>NC_040903.2:144630455-144960174 GCF_004126475.2 Phyllostomus discolor | reverse complement strand
AAATAGAATCACTTGTACATTGCTGGTGGGTGGTGAATGGTACAGTCACTCTGGAAAACAGTTCTTCAGTTTCACATGAAATTAGAATTTTGCTTACGATTCAGCAATCGCACTCCTGGGTTTCTATGCTAGAGCAGTGATTTTCAATCTGTGTGCTACCAGAAGTTTTAAAACATGGAATAACTGACTATTTAGTCATAGGCACTGACCTCTTTCCCCTTAGGTTGTCAAATAAAAATAAAATAAAAACAGTCAACACAGTAATAGCCATCTGGTGTGAATGAATCAAAATTATACCTGTTTTTTGTCACATCAGCAAAACTACATTTTTTCAGCATGCTGCAGAATTTTAGTAATCAGTTTATGTGTGCTTGAGATGAAAAATATAGAAAATCACTCTGCCAGAGAAATGAAAAACTTACATCCACATAAACATCTGTACATGAATTTTCTGGCAGCTACACTTGTGGCCAGAAAACAGGAAACCACCCAAATACTCTTCACTGGGTGAATGGGTAGATATACTGTGGTACATTCATAGAATGGGATACTATTTAGTAATAAAACTGAATGGAATATTGATATGTGCAACAACCTGGATGGATCTCAAGGATATTATGCTGACTAAAAAAAAGGAAAACCCATTTTAGAAGACTACATAGTGGATGATTTCACTTATTAGATTATTATGATTCCATACATAATGTATGATTTCAATATTCTCTAAAGGACAAAACTATAGGAATGGAAAGAGACCAGTGGTTGCTGTGGGTTATCAGGGCCTGCAGGAAGGAGGAATGTGAGTGAAGGGGGTTCTTTAGAGTGATGAAACAGTTTTGTATCTTGATTGTGGTGGTAATGACACCAACCTATCCATGTGATAAAATTTTATAGCATTATGCATGAAAAAGGACATGTAAAAACTGGTGAGTCAGAGACAGATCATATATAATCTGTTGTTTAATAGCATTGTATTAATATCCTGGTTTTGATCATTCTACTGTGATCATTGGATCTAGATGTCATCAGTGAGAACTCTGCAATGTTTTGGCAACTTCTATGGGAGTCAAAAATCATTTCAAAATACAAAGTAAGCATGTGGGAAACCCAATTCAGAAACAACATTGACTGGAGTGTAAATGAGCAACCACTTCAGTAGTTTCTCATAGAATTAAACATATATCTACCACAGCCCAACAACTCTACTTCTGAGCATTTACTAAAGGGAAGTGCAAACATATGTTCACAAAAAGACTTGTAGAAAATGGTCATAGCAGCTTTATCCATAATAGCAATTAACTAGAGAAAATGCCCACAAACAACAGATTGTCCAAAATGACAGATTGTGTTATACATCTACAATGAAGTGTCAGTCAGCTGTAAAATGGACAGAACCACTGATACCCATAACAACATGCATAAACATCAATAACATAATGCCTAGCAAGATTCCAGATAGAAAACATGCTGTATGATTCCATTTTTATCAAATTCTAAAATAGGCAAATTTATCCATAGTGAAATAATTTAGAACAATGATTACCTCTGTGAGCTGGGAATTTTGGGGGATGGGCACAAGGAATCTTGGTGGGGTGAAGGAAATATTCTATAGGTTGCTAGGGGTATGGTTTATCAATCTGCAATTTTCTAACTCTACACTTTTGGCCCATTTATTACACTATGTAATTATACTTTAATAAAAATAAAGTACAAAAATTAAACAGGAACAAAAACAAAGCAATAAACGATGGAATCCAATGTTGACTATTTTTGATAAACTAAAAAATAGACCAATATTTGATAATATTATCAAATATAAGGAAAGGAGATGATGACTTGTTTGTTACTTGTAGGGAAACCCAGGACAGGTGAGTGCATTTCACCTTAGAATCAGGTTGGAGGCAAGAGAATAATCATGAAGAGTTGCAATCACAGCCATGCTTAGCAATAAATTTATTTCAGATAAACCCTTCAGATCTTATCAAATATTAATTTACTAAACTTAGAAATTTTAAGTAATAAATTTCTTTCCAATACTTCCTTCAGTATTAAGCTTTACGTTTGTCCTTTGTCAGATTTAATCACATCATTAAATCACAAGTAAATGTAAAACAATGTTTAAGACAAGCCAAATCTCCCAACCTGGGTGTCATAACACATTTAAACCACCCAGCCAGAATCCACATTTCAAAGGCAGCTGCCCTATACAGCTGAGGGATCTTGTGCCTGTATTGTCAGGAACACGGAGAAGGGCCATTTCAACAAGAGGAAGATCTTATGTCATGCTGCTCCCCAGATGCTGTGGGTATTCACGATCTCCTCCACTTAGTTACAAATAATTGCAAACCATGGCAGCAAATACCTGTCAGTATCGAGAGGTGAAATGGGATAGAGAAGAACACATCTCAACTAATTTTAAATTCTCTTCCCTGTGCCACTTTTTGATGTTATTTTGCCTTTAGTATCAAAGAACTGGCTCTGTTTTAGAGGCCATGTCGGTACATTCCTTTCCAGTTGTCTGTTTGCCTTTGGATTCTTTTAGATTAATTTGTCCATTAAAACAATGAAACCAAATGGAAGATCTAACAGCTACATTCCACATTGTGATGCACTAGCTCATAAAACTTCAGCCATTAATTTCTGTGGTGTTGATATGAATGAAGTGCTTGTAGTCTATAGCTATCACACTCTGTGGGAGTAGATTATTGCATTGTGTCACAGAGATATCTGGCACGCTGATCTTGACTTTATGAATAAAATAAAATGCCCATTCATGGAATTTAACAAGTGAGACTGAACACTTTGGATCAATGGGGTAGACAATGTGACATCAAAACAATTCTAAGACACATGAACTAGTAAGTACAATTCTACTTGTGGAGACAATAGGACTGAATGTCCTTATCCTCTTGAGTCTGAGAACTGAGTAAGAAAGAATTTTGGATAGGATTGCCTTTCACTGAGAAATCCAAGGATCTGTGAGGGTTTATTTTGTTTTGTTTTGTTTTTCCATTGGATTCTGGTTAGAGAAAAGCAAGTACAGGCTAAATGAATGACCTATAATAAGTAGATTAGAAGGAAGGCTCACAGTCCATAATAAATTCTGTTTTACATGGCCCCCAAAATTATTCTTCTGAAAACTATCAGTGTATGTCAACTGGTTCAATCTTCAGTTCTCCTCAGCTCCAAACTTTAATATCTTTCAGGTACTGCTTAACTTAATTACCAGCAAAAGACATATAGACAAAATAAAGGTTTAGAGTGAAGCTGGAGTCTTTTCTCATCTGTGCATAGATCATGTGGTCAATCAACATAAGAAACCCTATTTCCTGTTTGGGGAAGTAGCATCAGAACCCAGGGACTATGTATATCTGTGCTGCAGCTTGAGGCAGAACAAGCCACCTTTGTGCAGGGGATCATGGGCCACATGCCACTCTCCAGGCTGCTGTGGGTATTCGTGGCCTTCGTCTTCTCTGGTAGGAATTGTTCCAAACATGCGTAAGAACGTTAAGGATGGAAGGATGGCACACGGGTCTGTGCTACTTAATGTGGACTTGAGGAGGAAAGAAGGAGTAGAGAAAAACAAGCAGATTATGATTTTGATTTAATTTGTCTTTCAGTCCTAAATTAGTCTAAATCTTACAATATTTTGGTCACTACATCAGCTCTGTTTTCTGATTTTTTTTTTCTCCGTAGGATCCAGTGTGGCCCAGAAAGTTGCCCAAGACCAGCCAATCATATTCATGCAAGAGGGGGCAAAAGTTACCCTGAACTGTCAGTATGAAACAGGACAGAGCTTATACTATATTTTTTGGTATAAGCAGCTTACTAGTGGAGAGATGATTTTCCTTGTTCGTCAAAGTTCTTCTGGTGAGAACGCACACAGTGGCCGCTATTCTGTAAACTTACAGAAAGCAGCTAATACCATCAGCTTCAGCATTTCATCCTTACAGCCAGAAGATTCAGCAAAATATTTCTGTGCTATCTGGGAAAACACAGTGCTTAAAATAATGGTAAAAGCTCAACAAAAACCCTAGAGCCCAGTAACAGAGTCCCCTGCAACTGCAGAAGCCAAGCTGAAGTGCACACCTGCAGACTCCAGACTCGAAATGGCAGTGACAGCGGTTGCTTAATCTGTGGTCTGGATCGTAAGACTTACTTCTGGGTAAAACCTCCTTCTATGACATTTGAAAACAGGTGTCCAGTGTAACCTTCTTCTAATACATTCTCACTCTTAAAAACAAGCTCATGTCACAAATCTGGGTCTTGTTATCTGGAATCATCATGAAAATCATTTCCTTAGTCCTTTCCTCTTAGGGGTTGTGGCAGTTAGGGCACAATCTAAGAAGCAGAACCACCACGAGTGATTCAGAATAAGGAATTACTTATAAGGATTAGAACTCATGCAATTGCTGGAGCTGGTGGAGGGGTCTGTACAAAGCTGTTGTCTTTGTATCTGTAGTGAGTCTGAATTTACCTGTAAGTCAGCTAGGGTAACATGTGTGAAGGAAAGTTGAATGTGGACAAAACCATGGACCCACTGTGATTTGTAAGGATATATAGCACTGCATGAGTATAATTGAGACCCACAGAGACAAAGTAAAACTTGTCTGTCTCTCGCGTCCTTCAGTCTCATAGTGGTGGGTGACCTTCAGGAAAAGTGAGTGTTATTTGTCATCATGCTGCATGCCTACTTGGCCCAAGACAAACAGAAGTGAAGGGGGAGATCTGGCAGAGTGGGGGGATGTTCTGAGGCAACAATAAGATGAGCTATCAGATCAGCAGCAATACGTGTGAGTTGCCACAGTGCCTGGAGCCCTGAACTAACCTGCAGAACATAAAACATATCGCGGCTGCATCACTACTACCTTCAAAATCTTTCATAAGTTTCTTTCATGGCCAACCCTGAGCCAGAACGATACAGGGAAGCAAATTCTGAAAAATACATTTTCAGATGGTTAAGTTGATTTAATACAAGCTACTACAGTGCCCTATGAAAACTAAGCTAACCCTCTCCTGCAGAGAGCACACAACATTCATTTATCCACCTCTGGGTGATGTACTTTGCTCATCTAGCTGGGTTACACTCTCCTAATGACATCCTGTAGTTTAACTGCTGGGATACAAAGAGATTCTGTACAGATTGATTTTTTAAATAATGTTTCTTTTTTAATTTAATTTTTTTATTTTTAGACAGAGGGAAAGGGAGGGAGAGAAATGTCATTGTCTGGTTGTCTCTTGCATGCCCTCTACTGGGGACCTGACCCAGGCATGTACCCTGACCAGGAATTGAACCCAGGACCCTTTGTTTCAAAGGCCAGTGTAGGAGACCATTCTGCGTGGTGTGGGCCCAGCTCCCACTAGGAGATGCACAGGACCCATGCCCACAGATAGGTTCTCCCATGGGGAATCAGGCCTGCAATGTGCCTAGGCCGCTTTGAGTCTTGCTCTTGCTAAAATACTCCCTCACCCTGAATTGAGGACATTTACTGCAAAGTAACTTCCTAAAATCTATGCTAAACCTTCCAAGGATGAGTGTAAGGGGTTCAACCACTTTTACCTTTTCATTTGCAAATATCCCTCTTCTGTGATGTGATTAGTGGCATTGGCTCCTTTGTTTGCTGTAAAAAGTAACCACCTAAAGCCAACTGGGGCATAGTAAATGAGGACCATCATGTAATGTCCCCAGAAAAAGAAATAAAGGCCTGTCATGGCAGAGGCTGCAGCTTTTTTGCTCCCCTTGAAAGCGAAGCTGTCTACCCTTTTCCTCCACCAGACTCGGTAGTCTATGTGAATGTCTCATTTCATCCATAATGACTCGGACACTGCAGGCCAGTGTCTGCATCAGACCAGCACTCAATCCACTGAGCCACACCAGCCAGGGCTGTATAAGATTAATTTTTATTAACACACCTTATGCTACTACATGTAGGCAAACAGGAGAGGGAAGTAAAATGGATAGTAAATACATAAATATATTTATATCAAAATGAAAATGAAATTTTCTTATCTATTCTAGTCCTTGTTTCTGTAAATGATTTCATGATTGTAGCTGGTATTTATAACAACTTCTTCCATTACCCATTCCAAAATCTCTTTGTTCATAGCAATCATTTCCACTCACTGCCATACTTGACTTTCTATAAAACAAGCTTCTTATTCAGGGGCAATGCCATGTGGAATGCTATAAGTTGAATAAGGAATTCTGCAAGTCCATCACTGTAATTTTGGTAGGAGCATTGCAAGCATCAAAGTCAAATCCATATTCACAGTGTCTGTTCAATTGGACTAAAAAATCTTGTCAATACCCAGAGAAAATTGATACATGTGTTCTGTGAAACATCATTAAAAATGATGCCTGACTTCTCCTCAGAAGCAATAGATATGATTCCTTAAGTACTCCAAGCATGTTGGCATATCAGCACTTTTAACCCTTGCCTTTGACCTCTCCACCTGTAATGCCATTCACCCAAATATTGGCATGGTGTACCTCTAAACTTTCTTGATGTATTTACTCAAATGTCACCACTTTGTGAAGCCTTTATCTGATCTCTATTTTCTTTCCTTGAGATTCCTTGAGAATCAGACTCTAGCATACTCCAAGTATCAAGAAAAAAGTTCTTTCCTGAAGCACTGCCACCTGGTGTCCTGCTAAAATATTTTGCGGTGTTTTCACTGGCTTCCCTGCTGCCCTCCAGTGTTCACCAGTTGGTTAACTGTGGCAAACACTAGGTGCATTAGGAGCTACCATTGCTGAACTAAACTCAGTAACCTTCCCATTGCAGTAATCAACCACACAAGAGAAGATTCAGGAAGACTGGTTGATTTTTTATTTTTGCCCTTCCAGATGTGAAAGTGATTGAGTTTAAAATGATGAATATAATACATGGGATGATTTATGAGATGTCTTAGAAACAAAGCTTTGCATTGTGCTTGAACTAGGCATTTTTTTTTTGCTATTAAGTGAAATTGTGTTTATTGTTCTGTGCTTCATTGTAATATAGAAATATCCTGAGAAGTGGGAGCAAGAGCCAATGATGAGAAATAATAAACCATTGCAGGGAACACTGCTTGTTAGAATACGTGATCCAGTCTTTCAATATTACATTCAAATGCACTGATTTCCCATTAACAGTAAGACACATGATAGGCCATGGATACTTAGGATAATAAATGAAATATGCTACGTAAATTATAAAACATGCTTCAGAAATATGTTGAGCTCTCTGTTGTTATAGACTCCACTGCAATTTCATTTCACATGTGTATTTCAACCCCTCAGTATTTTATACCCTGCATATGCCTGGCTGAGTGCCTAAGATAGGGATGTTGTTGTACTGGATGATTTGCGTGTGTATTCTCATTTAATTTTTTTTGGAATTCCTCAAGGTTGGTTTCACCTTCCTTTACAGAGGCAGTTTAGCAAAGTGCTTGAGACCAGAGAGACTTGGGTTGGATTTCTTGATCTACCACTCATTAGTTAAGTGACCTTGGGTCAATTACTTAATGATTTTTATGCTTCAGTTTCTTCATCCCTACAGAGTGGGTATTGAAAGTATCTACCACCTAGGGTTATTATAAAAAGTAAATGAGATGGTAATGCCAATACTTAGCCTAGTGCCCAACAGAAAGACACTGACTACTTGTAGAAAAGAAAATTGAATATAAGAGAGTTAAATACCTTGTCTGGTGTCACAGAGTAAGTGCTGGGGCAGGGCCTTCCCTCCATACCCTGTTTGAAACAGATACCTTTTCTCACCACAAAAGGTACTATTTCAATGCAGTATTGTACTATCTTCATAGTGCTTGTCACTATTTTAAAATATCTTCTTTTTTAAAAATCCACTTATTATTTTTTCTCCTCCTACTGCCTGTCCTGTTCTCTTTTAACAAAATATTTTATTTATTTACTTATTTATTTTTAGAGAGAAGAGAAGGGAAGGAGAAAGAGAGGGAGAGAAACATCAATGTGTGGTTACCTCTCATGTGCTCTCCTACCAGGGACCTGGCCTGCAACCCAGGCATGTGCCCTGACTAGGAATTGAATCAGGGACCCTTTGGCTCACAGGCTGGCACTCAATGCACTGAGTGGCACCAGCCAGGCCTCTATTCTCTTTACTACTGCAATTTCTCTGTCTGAAAAACACCTAGCACATAGAGAGCACAATAGATATGTATTTGTTGAATGAATACACAAAAGATAAAATTATTCTGAGTTCTTGCAACTCAACACTAATATAAAAGATTAAACTGGACTAGTCTTTGTGTTATTTATTTAGAATTGTCGAGACTTCTACCCTGCAAGTCACTTAAGGTAAGATTTAATTTATGCAATATGTTTAGAGGTCAATTGGTCTCTATTTCAAGTAAATTGAGCAGCTATAACTTGCAGGACTCTGCCCTACTAGTTGGAGGAATTCTCCTTCTGTTAGAGGTATACCCTTTTCATTCTGGACACTTCTCCAATATGTGGGTAAATGTTTCAGTGGATCAGTATTTTCACTAGAGACAATCTTCACGGTAAGTGGGTTTTCTGAATGGTGCAGTCACGCCCCTACTCTTCTATCACTTAATTATCTAAATGCTATGATCTGGAAAAACAATAGCTTGACTTGGAATAGCTTCTGTTTGTCTAGCAGCCCCTCCCCAAGTCTAGCCCCTACACTTCTAAATTAGGAGATATTGATGAGGTGCTTTAAGATTTTCTTTCTTAACCATAGTTTCACCTCTTTTCTTGGGAAGGAAATCTAGAAGTTAGCCATTGAGACACCTTCCAATCCTGTTATACTTTTCAGAACAGGATTTAAGTTTTGTTTTGTGGCAGGCACTGTTTCCTGGTATTAGCACCTTCCTCATGCTGTTTCCTACGTTTATGTCAGTTGTTCCCAGGAAAGAAGGTACTAAAGTTATTGCATAACAGAAAGAGTTGGTCCACTCTGTGCTAGCAGAGCCAAACACTAACCACTGAGAACTGGAGTGGAGAAAAATTGGTTATTGTATTATAAATGGTGCTTTGGGAGAACAGAAAGCTAATACTCAAAAGCCCAAATTGCCTGGTCCAGGGTTCTGGGAGGGTTTTTCAAGATATAATGGAACAGGTATAAGAAAACACTAATGGGGCAAGCTTTAATTTGCCATTTACGGTAAAGGGATGTCAACACAAGATCTTCCTTGACAACAGGGCCCTCTGCTTCTGAAATGGGTCTTAAGTTCAAGTTCTGATTATGTCTCAGTCCTTTGATTGGGGGGTAGGAGGTGAGACTTTGGTTCTGGGTACAGCTGGAGGTCAAATTTCTCTCTTCTGTGTATGTCTTGATTACATGAGTTGTGGTTTTGGTTTTGCTGTCTCTGAAAACCAACTCATATCTTGTTAAACAGGATAGGACAATTTTGAGCTGGTTCTATGGTTACACAGTCAATTAATGCTATCAATTTCCCAGAAGTTAGATTTATATGCTAAACAATCTTTAATTAATTAATTAATTTAGTTTATTTATTTTTAGAGAGAGGGGAAGGGAGGAAGAAAGAGAGGGAGAGAAACATCAACATGTGGTTGCCTCTCATGTGCCGCCCCAACTGAGAGCCTGGCCCACAACCCAGGCATGTGTCCTGACTGGGAATCAAACCGGCAAACTTTGGTTTGCAGGCCTGCGTTCAATCCACTGAGCCACACCAGCCAGGACCTGGACAATCTTAATTAGTGCTATCATACTATTAAAATTCCTTGGACATATTTTATTTATCTAACTATATTTTGAGCTTACGGGGAACAGATAATATTGTTTTTATAATATTCAGAGCTCATCAGAAGTTCTAGACACAAATCACTGTTCAAACAAATCATATGTACATTAAATCAAGCTAAATTTTACCTGAACTGTGGTAGGTGAGGTAGACCATAATTCTTAATTTCAAACAACTTTATTGAGGTATATTTTACATTCTATAGAATTCATCCATTTTGAATTTATAGTTTAGTGATCTTTAGTAAACTGAGTTATGAAACCATTACCATAATCTAGTTTTAACATTTTTATCACCCCCAAAAGATCCATCAGCCCCAGTTATACTTAATCCTTATTTCCACCCTGTCCCCAGGCAAACACTGATCTACTTTATATTTTTATAAGTTTTTTCCAAATATTTCATTTAAATGAAATCAGTCAATATGTGATCTCTTGTGTCTGGCTTCTTTTTCTTAACCTAATTAGCATTTACTCCTTTCTGTTGTCAAATAGTTGTCCATTGATGGATACACTCCTTTTTATTTATCCATTCACCAGCTGATGGATATTTGGGGTATTCCTTTTTTTTGGCTGTTAGGAAGAATAACCACAAAATAGACTCCCATTCCTTTTAGGATGTGTCTTCTTTAAGACTGAAACGTTTACTGAGCATCACAAATGTAATAGCATGGCAGATTCCAACATCATAGACTACAGAGCCAGATGCATATGTTACTTACCATGCTACCTACCAGATAATTAACCTTGAATTAACTAATCTCTTGCTTTAAATTGCATGATTCTGTATAAGAATAATGTGCATAAAGCAAAAGACTGTTTAGCACATAGTATGCGTACATATTTATAATCTGAGAGGATTTAAAAATTAAAAAAAAGTTTTGCAAATTCATATAGCAGATTCCTAACTGCAGTGTTTTCCCTACCAGATTGCCACTTCACCCACAACTCTCTCAAAAATTAATAGCAGTCCACAATTGAGCAGCCCACTTCTGAAAAAATTATTGGCTCTTTTTATGGTGTGAATTCATGGGGAATTTCCTCAATGTTTATGAAGCTGGCCTCAAGAAAGCAGTGTTTGATCTTTCCTTTTGAACCACACAGGAAACAGAATCTAGGCCAGAATTAGTTGGTGTATTTCTAGGGCATTTACAGGAGCTTGTCTCTGACTGGCTTGGCAATCGAGTGCAGAATCTGTTGTCTGAAAGAGATCTACGCTGCAGAACTTTGCTGAGGATACTTGGACAGGATAAATGGAGAATAAACTTTTGCCAGCCTCATTATTAATCCTATGGCTTCATCTTGTCCGTAAGTCCTTGGGTTGCTGAAGACATTCTTAAAAATATAGAGTGGTGGTGGGGAAGGAGGATGATGCAGTCAGACACCTCTAGGTTTTATTTGAGACAATACAAAGAAAATAAAACCTCTGTAGAGAAAACAGTTTCTATGTCTCACCCTGTCTTTCTGAACAGGAGTGAGCAGTGAATTGACCGTGGAACAGAGTCCTCAGTCACTGCATATTCATGAAGGAGAGAGCACCAACTTCACCTGCAATTTCCCTTCCAGCTCTTTTTATACTTTACACTGGTACAGATGGGAACCTGCAAAAAGCCCCAAGATCCTGTTTGTACTCGCTTCAGATGGGGATATAAAGGAAGAAGGACGAGTTAGTGCCACTCTTGATACTAAGAAAGGCTTTAGTCATTTGCTCATCAAAAGATCCCAGCCTGAAGACGCAGCCACATACCTCTGTGCCTTTGGCACAGTGCTTTTAAGACACCTGCAGGCTATACCCAAACCTGTGGCTGGTGCTACTTAGGTATCAGTGTCGATGAAGGGTCTTGTGTGGGGTGGAAAAGACAAATTCAGTGAATTACAGTGTTTTCAATAATCAGGGGAAATGCAAACATAGATAAACAAACATTCTTGTCATTGCAGCTCCCTCAACTAATAATTGGACTGTTACTAAACACTATTAACCTCGACTCCCACCAGTATAGTAGACATATCTTTGAGCTGAATCTTTTGTTTCCTCTCTGGCATGATTCCAAATGAACTAGACAGTTACTCAAACCTATCTAAAATAATCTGGTTAAACTAAGGTGATATTTATCCCTCACTGTTGCTACTTCCTAAAAGCTAGTCCTTCTATCATATTTCTTCGCATGCAGAAATGGAACGTGTGGATACTCCCTCTTATCAAACAACTGGCCTGGAAACCAGCATGTTTCATATTAGAATAGACAATGCTGTCTCACTTACTTCATTGGGGATTTTGATTTTAGTTTACTTTAACCTTCCACCTTTATGAACATCTGTATTGTGTTTCTTTTTATATGCAGTTATTTACATTTTTAAAATGTAAATAGCTGCTGCTAAAAATGCAAATGTGATACTGAAGGAAGCATTGATAGGGAAGTTCCACATTAAACTTGATTCCTCCAGTTGGTACTGTGATTGTGATATTGAATAAATAACTGAACTTTGCTCTGGGCTTCTTCATCTGTTTTTATTAATATTTTAGAAAGCAGGGAAGGGAGGGAGAAAGTGAGGGGGAGAAGCATCCATGCAAGAGAGACACAGTGATCTGTTGCCTTCTGTACACACCCCGACCCAGGGCCACACCTGCAACCCAGGCATGTGCACTGACTGGGAATTGAACCAGTGACCTCTCAGTTTGCAGGACGATGTCCAATCATCTGAGCCATACCAACTGGGGCTGGGCCTCTTCATCTAATAGCCTGAGCTTCAGCTATCCCTGACATGTACATTAATAACAACTTAGCCAGCTCCTGTCCAACTTCCTAAGCCATGCTGTCATTATTCTCTTTCTTTTGTAGACTTAGAAATCTCATCACTGTCATTATCACATGTTTAGGAAAAATAATACATATTTTGAAAACAAATGTAAGAGACATACACATGGAAAGACTTTTTAAAATTATTCACAAGGTGGTATTAAATCTGTTTGACTGTCAGACCAGGACTGGTTGAATCTGTCATGTTGTTTGCATGTGTGTAGAACTGGAAGTGTGCAGCACAGGGCTGACTGAGAGAACCAATGGTACACTAGTGCTGGTGAAGTGAAACAGTACAAAGGAGGAGCCATCACTGTTCCTGCTGCTGGCCAACTTCCCAAACCAGTCCCCATCGTTAATGGAATAAAGATTAATGGAAAAATTTCTAATATTTTCAGTAATGATCCTATGGCTCTAGCTAACTGTATCTGCAGAAAAAGAAAGACACAGGAAAAGAAAGCAAGGACAAAGTTTGATTCATGTGTGCATTGCTGAAACACAACGTCTCACAGCACCTTTCATGTCAGTGTTACTAAAACCCGAGTTTGTGTACCCAACACTCCAAAAGGCCAAAACTCAAAATCCCTAAGTTTGGAGTAAGGAAAGGTTTATTGATCAAAAAGGAGTCAACTGAGAAGATGGGAGACATAATGGTGCCTCAAACCCCTCTTGCTGGACTAAGTCAAGGGTTTTTAAGGGCTTAGGGGAAATAGGAGTGTGGAAGTGCTGGTGGGGAAGGTTTTAATTGGAGGACCTTGGAACCCAGCTAGTTATGGTAAGGAGGTGTCAACACCAGACCTTCCTGAACAATAGACTCTTGACTTCTGAGGGGTTGCAGTGTTTGAATTTTGGTTATGCCTTGGTCTTTTGGTTTTGTTGGGCTGGGGGGGATCAGTGAGTGGAGATATGAGACTTTGGTTCCAGGTATAGTTGGAAGTCACATCTTCCTCCTTTGCGCATGTGTTGGCTGCATGACTTGCAGTTTTTGTTTATTGTTTATGAAAAACAACTCAGTATCTTGTTAAACATGATAGGACTATTTGGAGCTGGTTCTGTGGTTACAAGAAAACATATAAAATTGATTACATTTATACAACACTTCCATACAGAAGGCTACCTAAAACTGACCCATGACTCCACCTTCCTTGGGCTCTTGCTTACCTTAGAATGCAAGGGATAATGTTTTTCCCACACACGTAATGAATTCTTGGATAGAGTGGCACATAATCTGGAAAATCTACTATTACAAACATGGAAAAAATGTAAATCTGGATTGTAGAATACTTACAAAAATATCCATATGTTATGAAGTTGCATACAAAATATCCATATATTTATGAAAATCACATGCATGACCAAGAAAGAAAACAAAATTCTCAGTCTCGTTGGTTCTGAAATTGATCTGAAATTAACATAGTTTGTTAAATTTTGACCATTTATAGAGGTACAGGCATGTCCTTGTAATAAACAATCCCTTATTTCTTTTTTTAGAGTTGATTCATATGGAGTGAAAAAATTAGTGACATATAAAAATCATATCGATGAACTTCTGGTCAAGATGGAGGTGTTAGTAAAAACACTTTGCCTACTTGCATAACTACAGAGAAAATTACAACTAGACCTCAAAACAAATATCACCCAGAACTGTCAGAAAATCAAGCTGTATGAAGTCTGACAACCGAGGATTTAAGGAAGCCACCTCCAACCAGGTGGACAAGGAGGGGCAGAGACACGAAGATGATTGGAGAGGTAAAGAGACACAGTGTGGTGTGGATAGTGAGAGAATAGTTGGTCCCACATTCATGTGTGGTGGATAAAAATTGGGAAGGATACTTTGGGAGCAAGGGATCCCAGCCCCAGGCCAGACCACACAGCCCAGGGTTCTAGGGACAGGAAGATAAATCCCCATAACTTCTGGCTGTAAAAACCAATGGAGTTTGAGGTGATGGAAGAAACTCCAGATTTTCAAGAGACTTCTCTTAAAATGTCTACACAAACTTAAGACTTATAACATCAAATTACCCAGGTGACTCAGCCCCCTGCAGCCCAGATTTGGCACCCTGAGACTGGCTTTTCCAAAGCTATGATCACCTTTCAAAGGTAGTAATTTCAGAACTTGGATGAGATCCAGGAAAATATGACAGGTCAATACAAGGTCTCTCCAGAAGGTATCCAGCCATGTAATAAGAAAAATAGAGACATTTATTGAAGAAGATACAAGGTACAAGAAATATTGTACATAAGTCAATGACACCTCAGTCCCCTTCAAAGTAGGAACATTTAGGACCCCATACAGTTCCCCAAATCACCATCAGTTGCCCCATTGTATTTTCCCGTATGAAAGCTGAATCACCTGGGTGAATAGGTGTTTCACCAAAAAACACTCTGCGTGAAACGTGATGCATGAGTGGGCAAGTTGTCATGATGAAGCTGCCAATCACCAGTTGCCCATAGCTGCAGTATTCTGAATTATGCAAAAGATGTTTCTGTAAAGGAATGTTCAAGCTTAATGCAAAGATGGATGCAGATTTATTGCTCTACTCACTCAGTCATATTGGATGTGATGACCACATGGTACACATGCTCACTCAATGGTGTCTGCCACCGCCACTAACTAGTACAGTGAAATTGTCATTGTTCACACATGTGCATTCCAGGCCAGTCTCCTTGGCTGCCAGGTTACATTGATGTCACGCAAACCATTCTCAATATGTTAAAAATGGCTGAACTTTTTCTGAACAAACCTCGTATGTATTATTAATATATATATATTTGTATTATAGGTAATGCATATATAATATATATTTGTATTTTATAAATATGTATAAATATACTCACTGCAAACCCTAAAAAAGTAGTCACTCCAGTACTCCAATAGAATTCACACACATGCACACACGCCACAGTGTGTAGAAGGTGAACTAAGCCACAAGAAGGTGGAGCTTCCCACCACAAAGCTGAGCAACAGAACTTAGAAATGGCTGATGCTGAATCTATCGCATGAAATTGATGGGCTACAGGAACAACATTAGCTCCAAATTCAAGATGTCATTCACTAACATTTAAAGGGACTTGATATCAAGGTCTGTCCCTCTAGCAAAGAGGGTAAAGAATCATGAAGGCACAAAAGGGAGTCTTGCTGGGCCTCCTGTGAAACAGATTCTCTGTGAGTTGAGGACATCCCAAGGGGATTAGGCAGGAATGTCACAGCTGAATTTGGAAAGAATCAAGGGAGGAAAAAAAGGAAAGGTGAGGTAGGAGAGAAAAGGGTAGTCTCTTGGACTGTGTCCTTCCCTTGAAAGTGGAAACTAGAGAAAATTTTCAGCACTTGGAAATAGCTACTGTCATGTTGGAGTGACCCTCACCCATGCCCTGTGCTTAATTTTCTTTCTCGACAAGGGTAGGATTGCAGATGAAGATGAAACAGAGCCCTGGGGTCCTGATTCTCCAAGACTGGAGAAATTCCTCTCTGATATGCAGTTTTTTAAAAACTTATTTCGGAGAGACAGGAAAGAGCGGGGAGAATGAGAGAGAGAAGAGAGAGAGCAATTTGTTGTTCCACTTATTTATGCATTCTTTGGTTGCTTCTTGTGTGTGCCCTGACTGGAGATCAAACCCACAACCTTGGCATATCATGATGATGCTTTAACCAACTGAGCCACCCAGCCAGGGCTGACATGCATTTCTTCTACTTACAAATCAATGTGCAGTTATTTCAACAAAATCCTGGTGGACTCCTTGTACCATAGTTTATGAAATGCAACAAAAGGAAGACTAAAATCCGCAATCAATATCAAGAAACACAGTCACCTCTACATCAGAGACTCTCATCCTGGGGACTCAGCCACTGTACTTCTGAACTGTGCAGGTGCAGTCTACTCCAGATGCTGGCTGCCTGTGTTCAAAACTATAGCTGAGGACCAAACCCAGGCCTCAGAGTGGGAACAGGGGCTCAATGTGATTAGGACTGCATTCCTATTGCCTTGCACCTCCTGACTCATGCAGAAAGCACTTCTAAATGAGCTACAATTTGATGCTACAATGCAAACACATGCATTGTTCATCCCGAGATCTCTGTGGGATAGTGTTGTTAGATAAAATCTAGAGGTTGATCAATGCTCTAGATCATTGTGGTCTTTCTGGAAATGAATGAAGAACAAACTCAATGTAAAGCAGAGTCATTTACCCCTTTCTCTCTAAGACTAAGAAAGCAGGTAAGAGGGTCCTACCTGTACTCTCTTTTCTACGTCTTTATAGCTTACACTGAAATAGACAGAAACCTGGGAAAAGCTCCATCATTCTTTTTCTAATATGCATAAATGGGGAAGCAAAGGGGAGAAAAATAAAAGGCCACTATTAATAACAGGGAAAAGACGGGGAGGGGTCAAGTCAAGGAACACGTATAAAGGACCCATGGTCAAAGACAATGGGGGGGAGGATTGAATGTGGGTGGTGGGGGGTGGGGAGGACTGGGGAGAGTAATTGGGGGAAAATGAGGACAGCTGTAATTGAACAACAATAAAAATATTAAGGATGGGTAAGAACTTCCTTTATCCCAGACCAGACACTCAGCCACTG
The DNA here is from genome assembly GCF_004126475.2 of Phyllostomus discolor. Taxonomy (NCBI): domain Eukaryota; kingdom Metazoa; phylum Chordata; class Mammalia; order Chiroptera; family Phyllostomidae; genus Phyllostomus; species Phyllostomus discolor. The sequence continues at coordinate 144,943,055 of NC_040903.2, read as the reverse complement.
ACCACTGTATTGTAGAGCACAGTGCTTCCCAGGCACCGGAAGCCTGAACCCAGTCATGTGGCTGCAATCCCAACCCAATACTGAAGTAGAGATGTCAGCATGTTATTACTTGCATCTAACGTGGTGATAAGTGCACACTTGGTAAATAAAGTGATCTCTCTTCAAAAAAATTGGAAATACTGATGAACAATCAATCTACAAACCATTGCTATTCTAACCCAAACCATATTTACTCCATGAATCCCAAAGTCAGGGATTCAGTGAGTCAGCAATTCTACTAGAGGATCCCTCAAACCCGGTAAGAAGGTTCTGTGTCAAAATGGATACTTTCAGCCTAAATGTGTTTGTCTTTTATCCAATATTATATAAATGTATAAAAGGAAATCATAAAAATCAAACCTTAAGTGCCCAAGAAAGAGCAATGCTATGCTCTGTAAGCCTTCACTTATTACTTTGTTTCAACTTTTTCTAGTGAATTTGATTGTTCATTTTATTTATATTCTAATGTATGTATTTACATCACTTCCCTCTTTGTTATGTTTAGAAATACCATTGGAAAATGCCAACTTCCAGTTATGAGTGTCTTATATCAATCTGAGCAAGTCATGTTCTTTGTAAGTCATATTAGAATCCTCATCAAAATGGCGATGATATTTCTCATCCACCTTTACTCACAAGTTTCTCTCATTCAATCATTCAACAGATGTTTACAAAGTACCTGTTAGAAACTGGATTGGGAGCTTTGAAAAAATACAAGTCACTTCACTTGTGGAAGAGGTAGTCTACTATGGAACACATATTTTTAAATCATACAGTTTTACTGAGGAAAGCAAGACTATTATGAAATCAATAAGTGTCAGTCAGAGAAAGCTTCCTGGATGTGTGACAGCTCAGCTTGAAAGCTAGCAGATGAACATGAGTTACTCAGGGTGAAGGACGAAGGGGAGCAGAAAGGGTGCTCCAGCTGAGGGAAGGACATGTAGATGTGTAATGTACAATAGGGACAGCTTAGCTTGTCTGGACTGAACAGTTAATGTGGCACTCGATAACACTGGTGACTTCCCAGAATGATGCATTGTTATTCAAATAAAAATGAGAAATATTTCTTCCCATACAACATATATGCTTATAATTATTTTATTCTGTGTTCTGTGTCTTTGTTCAAATAACTCCCAGAAAGTTATATTCCATTCAACCTCAGCTGCTAATTGCTAGTCACTCCACTGAGTTAGCACTGTAAGCACGATAGACTCTTCTTGCCTCTTCCATGAGGCTAAACTGTGGAGACAGACTAGATATGAAACAAGAGCAAAGGCAAAAAAATAGTTGCCTTGGGGGTGTTTTCTAGTACTTTAAATTTTATGGCCTCATGAGGCCTATAGACTTCACAGGATTATGTAATTTTTGTCTCATTTGAGAATACAAATCCACTAAATGATTTCTTTGGCCTTCCAGGAGAGATCACCTTGTTCAGAAGCTGATCTATTACAGAGGATAATCTGTTACAGAGGACACACTTTTTGTGCTGATTTGGTTTATAAGAGAGTTGTCTGGATTCATATCACACTTAATTGCATGTGGCATTTATTTAACCACAAGAAAGATGGACTGTGAAGACCACATTAGAATGCAATTATATTAAAGGTAAAGTTACCAAACTCTTGTGTTCTAAATTTGTAACCACTGCATTAAATATAACATCATACTCCATGTGTCCACCTCAAAACACCAATTCTTGTTAATATTTTAAAGTATGGTGTCTGCCTAAGTATGCCAGTTGAAAAGTGTCAATCGTGACTTTGTATAATTCTCTAAATTCTCAGTTATCATTTCCTACTTGCCAATAATGAAATATATCCATACATTTGAATTATGTGATCTCTTAAAGTCTCCTATTTTAACATATTAACCTGGGGAAGGAATTACAAATTGAAGTTCTGGAAACACAGAAACACATTTTGAGAAATTTGCTGCATGTGGACTAAAGGGGGCAGTGCTTCCTTTCATGAAGATGAATAACTTCAGCTAAAAACAGGGCCATTCAGATGTGAAGCAGAAGGCTCTGTGGAAGGATACTGAATGAAGTGGAGGAAGCTGAAGTCAGATTGACAGCTGCCTGAGCAAGAGACAGGACCACCAGTCTTCCCAGGAGAAATGGGCAGGCTCCTGGGGGTTTTGCTGTTGCTTTTCTGTCTTCAGCCACACTGTGAGTTTGGGCTGGGAGGCTTGAGTAGAGTAGAAAAACTTCAGGGGATACTACAAAGCTGAGAGATGAGATAGTTAGGTAAGTTTTGCATTTTTTTTTCCTTTCTGGCCTGTGATAGATGATTTTCTGTTGGGACTTTGAGGATTAAATGTAAAATCTGATATTCCCTTCCCACACAGGGGTGAATAGTCAACAGCAGAATAATGAGCAGCAACAGGTGAAGCAGAATTCTCCATCCCTGAGTGTGCAGGAAGGAGGAACTTCTATTCTGAACTGTGACTACAATAGTAATTTGTTTACTTACTTCGCATGGTACAAAAAATACCATGCTAAAGGTCCTGCATTCCTGATATCAGTAAGTTCAGTTGCAGATAAGAAGGAAGATGGAAGATTCACAGCCTTCCACAACGTGAGTGCCAAACACCTCTCTCTGCACATTGAGCACTCGCATCCTGGAGACGCAGCCTTGTACCTCTGTGCAGCCAGTGCACAGTGCTCTGCAGGCACCTGCAGCCTGTACTCAAACCTGCAGCTGGGGCCACGCTAACCCACACTTTGGGGTCTCACACTCACACACACACACACACACTTGCTTCCATTCACACATGGCAGTAAGAGAGGGTGCACTTTAAAGTAGGTGAGTAAGTTGAGCAGTAAGGAAGGACTAACACATAGCAAGTCCTCCAAACTAAGTTGAGAATGCTCCCTGAGCCTCAGGGTGTCCAGGAGTCTCACCATTCTCATTGTTCACTTTGAGAGAGAGGTTCCTTTGTAGCTGGGACAGCAATTGCTGGTGAAACTTTGCTCCCACTAATCCCTGGAATGAAGTTACCCTGTTTCCCCTCTATCCTTGGGGAGAGATGCATTTGGGATGGGGAACCAGGGTTCTAATACAAATTTTATCAGTAAGTGTTTGTGGTGCTTGGAGTATCAGCAATCATGTGCTTCACTTTTTGTACAATAATCCATGAATGTTGTTTCAGACTGAAGCAACCTGGATGGACAAAGTTACCTACATGAGATTCCCTGTCCCTACAAATGAGTGGTATGATTATCTCAACTAAAAAAACATCTTGACATTTATATTCTTATTACCACTGTCAACTTGTATTATCTTTTGCAGTCTTATTAGTCAGCCAAATTTCTTCATTTGTGAAATTCGATTAGAAGTAGATGAAATCTATTTTCTTGTTGTCTAGTGGGTATGTGATTCCATTAACCTCAAACAGGTACCAACCACTGGTTTTATGCTCTTCATTAATGTAATGACTAGAGGAAATTGGTCAGCCTGAATTTCTATGGAGATTTTTAAAAAATGTTCCTAGTGCCTTAAAGATAGAATCTCAAGCTGAAAAGAAAAGATCCAAAATATAAGAAGTAAAGAAAAACGAGAAATAGACTGAGACTCCTTGTGTACATACTGTTTGTGCAGTGTGTTTGTGTAATACACTGTATGTGTGTGTGTGTGTGTGTGTAACATATGTAAAGGAACTTTCTATAATATTTTTCAGTAAAAAGCTAACAGTGTTCCTGAAACATCTTACGAATAAAATCCTGTGGCCATTTAAAGTGGTTCCTGAGTCGGGAAGCTCTACATACTTCCCAGGAGACTGTTGCAGTGGTCATTCCACTTTGCTGGGCTCAGAGATCCCAACTCTTTGGAACCACAAGACATCCCATCACAGAGTCAACACTGTCATTGGAGGGACTACCTACGCTATTGTAATGTAGTGAGTTCTTACCTTCTGGAGCCACACCAAAGGTTGTTCAATTAAGCACCTATATCTCCCATTGTATCTGTTAGCCTTTGTTATAATAACGATACATTACTTTCAAACTCAAGGCTAAAACAATAAATCATGTAACTTATAAATGTGTGGACTGACTATGTAGACAGGGCTCAGCTGAACAGTGTTTCTGGGCTTGGCTGAGCGCCCTGTTATGTCTGAAGAACAACTGGCTGTGGGCTGTCTAGAGTGGCCTCATCTGGGATAAGGAGAAGCCCTGCAGCAGCCTGGGTCAGGCACACTCCCTGTGGCAATCACGAAGCAGCAAGGGCAGGAGTGGAAACAGGAAAGCATCTTCTCAACCTCTGCTTCCCTGATAAGCTGTGAAACAAATTGGCCAAAGTAATGTCAGTTTCCTACATATTATATCACAATACATTACACATATACTGTATGTATGTGTATTATATCACAATACATTACACATATACTGTATGTATGTGTATATATGTATTACATATGCATTACATATATAATTTATACACACATATATACATATAATATATGTATATTCTACAGTAGCAGGGACTTTTGGGAATGAATAATATAATATAATGTATTATAATATAAAATACATAATATATAGTATAGTATATTATATGAATAATATAATATAATGAACAAACACAATGAATATAATGAATAATATAATAAATAACAAATTGTATACACTAGATATAACAACAATATAATACAATACAGTATGATATATAATATATAATGTATACTTTATATTATATTATATAAATTATAATATATAACATACATATCATAGTACATATATTATCACATTATATAACTTACAGTATTATCTAATGTGTATTTTATGTATTTATTATCTCATATATTGTTTAAAATTCAGTATTTAATTATTCTTATGTATTAACCTCTTTCTCTTTCTCCAATCCACCCCCAGCTTCTTGCAAATATTTTTCTATTCTGTTTCTCTACGTTAATTTTTTTTCTAAGATTCTATGCAGAAATGATGCCGTGAAGTTCATTTCAATTTCAAAAAAGATGGAAATATGAATGAATAATCTGTCTAGTTATCATACATTCCTGTTCTTAACAAAACTATTTCTAACATTGAAGGGCAGCCTATTAAGAGCTTTCCTTATCTTCAGATAAATTTAAAATAATCTGTAAATTTTTCCAACCCAGTTATCAAGTTCTGTTACAATGGACATTCTCCACTCTGATTGTGTTATTCTTACCCAGTCTCATATCTGTGTACAAAGGGAAGCTGTGGTGTGGAAATACAGCCCTGCCTTCTCTACATTTCTAAGGCTACAAAGAAAGTTGTGTCAGAACAGGGACTGCTACCTATAACTTCATTCTTATTAGTTTTGATCAGGCTCTCTATACTACAACACTCACATTTCACTCATTCCTATAGTTATCAATCTATGTTCTTTCCTTTTCTGATGTATTTGGGGAGCAACATTGGTGAAGAGCTACTTTCTACAATTGATCTAGCATCTTATATCAGGACCTCATGTGTAATGCAAGGACAATGATTTTCAGCCAACATTGTTCTCAGGTTTCATTCATTCAGTTAGTCAACAATTGTTTATCGATTACCTGCTAAGTTCTATATGCGTTACATGTCAGAAAAAAAGAGTGATGAGGAAATACGTAGTTATTTTTTGTCATTGAATGTATAGTCTAGTAAGTTATACAGGTAGCTGACTGGACAAGGTAAAGTGACACAATGAAAAGGTCTAGGAAAGCAAAGGGTGACATGGAGGCATACAGAGAGGCCCACCCCACACTAGCCTTAGTAGTGAGTCAGAACAGCTGGATGCCTAACTGAGACCTATAGGTTTGGTAGGCATTAGGAAGAAAGACAGAGGAAGCAGGAGATAGTAAGAGTAGAAACAGTGCACGTACAAGGCAATGGAGATCATAGTGAATTTCAGACTAAAGACAAGGTTAACATATATGTTTCTCAAACTGACAATACAAAGGAGCCATCATATCAAATTTATAAATGAACATTGTAATATTTGAGAAGTTAACAATGGTGCACTCTATTTACTTGAGATTCTTCTAATTATTTTTTTCTTGACATCTAACATATGTTTTAGGCACAAATACATGAGATGCAATTGGAAGGAAACAGACATTGTGCCTGCCCTCAGAAAGCATGTGATATTGTGGAGTATATAACAAAACAGTGTCATCAAAACTATCACAGGAGAAAACAAACTCTGACCACCAAACAGAGACATCTGAATTGGATACAGAATATAAGGGAAGGCTACCTAAAAAAGGTGATATCTAAGTTAAGACACATAAAGAAGTTCGTCAAAATAAAGTCAGGGAAAAGGAATTATAGGAAAAGAGAAACAGAATATGTAAAGGTATAAAGTCAAGACTTAGTTTAGGAGAATGGCATTAAACTAATTCAGAATGGCTGGAGCATACAACTCAAAATGGACGATAGAAACCTTCATACTAGAGCAATATACAAACACCACTTTGTGAAAATAATTGTGAGCCATCATTACAAGGTGATTGTACATCATCTTGAAGGCATTGGTAAGCACTGAAAGTGATCTGAAGAATCAAATAGTGTAATGAAATGTTACTATTTAAAATATTATTGCTTTGCTAGACACTTATGTACTTATTTTATGTATCATTTTCCCTTGATTTTTGTTTTGATCCTGAAGTAATTCTCTCACTATCACAATATATTGAGAGGTTTTTTCCTTATACCAAAACACTAAACAAAACAAAAACAAAGGACATATTGGTTGTAAACTTATTCAAGAAACTTACTTGGGTTGAAACTTACTCAACCCAGATCCACATTTTAATCATTTCTTAGCCTGGCCAGAAGGGGGCACTGTGTTAAAAGTATTCTGTATGTACACAATTCTCTGTAAAGGAATTCTCTGCAAAGTCTCTCTGATTGGTTGTCCCCCAGTGTTTCAGTATTCTAGAAAGAGCTGCAACAGAGCTGCACTGCTCTGAGCACAAGGGAACTCCTGCTGAGAAGCCCATTCAGAATCTGACCTGGTCCACTGGGTTTGCTGGGGAGCCAAGGGATGGAGACTCTCCTGAAAGTGCTTTCAGGTGCTCTACTGTGGCAATTGGCTTGTGAGTACATGGTTCAGTCTAAGAGAGGCTTGTCATGGTGACTGCACGCTGAGAGTAGATATTGGGCTGTCTTTATGACCCGGGAGGGCCCTTATGAGAACCACTCATGTTCTATCATTACAGTGGTGATGTTTATATTTTGAGACTAAGCATCTTCTGAGGGTTTCCTGTGTCCTTCAATTGTTTTCTGATCAGGTGTGAGAAGCCAAGAAGTGCAGCAGAGTCCTCAGTCCTTGATCATCCAAGAGGGGGAAAATGTTACTGTCTGGTGCAATTCCTCAAAGACTTTATATTCCTTACACTGGTACTGGCAGAAGCCTGGTGAAGGGCCCATCTTCTTGATGTTGTTAAGAAGAGAAGGAAAAGAGATTCATGACAAAATAGCAGCCACGTTGGATAAAGAAAAGCAGCACAGCTCCCTCTGTATCACGGGCTCCCAGCTCAGTCACTCAGGCACCTACTTCTGTGGAGGAGAAGCACAGTGACACCCAGGCCTCCAAAGGCTGTGCTGTAACCTGACACAGGGCCACAGATGCTCTCCTAGCACAGGGCTCCCATGGGGAACCTACCCGCAGGTTCATCCTTAAAAAAGAGAGAGATTTGAGGGAAATTCAATTGCTATCACATCAAATGCAAAAAGTTGGCCATATTTTAAGATCAAATCTAATTCAACACTATTTTCTTGATAATTATATAAATGCTAGGTAGGTAATGATGTAATTGCATGGCAGGTAGCTTAGATTAAGAAGCAAATCAAATAAATTTCAGTTTCAAATATCACAGTGAGTTACAATATGACCTAAGCTGCATGTGTGAACTACTTTTGTGGATGCATTTCTGTCTAAATATCAAAATAAGCTCTCTCTCTTCTGCTAGATATCCACAGTTTGTTGTTGGGTAGCTAATGAGAAAACAACAACACATATGAGTCTTTTGATTTGTTCATTGTTGGCTGTGAGGATTTAACGTGGTACATGGCTAATGTCACTTACCTGGAAGGGGCACTAGCAATATTTTTCCAGTTTCCAATATCTGCTTGGAGAAATGTAGTTGAAAAGCACTTGCAATTTTAAACTGACCTCCATTTCCCTTCTCTCTGTACTTTAATCTGACTGATTTTCAGGTGTTGTGAGGTACTCTGAGTTACCTACATGATACCTTGTCTTACCAGTTTCCCAGATGTGCTGTGGGTGAGATCGTTCCTCAGTGTTGCCCCCACATGAAACCCAGCACAACACTGGCAGGCAGCAAGGGCTCAACAAATGTTCATTAATTTACTTTTAAGAATGTATAAAGATAAACAGGAAAATATGTTCCGTATTTGTTAGAGAAGTTAAAATCCACAAATGGAACCATAGTCATTGGTCTTTATTACACACTCCAAAATTATTAGGAAAATATGATTCACAGTCAAGAAAAAAGCAAATAGAAACTGACTCTGGGATGGCTTAACTTATATAATTTAGAGGACAACTATTTGAAAGCACCTGTAATAAATAAATATGTGCCAAAAAACTAAATAAAGTATACTCAACAATTGAAGGAAAATATTTTAATATTAAGCAAACAGAAATAAAAGCTCAACAGACAAATGAAAACCACAAAGAAAAGTGGAAATCTTAGAGCTGAGGAGTGTAATGACTGAGACACTCACTGCTGTGCTCAACAGCAGGCTGGGGAAGGCAGAAGAGTCCGTAATGGATCTAGAAACCGGTGTATTTATAATATTGAACACTGCTCAGCAACAAAAATTAACTACCTGCTTATCTGTCAATATAGGTAAATTTCCAAACACTATCCTGAATGAAAGAAGCTGGACACAAAAGAGGACCTACTAAATAATTTACATAGACAAAATTTTAGAAAGAGCAAATCTAATCTATGGCAACACAAGTCAGGTCATGGTTGCCAGCAGGTGGGATGGAAGGAAGGCACTGACCATGGTGGATCACAAGGAAACTTACAGGATGGTATAAATGATATATCAGCCCATGTCATGATTACACAGGTGTATGAATTTGTCAAATATTTTAAATGTTGCACTTGAAATATTATGTATCATTTCATGTAACTTGTATTCAATAAACTCTATTTTAAAAATAAGGTGGATAAAAATGTTTAGATTCTAGACCTCATGATAACCTGTAACACTTCTTTTAAGTTATTATTAAGTAATTCTTCTGTTTTAACTTGGAACAAAAAAATATCAAAGAAAGAGAAGCAGAATGTTAAGGGGGATAAAAAGAAGTAGTGGGTAGTGATTCAGGGTCACCCTCCGAAATTAGCCATTACATCCCTGGTCCTCCATCTGATTTGCTACCTGTGTGATCTTGAGGAGATTTCTGAGCCTCTGCATTTATATCCTTCTGTAAAGTAGGAGAGAGGACATAATAACTTATCACAAGGTTAACCTTTTTGCCAAGATGAAGATTAAGATTTGTCCATGAAGGTCTTAGAACATGTTGTGTTCAGTGAATTGTATGTAGTATTTTTATTATAAACCATCAATTGTCATTTCATGAGGGCCTAAGTTCTCTAAATAGATTTGTGGTGTGGTAGCTCCAGGGTTTTTTTGTTTTGATGGGCAGCATGATGGCGGGGAGAGCAGAAAAAAAGCATAACTCTCTCTTACACTAACAGACTGGCTGGTGACCAGGACTCATGGGAAATAAGAGCTCATCATAAAGCGGTCATTTATTACAGCTCAGTCCAGGGCAAATAACACTGTACAGAATATAAAAGTTATTTTGTCCTTGTGAAATGTTACCTATCATAACAAGAAGCCTAAATAATCAGAAAAGAGACTAGGCTTTTAAGGAAACTGATAGAAAACATATTCGGAGGGAAGAGAGTCAGACAAGAAAACAGGGTTTCCAGTGTTACCGCAAAACATTGTGTGTGAGAATTTACATCTATTCCCACACAAGGATGTGAAGTCCTGCCTGCATTTTAATTTAAATGATCCTTTCTTCCCTTGGGAAGACAAACGTAACAGTTGTTTTCTTAATGAAAATCTGAATCTGGGAATAAACTAACAGGAACAACATTTCTGGAGAATAATTGAACAATCTTGATTACGGGGAAGGCTAACTTAAACAAATCCAGTGGCTCAACATAGTCTAGGCAATTCTGAGCAGGACATGACCTGATGACTCACCCACCCACCCCACCGCACCAACCTTCTGCTCTGAGACAGCTGCACTGCCCACCTCCAACAACTCTAAGAGCAGCTTTACACAACTGAGTGAGACAGGTCTCAAACCCAGAGCAGGGACTTTGTTCTTAGAGACAGAGGTGCCAAAGTAATTCTTCTCAGCATATTATGGGCACTGATGGTTTCTGTCTTCCCTGATAGAAACAGTTGTTGGTAATGAGACTGAGGACACCCCAGGATTCAGGGGAGATGGTGGGGAGGGGCTGAGGGGATGAACAAGGCCAACTGTGACCTACACTTCAGGAAAGTGAGAAAAAAGGGGAAAAGAACCAGATTTTGAGTCTTTCTTCCTTGACTTAAAATTGAACTCTTGCCTAGAAGTTCTTGGCAACTTCCTGAAGGTCAGCTCTGGGGTCAATCTTGTTAATTCTTATGTCCACAGAATCTAGCACATCCTAGAAAGTCTATTTTTTAAAGCTGCAACATTATTTTAAAAGATTTTTTAAAAATGTTTTATTTATTTATTTATTTTTAGAGAGAGAGAGGAAGGGAAGGAGAAAGAGAAGGAGAGAAACATCAATGTGTGGTTGCCTCTTGCATACCCCTGCAACCCAGGCATGTGCCCTGACTGGGAATCGAACCAGTGACCCTTTGGTTCACAAGCCAGCAATCAATCCACTAAGCCACACCAGCCAGGTCCCAGAAGGTCTTTCAATACCATCCAACAAGATCTAGGCAGGCAGGTAAGATTGTGGAACCAGACTGTTTAAAGGACACAAGGGTTGGATGTTATGTATGGTGTTGGTACAAAGTATCATGTATGGTATTGGTAAGGGGCCTCCCAGTGATGAGATGATTTTCCTCATTTCTTAGTACAAAAGTACAGAAACCAGTGCAACACAGGGTCAATATTCTGTGAACTTCCAGAAAGCAACTAAATCTATCAAGCCCATTATATCACCATCACAGCTAGAGGATTTTGCAACATCTTTGCATTGTCTCAGAGCGCCCACTAAAAAAAAAATAAGTGAGCATGACAAACACACCAACAGAAGTCAACCTAAAGTACTTGTCTATTCCCATATCCTAACAGAAGAATTACAAACCTTACCCAGACATTTGTTAGCAGCTAGTGGTTGAAGTAAGATAAGATCTGAAAAGGGAGCTGTTGAGTCTATTCTGGGAAGCACTTACTCACAGCTGCTTCAGACACCACATAGGACATCACGTGAAAGCTGCACTCTCCAGATAACATCACAATTCTTCCCAGGGAGGACGCCATAAAAGAGCAACATATGAAGGACAGTATTTGACAATATACTTGATAATTCCAGATTGTGTACCTGCTCAACTCAGTCTTTTGAGATAGTTGCTTTGGGATACTGGACCCAATTTCAACATGTGTTTCCCCACATACACTACGAAATATTTCTGACAACACCTGGGTGTCCTATAAGTCATTTCAACCTGACCTTATCTAACTGTAGATCGAAGCAGATCCCACAGGTTTACTGCTGAGTCTTGCAAGAGTGTCTCCCACTTCAGATGCCAGTTCCAGGCCTAGATTGTTACCTGGGCCTCTGACCCACCAGATACAAATGGGATGTTGCAACAATGCCCTTCAACTCAGGATGCCAATCAGTTGTCCAGGTGGTTACCTGAACTTCTGACCCACTGGTTGTAAATCATTGGTTCCCACAACACCCTCCTTGAATTTAATGAATTGTTCTTAAAAGGGATGCAGAGTGACTAATAGAAATCAAAATACAACCAGCAAAACACAAAACAGTACCCTCCCTCCTAGTGACTAGGAGTAAAGTAGTTCAATTATGAAGTGGGATTTACAATAATATTGTGTTTTGCAATATGCTTATGGTTCACGGAGAAAGCTGGCAAAGATACTGCATTCCTGATAGGAGTACCTCAACTTTTTAGACAATGAAAGATGAACACAGCTCCAGTCCTACTAGGATAGATAAAACGTGAAAGAGCATTGTTTCCTACCGCCTTAACATGTAAACTAGAAAAGCAGCAAACTCATAACATTGCTCTAACCTAACAGAGGCTTGAGGTCACAGGACAAACAAGGAGGCTGTATTCCCGTGAGACACAGGTTCCTCCAAGGAGAGACAGGCACACGGACTGGCACAAATTTAGCAGAGTGTGGGTGAAAGAGGTGCTGGCTGCCAGACAAGTAGAAAGGAAATCAGCTACAGGAAGGAAGGAAGGAAGGAAGGAAGGAAGGAAGGAAGGAAGGGAGGGAAGTGGGGAAAGGAGGGAAGGAGGGAGGGAGGAAAGAATAAAGTGGAAAATGAGTGAGTGAAGAATGAGGGTTCTTATGACAATATAGAATTGCTGAGAGTAACAGACACAAGGGGAATTCATACTCAGTGGTAGGGCCATCTTCACAGACCATTACCATTTGCTCACTAAAATCACTGGAGGCCAGATGGGTGACAGAGGATTCCCACCAGAGATTAGGATATGACCAGCTGTGACTGCAGGAAGGCACAGATCCCTCCAGCTTTCTTAGATCAGTCTTGCACATGAAGGAAATGCTCAAAGACTTTGGGGATGAAATAAAGAGCTGACAGAAAATTCTGTCAACCGTCCCGCACAAGGTACAGGTAAGGTTCATTGTACCAGAGAGAAAACACAAGGAAAAAACCCTCTACCTTTGGTTAAGTGCAGTAAACCATTCTCAGTTGAATGTCCTGCAGCAATACTGGTATATTTCTGCTATGAATGTGGAAGAGGCAAAAAATTGTATCCCCCGAGGCCCACTCTGAAACATGGCAGGTTCTGGCTGCCTTGGGGAGAAGAGGCATGATTGCAGAGAAAATCCTAAAATTGGGATCCAGGCCCATGGCAGAAGCTGAGATAAAAGCTGGACCAAGACAACAGAGTACTGGGCACCTACCCACACAGTTATCAGAGCAAGCACTAAAAGACAAACAATAGGTGTATATGGTGTCACATGGGTATGACTTATCAGGATAATCACTTAGTAACTTGTCTAATCACTGGGGTGTATACCTGAAACTAATATAGTATTATATGTCGGCTATAATTAAAAATAAAAAATAGCAAAATATTCCAACCCAATATCCACGAACAGGACAATAGACAAATAAATTGTGATATATTCACACAATAAAAAATAACAGAGTCTAAAAATGAATAAATTATAGCCACTAAAAAAAGATAGTCATCATTATAAGCTATTATACAAAATGAATTAAATACACAGGATGCCTCTCCATTCTCGATGGAATGGATAAAATGAAAAAGACTGACTGTACCGAGTCTTGTCAAAGATGTGAAACATCTAGAACTCTCTCACACTGTGGTGAGAATGTACAACACACCAAAATCAATTGGTGATTTTGAGTATAGTTTGGCTGCTTTTTAAAAAGTTAAATATAACATACCACATTTTAAAAGCATTCCACTCCTAGGCATTTTTCACAGAGAAAAGGAAATATGTACACACAAAAGACTTGTACAGAATGTTCACAGATTTATTTGTAACAGACCCAGACTGGAAACAATGCCAGTGCCTTATGTGATGAAATTCTACTCAACAATCAAAAGAAGAAATCGCTGATATGTGCCACAACTCAGCTGCATCTCAAGATAATTATGATGAATGAGAAAAGGCAGATAAAAAGATTCTTGTATGATTCCATTTAAATAAAAGTTTAGAAAAAACACATGAATTTTATATAAAAATTTTAGAAAATACAAACTGACAAAAGCAGTTTAGTGATTGCTTGGGACTGGCGGTGGGGATGGTTTACAAAGGGTCACAAAGAAGTTCCAGAAATGATGGCTATGTTCCCCATCTTCACTGTGGTGATGGCCTTAGGGGGGTTGTACACATGTCAAAACTCATGAAATTATACTTTAAAAATGAGCAGTTTATTGTATGTAAATTATATATCCATATACCTGTAAGAAAAAAGAAGCGTTAATCCATTAAAGTAAGCCTTAATAAATTTCAAAGGATTTAAATCATTCAGAATATAATCTCTGATCACAATAATACCAAGCAAGAGTTCAATGACAAAAAGATCATTAAACTTCATATACCTGGCCAGATATAATAGCCATTTTCAAACGTATTGTTACAGAAAATGATGTAGGCAACACAGAGGATTGGTGTGGTGTAGATGTGTCAGCCTCTGAACAGAGCAAAAGTAACATTCTGCTCATGAACTGCACTTCCTGTTTAGGGGCAGATACATCTAACCCAGATCTCCGCACTCAGACACTGAGAGAAGGGCTGGTCTTTGATGAAAATGAGAACAAGGGAGACTTCACCCAGAAGACTTTCCTCCATGCTCTGTCCAGGCCTGCTGTGGGCACTCACGGTCTTCTTTAGCTTCAGTACGTGTGGCCCTAGACATGGGTCCTCAGTGTCCTGTTAGAGACGAGGATGGGATTTGAAAGTTGTAACTGGTGGGGGTATTCAAAGGGATAGAGGCAAGGAAATGAAACACCATGCCATTTTTTCCTTTGTTCTTGGGTCACAAAGTAATATGTTCCTCATAACCCACCTAAGATGTTTCAGAGGAGCAATCCTGCTTTCTCCTTTTTTTTCTACAGGAATCATCAGGACTCAGAGAGTCACTCAACCTCAGACTACAGTAACAAGGCGGGCAGAACAAGCTGTGAAAATGGACTGCAAGTATGAAACCACATTGAGTGATTATTATTTGTATTGGTACAAGCAGCCTCCCAGTGGAGAGATGGTTTTCCTTATTGAACAGTACTCTGGCTATGCAAATGCAATTCAGGATCGCTACTCTGTGAACTTTCAAAAGGCAAACAAATTCATCAGCCTCACTATCTTTTCCTTACAACTGGCCGACTCAGCAAAGTACTTCTGTGCTCTCTCTGGAGACCACAGTAATAGAAGTCATGGTGGAAGCTTAGCAAAAACCTTTGGCTCCATGAAGACACCACCTGCTCAGAGGCTGGGAAAACCCAGGAACCACAGGCAGGAAGAAGGCAGGCCCTGTGTGTGGTGGCACAGTTGAGACCTTCTAATGTCAACTTTCTATAAACAATGCCCCATAATGAGCTCAGTGTATAAAACAGCCTTGTTCCCAAGAGTCCTGGCTATTATGTTTGTATATATGGTTAAGATACATCACAAAGTGCTTTTCAAATTGTTCCTAAACACTGAGAAGAATGAACCCATTTACTGCAGGAAGTCAGGAGTAGTTTTCTAAAGCTCCTCTTGAATTGTTGGAATTCAGATCTGAATAGCACTAGAATCCATCCTTTTCCTCTTCCAATGTGATGCTGATTTTAACAGTTTTTACAAATATGAAAATGCATTTTATTATTTTATATATTATATACAAAAATTGAATAAACACATGTATAAATACATAAACTTATTCTAATGTTTCTTCATAGTCTAATCTATATTTTAAAATATACATACTCTTTATTATATTTATTTTCATTACCATTTAGTCTCCTTATAGCCCACTATCCCCAGGGATCACTACTGAACTAGGTTGTTCATGTTCATTAGTCCTTTTCCTTTTTTGCTCAGTCCTCCACCCCTTAACCTCCTTGCTCGTCTAGTTGTCATCTCTTCCCCATCTATGAGTCTTTCTCTGTTATGCTTGTTAGTTTAGTTGGTTCATTAGATTCCACATATGAGTGAGATCATATGGTGTTTCTCTTTCTCTGACTGGCCTATTTAACTTAACAAATATTCTCTAGGTACATCCATGCTGTTGCAAAAAGCAAACTTTTCTTCTTCTTTTTTATAAGGTTGAGTAGAATTACACTGTGTAAATTATTTCCACATTCCAAATAGAATTTCCACTCTGCCCATTGGGAAACTCTAAGAACCACAATGACTTGTGGCCAGTGTGTTCAAGGGCTGAAAGCCTGACACTTTAAGCGCCTTCAAGTTCCCATCAAGTTTAGTAGAGAAGGAGGTTCTTAGTCTTGCCCTAGATTTGGTTGTTGTGAAGGATAAAGTTCAGGGGACAGGGGTACTGCTGAATGAGTCAGGTGAGCATCAGTCCAACCAACACCAACCTCAGCAACAGGGTCTGGGTCCTCCTGGTCAGTCTTCTTTTGTGAACAATGTGGTCATGGCCAGACTAGCTTGCAATACAGTTTTCATACATAAATATATGACTCTTACGGGAATCAAGTAGATAAGGAGGTGACTAACTTTTTGAAAGTTTCACATAGCCAAAGCCAGTTTTGACTAAAACACACTATGATCATTAGAGATTCAAAATAATTCTTGGCTCTTACCAAACCCAGGCAGAGCATGGGCTGAGAGAACCATCCCCCAGGAGAGACATAGCCCTTAACATGTGGCCAGGAAGATCATGGAAGAAGACTCTCCCAGAAGGCTGAGGCAGAGAATGGGAGATGCAGTGAGCAGGAGAGCTCCCTGCAGAAAGCATCTCATCAAATCAGGGTCAGGAACCCATAAGCAGTGCCCCCTGGGGCCTGCATCAGACCAACACTGTTGTCTCTCTTCACTCTCAGTTGTGGGGGACTTTACAGAACACAATCCTGTAACTGTTCCATGATTGTGTATTGAGTGTGTGGAAGAAACAGTTTACTTGTTGTTGTTTGTTTTCTGCTTTTTGTTTCTTCACAGTGCTTCAAAGGAGTCACATCAAGACCTGGGGAAGACTACATGATATCAATCAGAGTCCCTGCCTCTGATGAGAAGTCACTGAAAGGGGATCTAACTTGTCTCTCTGCCTCCTGCATGGGAAGAAGAGAGGAAATGAATTCTCAGGGGTGGAAGGCTGACAATGGAGTACACAGTGACTGCTCATTAATATTCAGTTGTCCTCTCCTTCCAGCAACCTGGAAGGACAGCAAGTCTCCTGAGGATTGACATGGCCATAGGCCTGCATGGGCTAAAGAAATGTGGGTAAAAATGGCCTGTTCCACTTCACAGTAGAGGAGTTTAATTAAGTTTCAATATCTGCTCTTACAGACTATGGTGATTGATGAGTTACATATTCATATGAAGTTTCAATTGTTAGTCATCACACACAATATAGCTGACCTGGAGGATCCTCATCATTCAAAATGAGCTGCTATGTATGTGCAAGAAATGAACCACTGTTTTTTTTAACCACTGAGATTTTAAGGTTGATTATTATGACAGCATCACATATCAAACATAATATTAATGATGCCCAAAATTTAATAAAAACAGAAACAAATTTTTTGCAAGGACAGAATAATCCCCGTTTAAAATTTTGTATTGATTGATTTTAAAGAGAGAGAGAGAGGAAAGGAGATAGGGAAAAACATCTATTTTATTCCCCTTATTTACACAGTGCCTGGTTGCTTCTTGCATGAGCCCTGAACAAGGATGGGGTCTGTAGCCTTGACTTATCCAGACAGCACTCCAGCCAGTGGAGCCACCAGACAGGGCAGGACTAAATGTTCTTGATACTAAAACCTGAATAGAGGAACTTTTAAAATATAGGATAACCTCACTCAATGAACATAAATTTAAAACTTCTAAATATTAGCACAAAATTGGAAGATAATATGAAAGAATACTATATTATAACCGAAGCTGGCTTTCATGTGATGTTTAACATTTTAAGTCAAAACAATAATCCACATGAATACAAACATCATTTAATAATCAAGGGTTACACAAAATTATGTTTACCAAATATTCAACCATAATAAAGAGATAAATTGTTAACAAATCAGAAGTTAGACAAAAACTTCCTCCCTCTGGTAAAGAGTATATGATATAAATGCCATTGTTCATAAAAACTACTGGAAAATACCACTTCACTAATACAGCCACTGAGCTGGCATAATCAAAAAGCCAGAAAATAAAAAGAATTGGTAAAAATATAAAGAAATAAAACTCTTTCTTACACTTTTAGGAGTGTGTAAAATGGTGCAGCTTCCTTAGAAAATGATCTGAGAGTTTTTCAAACATTAAACATAGAGTTATTATATGGTCCAGCAATTCCATTCCTACATGTATACCCAAGAGAAGTGAAAACATTTGTGCACACAAAAATTTTTCTATCAATGTTCATAACCAAAATGGAAACAATCCATATGTGCCTCAATTGGCATGTGAAATGTGGTATATCTATACAATGGAATATTATGGGCAATAAAAAGCAATGCAGTACTCCTAAGTGCCACAACATGGATGACGGAGCCCAGAAAACATTATGCTAGATGAAAAAAACTAACTACAAGAGCCCACATATTGTATAATCCCATTTATATAGAAGAAGCAGAATGAGAAAATCTATAGAGACTGCTATGGTCTGAGTGTTTGTGTTCCCCAAAATATGTTAGTTGTGTCCCAAAAGATGATGGTATTAAAAATTCGGGCTTTTAAGATTAGTGCTCTTACAAAAGAGGGTCCAGAGAAAACTTTTTCCCCTTCAACCATGTGAGCACACAGGAAGAAGGCACCATCTATGAACCAGAAAGCATGACTTCACTTCCCAGTCTCCAGAACTATGAGAAATTGATTTCTGTTGCTTATAAGCTACCCAATCTGTGGATGTTTGTTATAGCAGCACAGATGGACTGAGACAGAGACAAAGTAGATCCTTGGTTGCCTAGAAGGAGTTTCATGGAGGAAAATGTTGAGTGACTGTTAATTAGAACATGTTCCTTTTGGGGATCACGAAATGCTCTAAAATTGATTGTGGTGATGATTGCACAACTCTAACTAATCTAAAAATCATTGCATTCATGCTTGAAAAGGGTGAACTACATAATATGTGAATTATACATGAATGAGGCTATTATGTACAAACAAATGAACAAAACCAAAAAAATTCCAAAATATTCATTTTTGAGAGGGTTCAGTTTGGATTGTTCACACCATCTGAATCCTGCCATAATGAACACTAGATAAAAACTTGTGTTGTTGGTCTGAATTTTGCATGACATACCTAGAGACATAGTGACTCTCACCTTTCACATTTCTCATGGCAATCACAATACTTCTTTATACACACATTTATACCAGCCTTGAGTTACTATTTTCCTTTTAACTGGCATGACTACGTGACACTATGCCACAGGCTGCTGTATTGTCATACCCAGGCTTTCCCTGTCCCAAATTTGTGAAATTTTCTTTTTTTTAAAGGATGGGGAGTCTGAGTTTTGCTGTCCTGTCAATCTGAATTTTGTCCACATGTCTAATTTTACATTTAACTTCACTGATGCATACTTTGTTCTATTTTTTGTCCAAAAAATTAGAAGTTTTTATTTAGAATAATTTTGTCATTCCATGTAACTTCTCCCAATAAATATTAATTAACACATTCACCCAATGAAAGATTATTAAGTGCTTAGTCTCTGCCAAATTGTATGCTAAACAATAAATAATGTGCCCTTGGAACAGTCATCAAACATGGAAAACAAGACACTAAGGAAAGTAAAAGAATTTGATTGAGGAAGGATTATAGGCAATTTTTGTAAAGAAAAGGTCACAGGAATAATACTAAAATCCCCAACTGACTGAAAATAATTCAACCCTTACAGCAGCAATTTTCAACCTCTTTCACATGGTGGCACACATAAAATAACTACAATTCTGTGGGACACCAAAAATAGTAAAATTTTGAATCATTCGTACAATAGGGCTACTGTTGTATGGACTGTTGTCATTTTTATATCTGACAGTCTAAGGGGTAAGAGGTCAGTCAGTGCCCCTGACTAATCAGAAATTGCAGTTTTAAAATTCCTTGCTTCACATCTGTTGGAAATCTCTGCTTTAGAGGCTTGTGGTAGAAGTTCCTCATGAAACTTTGCCACCAGAGGGAGGTAGCACACATGAGATACCTACCCATCCTTAGACAGGAAACACAAACCTTGGAAGATTGCTGACTGACTGATTCCCAGTTCTGAGAAAGCAGTTTATATGCACAGTCACAAGGGGGCGCTGTTGCAATGGGGAACTGAAGCTCCTTCCAGGGTGAGTTAGAGGTTATCCTTGAGCTGTGAGAGAACTTACTTTCACCCTTTTGTCTCCTTGTCCTTTATAAACTCACACTGAGCTTATGCCCAGCCTCAAGGACAGGAATGAGCCCTCTCCCAAACACAGAGCAAAGAGCTGTCCCCTCATGTGAAGACAAAGAAGAGGTGATTAATAATTTAATTTTAAATGGCCAAATATTTCTTCCTATAGTGAAATAAGAAGCTTAGTTACTGTAGCAGAGAAAGGGGAAATATTTTAATTTTATTCTATTCTATTTTGTAAATAATAACTACTTTTGAGAATAACCAGAGGAATTCCTTTCTGTTTACTTCCACTTCTCTTGCCAAAAGTCTTTATTTCCCTTTACAAATCTTCTCTTCCCATCTCTTCCTTCCCTGTTTTTCTCCTCTTGTCCCCATTGCATGCAACCCCTAAGCGAGGGCAAGCAGATGAGAAAATGTCTGATACAGAGGGGATAAGTGGAATACAAATAATTACCAATCAAGTCACTGGCGACTGTGTCAAGGTCAGGGGCATCCAGCAATGTCCATCAGAAAAGTGCATAAGACAGCGTTTCAGGAGCCAATGTGGGAGAACTGAGCACAGACAACCTGGCCCCCAGACTGGATTCTAATGGTATCTTATCCTGTCAGACTGAGCTCAGGGGTGTTATACAACTATGAAATTATTTTGGTGTTATATGTTGCAAATATTTTCTTCCACAGTATCATTGGATTTGTAATGAGCTTATGGTAAAATTTTTACACAAGAAAGAAGTTTATAACTTTGTATCTTAATTATGTATTACTGCTCCTGAGGCTCACTTGCTCTGGCTGGGAACATGGATTGGAATTCTGTTCTCCTTCACAGCCCAAGATTTAATATAGGTGCTTAGACTAAAGGATATTTCACATCAGTTCAATAGTGGGTTTTGGCATGTAACACAAATGAGGGATGGTATCATCTCCATGGGGATGATACTACTTACTCAGACATACTCAAACATAGAATATTTAAAAATTATCTCAGTGCTAACCCTCTGAAGTAGGATTAGACATTGGAAAATTATTCTTACCCCCTTTCTAAATGATGTTTAATTTAGGTTCTAATGACAACACAGCAGCCACTAGCACAGCCTCACCCAGGATGCGTGCCTGGGGAACACCCAATTGAAAGCTTCCTGGGTGAGGCTGTGCTAGTGGCTGCTGTGTTGGCATTGGAACCTCCCCACACCTAGGATCAGACACAGATTCTGAGCTCTGAGGCCTGCAACCCCAGTTTGCACTTGAACTATGAGACCAGTGATAGGAATCACTCTTTTCCTCACTTTGGGTAAGTGATTTGGGTCTGAGGAAAGATGGCTTCATGGCTAAAGACAAAGGTCCAGTACCTGCTGCTTTTACTTCTCCCACTGTACTTGACCAAACTGCTGGGCCGGGGGGTGGGGAATGCATCTATGTGTTTCCATGTGTCTGTGTGTTTCTCCAGCAAATTTGGGCATCATGATAAGAAGTTTCTCAAATTCACGACTCACAGAAGATCCCCTGAGTCACACAGCTCTGATGTTCTAAGGAGCTTTAGGTTCACTGAGCCCAGGTGGAACACAGCAATTGATCTTTGGCCTGTGGCTCTGGACAGCTCAATAATAAATACCAGTAATATCTCTCTTGTCCTGTGCAACACTTATGAAAGTGCTCATGTATAGGGCAAGGCCAGAGAAGGATGTTCCAGAGCACTCATGGCCCCAGATTTGATATTCCAGAGCTAATCTATTGTTTCTCATCTCCTCAGGTACTATGGGAGATGCTAAGTCCACACAGCCAGATGCAGTGGAGAGTACTGAAGAAGGAACAGTGCACCTGCCCTGTAGCCACTCCACAATCAGTACAACTGAGTACATATATTGGTATCGCCAGATTCCCCACCAGGGTCCAGAGTATGTGATTCACGGTTTTAAAGACAATGTGACCAAAGGGATGGCCTTTCTCTACATCACAACAGACAGAAAGTCCAGTACCTTGATCCTGCCCCAGGTTACCCTGAGAGACTCTGCTGTGTACTACTGCATCGTGAGAGACCCACAGTGGGAACCATGCGGCTGCACCTGTGCAATATCTCCCTGGAGGGAAGGGAAGCAGCTGCAGCATCTAAAGAGGCCACTGAACCAGAAACAGCAGCAGAAGTGAAAGAGAAAATATGAAAAAGAAGTGAAGAGAAGACAGTGAGGAAATCAAGGAGGAAAGACTGAAAGGAGACAAGAAGATGAAGAAATACTTGTTATTGAAAGGAAAAAAATTGAGAGAAAGGATCGTGGCTTTACTCTAGGCAGCGTGTTTCTCGGCTTCTGTGAGGAGGAGGGAAACTCGCGGATCAGTGGAGAAACAGAGCAAGTAGCCTAGGTTTCTGAATCATTTTTGAAAGCAGGACATCAAAAATTATTGTGATCATTGAAAAACCAGATGGTAAGGAGACTGCTTCAGGACAAAAGGGACCCAGGGATCAGAGCGGGACCAGGGATTTGCAGTCTCCAGGCCCGGTGCTCCAGGGTCTGCCTCAGGGCTCCCAGGAGAGGGGAGTTGCTTCTCCCTCCTCCGAATACGGGGGTTTAGCAACACCAGCGTAGAACTTGTTGCTTGAAGGCACAGACAGGCCAGTTGGACTGGGGGGAAAAATCACCTAGGGTCTGTGAACACCCACCCATAGGTGTGGGAGAAGTGAGGGCCTCCAGCCTGCATGACCAGGAGTGGCCTGGAAGTACGCCCACACCCCTAGCCCGGTGGGAGTGTGGATTGGTTGAAAACCCAGATGTCGCAGCCCCAATCCAGGAAAGGGTACAGGCGTTCTCAGGATTCAGGAGCCTGCGGTGTTGAACTGTGGAAGCGTGAGCCCCATTGGGAATCCTGACTCTCTCGTGGTGAACCCAGAAGGGACACGGGGCTTAGGGCATTCCTAGAGCCTAAAACTCAAAAATTTGTCGTGCCCTTATACGATTCCCAAAGAGGGCACAGTGAATCCCCAAACATCGTGGGTGCCTCCTGAGATCATAGAGCTGGAACCCTGCAGGGACCCTGGAATCTGGAAGAACGTGGCAGTGAGCTCCGGAAAGCGAGTGTGCTCAGGAGTGCCCAGGGTCCTGTAGGAGAAAGTCAGATTGGCCCTGGGGATAGTACCTGAGAGACTTACTGAGATTTGGCTGGGAAGAGTGATAAGCATTTCAAAGGTCCCTCAGCCAGCTGAAGACAGCAAGATCAGAAAAACTGGTCTGGCCAGTTAGAAACCAAGAGGTTTTTTTTTTTGTTTGGTTTGGTTTGGTTTGGTTTGATTTTTGTGGCTGTTGTTGGTTGATTGATTTTATCTTGTGTTTTAAGTGACATTTTATTTTTCAATTCTTATTATTTTTATATCTCTCAATCCCTTATGTTTCTCTTCCATTCATCCTAGTATTATTCTTTCCACTTCAAATTTATCTCTCTGCACTCCATCTTCTGCTTTTTTAAATTTTTTTTTTGATCTTGCAAATTACTGTAAATTTGTATTATCTTTTTCTCACTTTTCTGACAGTTTTTATTTTAATAGTATTTTGGTATTCTTTTTCTTTCTGTATATTCTTCTTTGCTTGAGTGGTTATACTATCATTTAATAGGTTCCCCCTGGTATCTCAGTCACAGTGTGTTGATAATTTACTATACTTCATCTGTATTCCATTAATACACCTCTCAAGGTTCTATACTCTTTATTCTTGTTATCTAGATCTCACTGATTCTGCCACAAGTCTGTCGTTTTTCTATTACTGTTAATAAGACCTAGTTCATACAATTGTAAATACTACTCAATACCCCTACCTGATCTCAGCCCACTTTGCAATTTCCTGAACTACACTATTGTGGGGGTTGTCTCTATTCTTTTACACACTACTCCTATTTACTAGTCTTTATTCCAACCCTACCTTACAATCTGACCTCCCACAGCCTCACAACTTTCTACATCCAACTAACAATCCTCTCGTCCCCAATAAGAGTCTTACCTTCTTTCCATCCTTTCTAAAACGTGGATAGTGGGGTGGAGGATCACGGTCAACACTATAAGGAGCGGAAGGATAACCCATCTCTTCTCTACTGCCTGCTAATGTAAATATCATAGTATACTGTTTGCTGTCTTAAACCATTTTGCCTTACTCCTCCAACTGATCACAAAAAAAGTAGGGGGAAGTTGTGAACACCAGGATAAACAAAGGAGACTGGACCACTGAATCTCACAAGTATTCTACCACAGAAGTTCACACTATAATTACAGGGAATCAGAACAGATCAATTTAAGAAACAGAGGCTAACAAGAAGAAACCCATGAACAATGAGAAAACAAAGAAACAATCCCCAATTAAAGGGAAAGGAGGAAACCTCAGGAAAAAAATGCTAAATGAAATAGAGACAAGTCAACTATCAGATATGGAGTTCAAAGCAATGATTATCAGGAAGTTCAATGAACTCACAATGAGCTATCAGAAACTATAGGGAAACTACAACAATCACTGCAAACTATATAAACATGAAAAAGGAAATAGAAACTCTCAACAAGGGCCAAGAGGAAATGAAGAATACAATTTCTGAACTGAAGAACACAGTAGAAGGAATGAAAAGCAGGATCAATGAAGCAGAAGATCAGATTAGCGAGCTGGTGGACAAAGTAGAAAACAACACCCAGAAAGAGCAAGAAAAGGAAAAGAGGCTCAGAAAGAATGAAGAGGGATTAAGAGAAATGCAAGACAATATGAAACGTAATAATATCCATATAATAGGGATACCAGAAGGAGAAGAAGAAAAGCAAGGGATAAAAAACCTAGTTGAAAAAGTAATGATGGAAAACTTCCCTAATTTGATGAGAGAAAACGTCACATAAATCTAGGAAACACTGAGAGTCCCAGTCAAGAGGAACCCAAAGAGGCCCACCTCAAGACACATCATAATTAAAATGGCAAAATCTAGACAAAGAGAGAATCTTAAAGGCAGCAAGGGAGAAACAGGAAGTAACATACAAGGAAGCCCCAATAAGGCTAAGAGCTGACTTCTCAATGGAAACACTTCAAGCCAGAAGAGAATGGTAAGAAATACTCCAAGTAATGAGAACCAGAGGTCTGCAACCAAGGCTACTTTATCCAGCAAGGCTCTCAATCAAGATAGAAGGTCAAATAAGAAGCTTTCCAGACAAAAGAAGCCTAAAAGAATACACCTCCACCAAACCAGCTCTGCAAGAGATTCTAAAGGGACTGCTTTAAGGGAGGGAAGGAAAAGAGAGAGAGAGAGAGAGAGAGAGAAAGAGAGGAACACTCGTTCATAAAAGACAATGAATAAGTACCTATCAATAATAACCTTAAACGCAAGTAGATTAAATGCCCCAATCAAAAGACATAGAATACCTGAATGGATAAGAAAAAATGACCCATATATCTGCTGCCTACAAGAGACCCACCTCAGGATAAAAGACCTACACAGGCTGAAAGTGAAGGGCTGGAAACAAACCTTCCAAGCAAATGGACAGAAAAAAAAAGCCGGGGTAGCAATACTCATATCAGACAAAATAGACTTCCAAAAAAGGTCCATAAAGAGAGACCTAGAAGGTCACTTCATAATACTCAAGGGAAGAATCCATCAAGAAGATATAAATATTGTAAATATATACGCATCCAACATAGGAGCACCCAAATACATAAAGAAAATCTTAGAGGACTTCAAGAAAGATATGGACAGCAATACAATTATACTGGGGATTTTAACACCCCACGATCAAAAGTGGACAGATCTTCCAAACAAAATATCAACAAAGATATTGTGTCATTGAACAATACCCTCAATGAAATGGACTTTACTGATATATACAGAGCCCTCCATCCAAAAGAAGCTAAATATACATTCTTTTCAAATGTAGATGGAACATTTTCAAAGATTGAAAATCTTTGTGTCCTATCATTGACCACATGATAGGACACAAAACAAGCCTCAACAATTTCAAGAAAATTGAAATCATACCAAGCATTTTCTCGGACCACAAGGGACTGAAGCTAGAAACCAACCCCAAGGAAAAGAACCCAAAACATTCAAAATCATGGAGATTAAATAACATGCTATTAAACAATGAATGGGTCAAGAATGATATTAGGGAAGAAATCAAAAGGTTTCTGGAAACAAATGAAAACAAACTCACAACAACCCAAAACCTATGGGACACAGCCAAGGCAGTCCTGAGAGGGAAGTTCATAGCAATACAGACCCACCTAAAAAAGTTAGAAACATTTGAAACAAATAACCTAACCCTACGTCTACAAGAACTTGAGGAACAACAACAAAGGCAGCCCAGAGCAAGCAGAAGGAAGGAAATAACCAAGATCAGAGCAGAATTAAATGACATAGAGACTAAAAGCACAATTCTAAGGATCAATGAATCCAGGAGCTGGTTCTTTGAAAAGATAAACAAAATCGACAAGCCTTTAAGCAGACTCATCAAGAAAAAAAGAGAGAAGACCCAAATAAACACAATCAGAAATGAAAGAGGAGAGATTACAACAGATACCACAGAAATACAAAGGATTGTAAGAAATTACTACAAAGAACTGTATGCCAAGAAATTTGAAAACCTAGGTGAAATGGACAAATTTCTAGAAAAATATAATCTTCCAAAACTCAACAAAAAAGAAGCAGAAAGCCTGAACAGACCAATGACAACAAAAGAAATTGAAGCAGTAATCAAAAAACTCCCAACACACAAAAGCCCTGGACCAGATGGTTTCACAGGAGAATTCTACAAAGCATTTAAGGAAGAGCTAACCCCTGTCCTTCACAGACTATTCCAAAAAATCCAAAAAGATGGGAGTCTCCCAAACTCTCTTTATGAGGCCAACATCATCCTAATTCCAAAACCAGATAAAGACACAAAAAAGAAAGAAAACTTCAGGCCAATATCACTGATGAACATTGACGCTAAAATCCTCAACAAAATATTGGTAAACCGCATCCAACAATACATCATACATCTTAAAAAGATCATACACCATGACCAAGAGGGATTCGTTCCAGGGATGCAAGGATGGTTCAATATTCGCAAGTCAGTAAATGTAATACATCACATGAACAAAAGCAAAGACAAAAACCACACGGTCATATCAATAGATGCAAAAAAAGCATTTGATAAGGTACAGCACCCATTCATGATAAAAACACTCAGCAAACTGGGAATAGAGGGAACATTCCTCAACATAATAAAGGCCATATATGAGAGACCTACAGCCAACATCATACTCAATGGGCAAAACTTAAAATCTTTTCCACTAAGATTAGGAACAAGACAAGGATGTCCACTTTCACCACTTCTATTCAATATAGTACTGGAAGTTTTAGCCATAGCAATCAGACAAGAAAAAGAAATAAAAGGCACCAAAATCAGAAAGGAGGAAACAAAACTGTCACTGTTTGAAGATGACATGATAGTGTACGTAGAAAATCCTATAGACTCCACCAAAAAACGGCTTGACCTAATAAGTGAATTTGGTAAAACAGC
This sequence comes from Phyllostomus discolor, assembly GCF_004126475.2. Lineage (NCBI taxonomy): Eukaryota > Metazoa > Chordata > Mammalia > Chiroptera > Phyllostomidae > Phyllostomus > Phyllostomus discolor. The sequence continues at coordinate 144,915,273 of NC_040903.2, read as the reverse complement.
GGGATGCAAAATCAATATCCAGAAATCAAAGGCATTTCTGTACACCAACAATGAAACAGCAGGAGCAAAATTCAAGGAAAAAATCCCATTTGAAATAGCAAAAAGAAAAATAAAATATCTAGGAATAAACCTAACCAAAGAGGTAAAAGACCTGTATTCAGAAAACTACATAACACTGAGGAGAGAAATCAAGGAAGACACAAACAAATGGAAACATATACCGTGTTCATAGATTGGGAGAATTCATATCATCAAAATGTCCATATTACCAAAAGCAATTTACACATTCAATGCAATTCCTATTAAACTACCAATGGCTTATTTCACAGACATAGAACAAATACTTCAACAATTTGTATGGAACCATAAATGACCCCAAATAGCTGCTGCAATTTTGAGAAAGAAGAGTAAAGTAGGAGGGATCACAATACCTGACACTAAACTATACTACAAGGCCACTGTAATCAAAACAGCCTGGTACTGGCATAAAAACAGGCACATGGACCAATGGAACAGAACAGAGACCCCAGAAATAAACTCAAGTTTCTATGATCAATTAATATTTGAAAAAGGAGGCAGCAACATAAAATGGAATAAAAATAGCCTCTTCAACAAATGGTGTTGGGAGAATGGGACAGCCACGTGAAAAAAAATGAGACTTGAGCACCAACTTACACCATATACAAAAATAAATTCAAGGTGGATAAAAGACTTAAATATAAAACATGACACCATTAAAGTCTTAGAGGAGAACGTAGGTAGGAAAATCTCAAATATTTCACACAGAAACTTTTTTACTGACTTGTCCCTTAGAGCAAGGGACATAAAGGAAAGAATAAACAAATGGGACCTCATCAAAATTAAAAGCTTCTGCACAGCTAAAGAAAACAGTATCAAAATTAAAAGAGAACCAACTATATGGGAAAACATATTTGCCAATGATACCTCAGACAAGGATTTAATCTCCAAAATATATAAAGAACTTACATGACTGCACTCTAAGAAGACAAGGAATCCAATTAAAAAATGGGCAAAGGACTTGAACAGACATTTCTCCAAGGAGGACATACAGAAAATCCAAAGACATGTGAAACGATGTTCAATATCCCTAGCTATCAGAGAGATGCAAATTAAAACCACAATGAGATACCACTTCACACCAGTCAGAATGGCCATCATAAACAAAGCAACAAACAACAAGTGTTGGAGAGGTTGTGGAGAAAAGGGGTCCCTAGTGCATTGTTGGTGGGACTGCAGACTGATGCAACCACTATGGAAAGCAGTATGGAACTTCCTCAGAAAACTAAAAATGGATCTGCCTTTTGACCCTGCGATTCCACTGCTGGGACTCTATTCTAAGAATACCAATCCAAAACAACCAATCCAAAAGAACCTATGCATCCCAATGTTCATAGCAGCACAATTTACAGTAGCTAGATGCTGGAAGCAACCAAGATGCCCATCAGTAAATGAATGGATCAAAAAACTATGGTACATTTGCACAATGGAATTCTATGCAGCAGAAAGAAAGAAGGAGCTCCTACCCTTCACAACAGCGTGGATGGAGCTGGAAAACATTATGCCAAGTGAAACAAGCCAGGCAGTGAAAGACAAATACAGTATGATCTCACCTTTAACAGGAACCTAAACAACAAAACAAAGAAACAAGAAAAATGTAACCAAAGACACTGAAATGGGGGACAGACTGACAGCGACCACAGGGGAGAGAAGAGGGAATTTCAGTGGACATTGGGAAGGGTTCACAGGAACAAACTTAAAGGACACGTGAACAAGAACTATGGGGAGGGTAGTAATGGGAGGGAAGTGGGGTGGGTTGAGATAGGGGGCTGGATTGGGAGTAAAAGGGAGAAAACTGTATTTGAACGATTAAAATAAAATTTAAAAAAATATTGTAAAAAAAGGAAAAAAATTGAAAGGAAACAACAATCACACTTATAAATCTGCAGTGAAAGGGAAAGGAAGAGAGAATTTTCCATGGCTCTTTGTTTTAATCTAATGTTGCTTTGCATGTGGGTCTCACTACAACAGTTGAGAACAACCATGGGGTTGCCCTAAAATCTTCTCCCTTTCAACCCAGGACAGTGCCCAGGCTCTGGGTGTCACATCATACTAGGCGTTCTAACCTCTCAGAAACTGAAATGAATTTCAGAAGCTGGGCAATTTCTCTTCAATAAAAATTTGGAATTTCTCTGTTCCTTATCTGTAGCATACTCACATAGGATTATTTGGAGGAAGGAGTTTTAAAAATGGAGGCATATAATATGTGAATATTAATTTAAATTTAAAATTTATGTTGTAATATTTCCAATATTACACAAAAACACAACAGATGGCTTTTCTCATTGTGTAAAACTCAAGATATTACATTACTTTGTAGAGCAAAACCTAAAGTTTAAAAAGGACTCTGCCTCCCTCTATTCCATTTCCTCTTCAACCTCTATGACCCCTTTTGGCAGTTTTGAGTGTCCTGACAATTAGTGTTTTTATTAGGATACTTATGAAAATAAGTATCCTTGTAGAAGAAAAAGAAATACTTATAGAAATAAGTACCCAATTTTCTTACATGAGTTGGATTATATCTGTGTATTTATTTGGAACTTATTTTTATTTTTCAAGGTAAAGTTTTTTTGATATGTACTTATACATAAACACATATACATTTATTTTATAGTGTGTTTGTATGACAATTTAACTTGCTCACTTATTAATAATATTTAATGTTTTTGTATATCTTAGTTATTATAACATAAATCATAAATAAACAACTGTTCCAGAACATATCCAGCCATGGATCATAAAAAACAGAGAGATTTATTGAAGAAGATACAAGAAATATTGCACATAGGACACTGATGCTTCAGTCCCCTTCAAAGTAGGCACCATGGGACCTCACACAGTTCTTTATATTGCCATTGCTATCCCGTTGTATATTTTTAATCTCATTGATGGTCTACAATCTCTTCCCTTTCAAAGGTGATTTTAGTTTTGGGAAAGTCAGTAGTTGCAGGGCCTCAAATCTAGGCTGTAAGGGGCTGAGTCACCTTGGTGAATTGGTGTTTCACCAAAACACTCTGCAGGAAATGTGATTGATGCATCAGCAGGCATGTCATCATGATGAAGCTGCCAACCACCATTTGCCCATAGATGCAACCTTCTAAATCATCTAAATAGTATCTGTAGAATGTTCAAGCTTAACATAAAATGTGATGTAGATTTGTTGCTCTACTTCCTCAGTTATTTTTAATGCACAGCCACACAGTACACATGTTCACTCAATGGTGTCTACCACCCCCATGGACTAGTACAGTGAAGTCATCTGTTCATGCTGGGGTATTCCAGTCCAATCTCCATTAGTTTGCTGCCAGGTTACATCCATGTCGCGCAAACCATTCTCGTTATTTAACACTTGCTGGGCCTTTTCCAGACAGACTTTCATGTATGTACAAATGTGTAAATATTTTGACTTATACATATACATAGAGATATGTATATGTATACACATATGTATGTATTTCGTAAACTTATTTTCAGAAGTAAAATTGCTGGGCCAAAGGATATGCCTATTTTATGTTTTTATAGATAATTGGAAAATTGTTTTCCAAAACGACTCTAAAAATCTACACTGCCAACAACAGGGTATGGAAAACCAATTCCTCTGCCTCTTGGTTAACACAATTATCACTTCTTTTATATAGTTTAATAACTTGTAAGTATTTTGTTAGTATTTCATTTGCATTTTCCTGATTACTAGGGCCTTTGAACAACTTGTGCTTTGTATTGTCACTTTAACAGATTGTTTTTTCTTGTTTATTTATATCAATTCTTTTAATAATATGAATACTACTCTATTATATATATATTATACCTACTTTCTCCAAATATGTAATATCTTTTAAATTTATTAATTACCACTGATGATTTTATTTTTATATTGTCAGGTCTAAGCCTTCCTGTTCCAGGTTGATAAATCTCAATGCCTACATTTGATTCTACTCAAAGACATTCATGAAGTCAGCCTCAGGGAGGTGCTTAAAAGCTCTGCTAGGGCTTAGATATTGGACAAGGTGAGACAGGACTCTTGATCAAAATGATAGGCCCCCACATTCTGCATGTTACCTGTAGAACTTTAAAACATTTTAATCAAAGAGTAACAGACTCACTGACTTAAAAAAAGCAATTTGTTGTGTATTTAATTGTGTTCCTCCACTTCAAGCACACACAAATTCTTATGCTGCATATCTTCTAGTCCTCATCCTCCTTACTTCAGAATGTCACCTTCTTGGGAAATAAGGTCTTTACAAGATAATCTAGTTACAATCAGATCATCATGGTGGGACTTAATCCAATATAATTCATGTCCTTATAAAAGGGGAGTATTTGGAGGCAGACACACACACGCACATACACACACCCTCACAAAGAAGACCATGTGAACCTGAGAGCAGAGATCCAATGGAAGCATCCATAAGACAAATGAGAGGCCTGGAACAGGTCCTTCCCTCACCAGGCTCAGAAGCAAATGTATCTGCTGATGCTTTGGTTATAGATATCTAGCCTGACTGTGAGACAATGAATTTCTGATTTTTAAGCCACTAGTTTGTGGTGCTTTGTGCCAGGAACCCCTGTCAACTCATACCCTCCAACTCTATCCAAATGGTGCCGCCTAAGATAGGACCCGCTTGCTTCCCTATCACTCAGCCATGCTGTCATCCGTATCTCAGTGTCTGGGATGGCTGTCACTCTCAGTGTCACATCTGTTTTATTCCCATTAATCTTTTGCCTAAACTGGAAGCAGCTTAGAAAAATGTTCCCGTCAGCAGGTAAAATAATGTAATTTCCAAGTAAACTGGGAGAAAAGTCCATTGCTGGAAGAAACCCCATAAGACATACTAAAGGAAGTTCTTCAAGATAAATGGAAATGGTATCAGGTGGTAATGGTAATTTGAATGCACATAAAAAAGTGCAGAGCCCAGGAAAAGCTAATTATATAGGCAAATATATAAAGAAGTATAAATACATTTTTCTCCTATTCTTTTTATTGATTTAAAAAAGTGCATAGAAGTATAAATTTCAAATTTTATTGTCAAGATGATAGCTTATTAAGTATAATATGTATAATAAGAAGAACACAAGGAAGAGGGGGGAATGGCACTATTTTGGAAAAGGAAGTGAATGAGACAGTCATTGAAATCCACAGAAGTAAAGGAAATGGTATTGGAATTAATACGAAACATTCTATAAATATATTCTTCCCCTTTCTCCTCTTAATTACAAAAAAGGACGTGGACTCTAATGAACAAAAAAAAACCCTAACAAACAAAATAGAAGCAGATAGGAACACATGGAGGGGACTGGATGGAAGAAGGTGAAGGGTTAGCCAAAGAGCACATAGACATGATTCATAGACACAGACAACAGTGCAGCTACAGCCAGAGGAAGGGGATGGATAGAGGATGGGTGGAGTCAGACAGAGGGTGGAATTTGGGAACATCTGTAATAATGTTAACATTTTTTAAAAATGAGATTTTCTAAAGCAAATACTACAATGCACTGTTATCAGATTATAATATGTATAGACATAGTATATATAACAGTAATAGCACAAAAGAGGAGAGAAGAAATAGAGCTATATTAGAAAAAGTGTCTGTATTTTATTAAAATTAAGTTAGCATCAATCTGCCTGAGATTGTGATAAATTAAGATGTATATTGTAGGGACATCCAGTTTTATGTTCCACTCAGGAGGACCTTGGAAGTCATTACTTAGTCCTAGCAACAAATAAAAAGCTGAATGGACTGAAGTCTTCTTGGATCCATAAGAAAGATGGGAGGACACAGGACAAACCAATGGCTTGTAGATTAGAAAGAGAGGAGTGCAGGGAGTCACTGCTGACAGGAACAGAAACTCATAAGCAGGAACCATAGTGGGCACCAGGACCACAACTGTAAAACTCAAGCTGTAATAGATGGATTGCTAGAGGTTCATTCAGTGTGGACAAAAACTCCAGGGGAACTAGTAAAGGGGGAAACTGAGAACTTTATGAAATACACTGCGAGGAGCTAAATCCATTCCTCCTCCAAAAATATTTCATAGAAACATCCCTTCCTGCTTCCTGCAGGGCAATTGGAAAGAAACCATTTAAAAATGGGTAAGAGTACACTGTTCTTCTTAATAAGGCCTTCCTTTACGGGAAAATAGTTAACCAGGGCTTAACATGCTGGAATATTTTCAAAGACTAACTGATTTAGGAAAGGGAATTGCCTAATTCCAGTGCATTCTAGCCATCCTCTCCTGCCTAAGAGGGGAGAAAAATAAATGAAAACACTTGTGAAATTCTCAGTCCTGAGGCATAGGCTTCCTAGCAGGTAGCATAGGCTATCTGATCATAGACTACAGTCACTTCCTCTCTCTGTCCAATTCACTAACTTATTGATTGTAAGGTTACAATCAATAAGGTTACAACCTTATTGATTGTAAGGTTATTATTGTAAGGTTACTGTATTGTACAGTACCTTACAATAAGGTACTGTAAATAGACCTTATTGATAGAGGTCTGTTTACAGTAGTTCCTTTTACCCATACATCATATCTTTACTATCAAGAAAAAAATTACAAGGGATACCAAAAGGAAAAAAAAACCCACAATTTAAAGAGAGAGAGAAAGCATCAGAACGAGACAGGAAGGGATGTTGGAATTGTCAGACCAGGAATTTCAATACCTAGGATTAATACACTAAGGGCTGTAAAAGATAAAGTAGACAACATGCAAAAAAGATAGGCCAGGGAAGCAGAAAGGTTGAAAACCTAAGGTAGAATTGAAAAGGAATGCTAGAGAAAAAAACACTGTGTTAGAAATGAAGAATTACTTTGATGGCATTATTAGAGGATTGGACATGATTGAGAGAAAATCTCTGAGCTTGAAGACGTAGCAATAGAATCCTTGAAAATTGAAAAGCAAAGAGAAAAAAGCCTGAAAAACAGAATGTAATAGCCAACCAGAAAGAAAAGGCAACCACATTTGAAAAGAAAAAATATATAAATATTTATAACAAATACCATTAAAATCTATAATTTTAAAAACCTACTGTCACTAATTAATTAGGTTGGCAAAACTGTAAGTCACAGGGTAAGAATACAAAATACACATTGTTTCCATATATTAACAATAAATAATCAGAATTAAAATTTTAGTGTGTACATATACAATTTATAATAGAACCAACAATTATGATATCTAAGAGTAAACCAGCCAGATATCTAAGGGTAAATCAAACTGTAAAAGGAACCCTGAAACATACAAAAATACCTTTAAAAAGATGGTAATCTTGCCATTTGTGGAAAATATGCTAAGTGAAGTAAGCCAGATGCAGAAGAACAAATGTTACTTGATCCCTTCACGAAGAATGTGAAATAGCCAAACTCAAGAGGCAGAGGATAGAATGGTATTTACTGAGGGCCAGGGGGCAGGGGAAGTGGGCAGGTACTGGTTGAAGGTACAACATGTCAGCCCAGCAGGATGACCACATCTTAGAGATCCATTATCCAGCATAGTACAATAGTTAACAATATGGTACTGCATACTTAACATTTGCTAAGAAAGCAGATTGTATGTTGTGTTCCTATCACAAAAATAAGTGAATACAAATTTATAAATAAAGACAGTAGGAGGAAACTTCTGGAGGTGATGAATATGTTTATGGCATTGATTGTAGTGATATTTTCTCAAATCTATACTTATCTCCCAACTCTCAAGTTGTATACACTAAGTACAACTTTTTGTATGTCAATATACCTCAATAAAGTAGTTTTTAATCACTACACAATTTCATTATGTTAAAAATGTTTGTTATTTAAGAGACAATGTTAGGACATAGAAACAGAAGACAGAAACTAGGAGAAAATCTTTGCAAAACATATTTAACAAAGGACTTGTATCTAGAACACATATTTTTAAAACTCTTACACTTTAATAATAAGACAAATAGCCAGTGTTTTTAAATGGACCAAAAATTTGAAAAGACACTTCTTCAAACCTATATATGGTAAATAGCACATGAAAAAAAGTCTCAGTGTCATTAATCATAAGGGAAATGCACTCTAAAACAAGATACCACTGCATACCTGCTGGAAAGGCTAAAACAAAGATGACTGACCATACCAACTATTGGCAGGGTTTGGAGGCCACTGGAATTCTCAGACACAGCTGTTGGGAATATAAATGGTGCAACCACTCAGAAAATTAAAGATGCACTTACAATAAAACTCCACCTAGGTATTAACCCAAAGAAATAAAAGCTTATGTTCATACTAATACTTACAAATGAATTTTCATAATACCTTGGAAAATAGTAATTGGGAAAAAAACAAAATTCCATTAACAGATGAATGGATAAATAGTGGTATGGCTGCACAATGGAATACTACTGAGCAATGAAAAGGAACAAACTACTGATAAATGCAACAACATGGATGAATCTCAAAATAAATATGATGAAAGAAACCAGGCAAGAGAGAGAATATGCTCTGTGATTCTGTTCACATAGAACTCCAGAGAATGCACACTAATCTACAGTAAGAGAAGTCAGACCACTGACTGCCTGGCACTGCTCAAGGGTTGGAGGGACACGGTAGGAAGGTTATACACAGGAGGGACAAAAGGATCACGAGGAGTGGAGCCAGGAGGGAGCTTTGTGGGTGGTGCACATGCTCAGTGTCTTCACTGTGATAATGATTCCACATGTGAATGTCCTTGTCGAAATGGTCACATGGTACATTTTAAACATGCAATTTATTGCCACATATTCCTCAGTAAAATCATTTTTCAAAAGATTAAAATTAAAAGCAGAGCTAAGCAAAAAAATGACTCTGAAATACAGAGATTAGAATTTTTCACTTTCTCTTAATTATAAAGGGGAAAGTAATTCAAGCAAGCAACAGTAACAGGATATTTTCTGTATGTCATAATAGTTTAACTTGTTATAATAAATAGATATATCTCAAATATCTAAATGGATTCTAGAAAAATCATCCATTCTTCAATATCTCAGTCAGCCCAAAGTTGCCATTGTTTAAAAGTATTTGAGTTTGGTTCCTGAAGTGCTGGATGAATAGAAAACCAAGTCTGATCTCTGATTGGTACAGGATGAGAGACAACTGAGCTAGAGTAACCTCTGTTTGGGCTGCCCCTTCAAAAAAACCTGATTCAGCTATTGATAAATTAATTAACTAACTATTTTAAAGACGGGACATGAAAGGAAGGGAGAGAGTGATGGGAGAAAGAAACAGAGATTGATTTGCTGTTCTACTTACTTGTATATTCACATGTACCTCTTGTATCTGCCCTGACAGGGGATTGAACCTGCCACCTTGGCTTATCAGGACAATGCTATAACCAAGTGAACAATCCAACCAGGGCCCTAGGAAATAATTCAAAGCATTCTAGGTGAATGTGATAATGTTGCAGCCTGGGGTAAGTAAGAAGGGAGAGAGAAAAATCATTCTTCCTGTAAGCATAAACACCTTATGGTGTGTGTGTGTGTGTGTGTGTGTGTGTGTGTGTGTGTGTGTGTGTTTTACATTGTCTTTTGTAACTGGGGTCAGTAGACAAGAACTGGAGAAGAGGCCTTAGTCTCTGAACATGCAAATTGTCCAATGGGGAAAAGATTTTACCATTCACCTAAGATTGCATATGCCTTCCACTGGTACAGGCAAAACTATAATGAAGATCCCATCTCCTTGATGAAACATTATGGAAAAGCAAGGAGGAAAAGAGTCATGGAAAAATGACTGCCCAGTTGGATGAGAACAAGCAGTGTACTGTCCTGCACATCACAGCCTCACAGACCAGCCCCAGGCATCTACCTCTGTAGAGTCCATCCAGGGACCTCCAGTCTGTTCCCAGATGCACAGCTGGGCCACAGGTTTCTCCTAACACAGGGCTCCTGATGGAGGACTGGGACACTTTCCAAGAGAAGCTGAAAGAAGAGGCAATTGTCATACTGCAAGATAAAGGGTTAGGGGTGAGTACAGGGGAAGCTATACCTTTACTCCCAAATTTAATCTGTCTAGGGAATTGTTACTTTCGAGTAGGGAGAACCTCAAACTACCAGAATGAGCATGGCATACATTTCAGTGATTTATGTAATAATTGTGCACTAATTTTGTGCTTCTCTTACTCCAAAGAAACTCTTTCTCTTCTGCTATTCACTCACCTGGTTAATAGAAAGAAATTTTAAGTCATTAACTAAGTTCCTTGTTGCCCATTAAGACTGCACCATGAGTATTGGAACAGAAATATTGCACACTGGAAGGAGGAGGCAGGGGCGATAGTGTTCTCTAAGTTTACAAACATAGAATATACAAATGGACAGAAAGAAAAGGAGAAACAGGGGGCACAGGGAGGGAAGAAGGAATGGAGGGAGGAAGGTGAGAGAGGGTGCATGCTAATGCAGACTAAGACTGGCCTTCACTTCTCCAACAACATGGCCTCTCCTGTCCTCACAGCCCACAGGCTGTACCCACAGCCAGGTGGCCCCTCACCCCCAAATAGTTTCAAATTAAAACAAAACTGTACTCACTCCCTGTGGCAAAGCTCTTCTTCCAGACTTTATTTTTCACTTGCTTTATTGTACTTGACAAAAGACCTGAACTGAGGGACAAGTCCAATGGAATTGGGATTTTAGACTTTGTCTTTAGTGCTTCACCATCCCTGCACCTGTATTTGTCTCCCTTCTGCCTGCTGCTCCTTTCCCAAACCCAAAGGCACTCTGACCTTCTAATACCCCTTTGCTCACCCACAGACTAATGTTTCTGCACACTCAATTCCAAAGCCTCTCTCTTCATTGATCCATCTCCATTTCCCAATTCAGTCTCTGCAGTGGAGTGGTTCCTAATCTAATTGACCTTTTGAGGTAACATTCTAGGTTCCTCCCTGGACTGTTTGTACTGAAAGGGGAATGTTACAGGAGATTCAGGGGAAGTCACCTCAAAAGGTGCATCTTCAGGTACTGTGACATTTGGATGGGAATGATGTTGCCAGGTAAAAATGCTGTTTCTCACATTTGTGCCCATAGGGTGGGCCATCTGCCAGCAGTGTAGGGCAGTTCTCTTGGGCAAGGGTCCAAGCATCATAGGGTAAGAATTTTTTCTAAATATACATTTGTATTCAAATTTTCTCAGAAGGGCACTGTTATTGAGGAAGGAAAAAGGATAAAGAGTCTATTGCTTAGTACTGCGCAGTAATTTGCATTATCTACTTTTTAAAATAGGTGTCTTTACATAACAGTCATGGCTGGAGTAGAGGGAAGATGGTGGAGGAGTGAATCAAAGTCACACTGACCTTCTCCCAGGATCACTCTGGAATTACAACTCAAATGTGGAGAAACCATGCAGAACAAACAACTGAGCAATAGCCAGAGAGAAGCATAAAACTTCAGACATACAGAACCAGCTTCAGCACAACTATTCTGACGAGGAACTTGAGGTGAGAGAATTTACACAAATTGCTCAAAGTCTCTCTCACTAGAAGGTGGAGCCAGGATTCAAACCAAGTGGCAAGAGGAAACCCATCAACAAAGGAACCACCAACAGGTAAAATTAAAGAAGGTGAAGGATGGAGTGGAAGCCACTCTACCCATGACTGATCTGGAAATACTCCACCCAGGACCGATATGGAAATACAACTAAATGTTGGAGAAATTATCCAGAACAAACTGAATAAGAGAGAGAGAGAAGTCTCAAAACCTCATACAGACAGAAGAATTATCTTCAACACAACCTGTCCACACCTGCACAACAGAATACAAGATGCTGGTGGATGGAGTGACCCTTAGTTAACCAGCTGGAGGGAAGGACCCACCGAAGAAAGACCAAACAACAATCAAAACCCAAAGACATACACAGAGCCAATGCAAGACCAGCAAGTTCAAGAGATCAAGGAGACTACACTACTGAATCTCACAGGCCTTCTACCATAGAAGTTCATGACATAAATCCAGGGGGTCAGAACAGATCAATTTAAGAAGCAGAGGCTAACAAGAAGAGTCTCACAAACAATGGGGAGACAAAGAAACAATCCCCAAATGAAACAAAGGAGGAAGCCTCAGAAAAAAAAATGCTAAATGAAATAGAGACAAGTCAACTATCAGATATGGAGTTCAAAGCAATGGTTATCAGGAAGCTCAATGAGCTCACAGAAAATTACCAAAAACTACAGAGAAACTATAACGAACTCAATGCAAACTCTATCAACATGAAAATGGAAATAGAAACTATCAACAAGGACCAAGAGGAAATGAAGAATATAATTTCTGAATTGAAGAACAAAGTAGAAGGAATAAAAAAAACAGGCTTGATGAAACAGAGGATTAGGTCATCAAACTGGAGGACAACATAGAAAAAAAAACACCCAGAAAGAGCAAGAAAAGGAAAAGAGGCTCAGAAAGAATGAAGAGGGGTTAAGGGAAATGCAGGACAACAGTGAAACATAATAATATCATGTAATAAGAATATCAGAAGGAGAAGAAGAGCAAGGGATAGAAAACCTGTTTGAAAAGTAATGATGGAAAACTTCCCTAATTTGATGAGAGAAAAAAGTCACACAAGTCCAGGAAACAAAGAGAGTCCCAATCAAAATGAACCCAAAGAGGTCCACTTCAAGACACATCATAATTAAAATGGCAAAATTCCAAGACAAAGAGAGAATCTTAAAGGCAGCAAGAAAAAAAAAGGAAGTAACATACAATGGAGCCCTGATAAGATTAGCAGCTGACTTCTCAATGGAAATGCTCCTAGCCAGAAGGGAATGGCAAGGAATATTCCAAGTATGAAAACTAGAGGCCTGCAACCAAAGCTACAATATTCAACAAGGCTCTCAGTTAAAAATGGAAGGCCAAATAAGTAGCTTGTGAGACACAAGAAGCCTCAAAGAATATACCTCCTACAAACCAGCTATGCAAGAGATGCTGAAGGATCTGCTTTAAGAACAGGAAGAAACTGAGGGAGAGAGGAACACAGGTACAAAAAAATGGCAATGAATAAGGACCTATCAATAATAACCTTAAATGTAAATGGATTAAATGCTCCAATCTAAAGACAGAACAGCTGAGTGGATAAGAAATCATGATTCACACATATGCTGCCTACAAGAGGCCCACCTCAGAACAAAATACCTACACAGACTGAAAGTAAAGGGCTGGAAACAAATATTCCGGGCAAACAAACAGGAAAAGAAAAAGCTGGGGTAGCACTACTCATATCAGACAAAATAGACTTCCAAAACAGGGCCATAAAAAGAGACCCAGAAAGTCACTTCATAATACTCAAGGGAAGAATCCACCAAGAAGACATCAACATTGTAAACATATATGCACCCAACATAGGAACACCCAAGTACATAAAGAAAATCGTGGAGGACTTCAAGAAAGATATTGACAGCAATACAATTAGAGTAGAGGATTTCAACACCCCACTGTCAAACATGCACAGATCTTCCAAACAAAATATTAACAAAGATATTGCAACATTGAACAATGTCCTAGAGGAAATGGACTTAAATGATATATAGAGAGCCTCTCATCCCAAAGAAGCAAAATATACATTCTTTTCAAATGCACATGGAACATTTTCAAAGATAGACCACATGATAGGACACAAAACAGGCCTCAACAACTCAAGAAACTTGAAAGCATATCAAGCATTTTCTCCAAACACAAGGGTTTGAAACTAGAAACCAACCTGAAGGAAAAAAAAAAAAACACTCATACTCATGGAGATTGAAAAGCATGCTGTTAAACAATAAATGGGGCAAGAATGAGATTAAGGAAGAAATCAAAAATTTCTGGAAAAAAAATGAAAATGAACTCACAACAATCCAAAACTTATGGGACAGAGCAAAGGCAGTCCTGAGAGAGAAGTTCATAGTGATACAGGCCTACCAAAAAAAAAAAGATAGAAACATTTCAAACAAACAACCTAAACCTATGCCTACAAAAACTCATGGAACAACAGCAAAGACAGCCCAGAGTAAGTAGAAGGAAGGAAATAACCAAGATCAGAGCAGAATTAAAAGACATAGAAACTAAAAGCACAATTCTAAGAATCAATAAATCCAGGAGCTGGTTCTTTGAAACAATGAAGAAAATTGACAAGCCTTTAAGCAGACTCATCAAGAAAAAGAGAGGACCCAAATAAACACAATCAGAAATGAAAGAGGAGAGATTACAACTGATACCACAGAAATACAAAGGATTGTAAGAAATTACTATGAGGAACTGTATGCCAAGAAATTTGAAAACCTAGGTGAAATGGTCAAATTTCTAGAACAATATAGTTTTCCAGAACTGAATGAAGAAGAAGCAGAAAGCTGCAGACCAATAAGAGCTGATGGAGTTGAATCAGTAATCGAAAAGCTCCCAACACACAAAAGACTTGGGCCAGATGGTTTCAGAGGAGAATTTTACAAAGTATTCAAAGATGAGCTAACCCCTATCCTTCACAGATTATTCCAGAAAATCCAAGAAGATGGAAGACTCCCAAACTCTTTTATGAAGCCAGCATCATCCTAATCCCAGAACCAGATAAAGACATAACAAAGAAGGAAAACTTCAGGCCAGTATCGTTGATGAACATAGATGCTAAAATCCTCAACAAAATGTTGGCAAACCGCATCCAGCAATACAGTAAGAACATAATACACCATGATCAAGTGGGATTCATGCCAGAGATGCAAGGATGGTACAATATTTGCAAATCAAGAAATGTAATACACAACATAAATAAAATTGAACACAAAAGTCACATGATCACATCAACAGATGCAGAAAAAGCATTTGATAAGGTACATCACCCATTTATGATAAAAACACTCAGATAAGTGGGAATAGAGGGAGCATTTCTCAACATAATAAAGGCCATATATGAGAGACCTACAGCCAACATCATACTCAATAGGCAAAAACATAGAGCTTTCCTACTAAGATCAGGAACAAGACAAGGATGCCTGCTTTCACCACTTCTATTCAATATAGTATTGGAAGTCTTGGCCACAGCGATCAGACAAGAAAAAGGAATAAAAGGCATCCAAATTGGAAAGAAGGAAGTGAAATGGTCATTGTTTGCAGATGACATGATAGTGTACATAGAAAATTCTACAGACTCCCCCAAAAAACTACTTGACCTAATAAATGAATTTAGCAAAACAGCAGGATACAAAGTCAATATTCAGAAATCAGAGGCATTTTTGTACACCAAAAACAAAATATCAGAAACAGAAATCAGGAAAAAAATCTCATTTGATATAGTAACAAAACAATAAAGTACCTAGGAATAAATCTAACCAAGGATGTAAAAGACCTTTACTCATAAAACTACACAACACTGAAGAAAGAAATCAAGGAAAACACAAACAAATGGAAGCATGTACCATGATCATGGATTGGAAGAATTAACATCATGAAAGTGTTCATGCTATCCAAAGCAATTTATAGATTCAATGTAATCCTTATTAAAGGACCAATGGCGTATGTCACAGATATAGAACAAAGACTTCAAAAATTTATATGGACCCATAAATGACCCCAAATAGCTGCAGCAATTTTGAGAAAGAACAAAGTAGGAGGGATCACAATACCTGATATCAAACTGTATTACAAGGCCCCTGTAACCAAAACAGCCTGGTACTGGCACAAGAACAGACACATAGACAAATGGAACAGAACAGAGAGCCCAGAAGTAAACCCAAGTCTCTATGGTCATTTAATATTTGACAAAGGGGGGAAAAAGCATAAAATGGGGGAAAATAGCCTCTTTAATAAATGGTGATTGGGAGAGCTGGACAGCTACATGCAGAACAATGAAACTTGATCACTAACTTATACCATACACAAAAATAAATTCAAGGTGGATAAAAGACAAATGTAAGATGTGACACCATAAAAGTCCTAGAGGAAAACATCGGCAGGAAAATCTCAGACATTCCATGCAGTGACATCTTCACAGATATGTTGCCTAAAGCAAGGGACATAAAGGAAAGAATAAACAAATGGGATCTCATCACATTAAAAAACTTCTGCATGGCTAAAAAAAAACAGCATTAAAATGAAAAGAGAACCAACTATATGGGAAAACATATTTTCCAGTGATACCCTCAAGAAGAGTTTGATCTCCAAATTTTAAAAAGGACTCATATGACTCCACTCCAGGAAGAAAAACAACCCAATTAAAAAATGGGCAAAGGACTTGAACAAACACTTCTCCAAGGAGGACATACACAGGGCCCAGAGACATATGAAATGCATATGAAACATATGAGACATATGCTTAGCATCACTAGTTATCAGAGAGATGCAAATTAAAATCACAATGAGATACCATTTCACACTGGTGAGAATGGCCATGATAAACAAAACAACAAACAAGCGTTGGAGAGGTTGTGGAGAAAAGGGAAACCTTGTGCATTGTTGGTGGGAATGCAGACTAGTGCAGCCACTGTGTAAAACAGTATGGAATTTCCTCAAAACACTAAAAATGGAACTGCCTTTCGACCTGGACATCCCACTCTTGTGATTATACCCTAAGAACCCTGAAACTCCAATTCAAAAGATCCTGTGCACCCCAGTGTTCACAGCAGCACAATTGACAGTAGCCAAGTGCTGGAAGCAACCTAAGCTGCCCATCAGTAAATGGGTGGGTCAAACACCATGGTACATTTACACGATGGAATACTACACAGCGGAGAGAAAGGAGCTCCTACCTTTTGCAACAGCATGAATGGAACTGTAGAGCATTATGCTAGGTGAAATAAGCCAGGCCATGAGGGACAAATACCATATGATCTCCCCTTTAACCAGAACTTAATCAACAAAAGAAAAAAAAGCAAGCAAAATACAACCAGAGGAATTGAAATTAAGAACAATCTGACAGTAACCAGTGGGAGGTGGGAGGGGTTAATGGGGGGAAGGGTTTTCAAGAACAACTATAAAGGACACATGGACAAAAACAAGGGTCAGGGTAGAAGCAAGGAGGGAGGGAGGTTTGGCCAGGGTAGGGGGAAAATGCCGACAACAGTAATTGAACAACAAAATAATTTTAAAAAATAAATAAAAAGCCATGGCTGGCATAGCTCAGTGGATTGAGCATGGGCTTCGAACCAAAGTGTTGCAGGTTCAATTCCCAGCCAGGGTACATGCCTGGGTTGCAGGCCATTACCCCCAGCAACCGCACATTGATGTTTCTCTCTGTCTCTCTATGTCCCTCCCTTCCCGCTCTAAAAATAAATAAATAAAATCTTTAAAAATAAATAAATAAATAATAAAAGCTTAAAAAATCATGGCCATAAAATATGTACAATGCATGACACTAAAAGAATCATATCCATTCAGATTTATTATAGCAAAAGGCAATCAAATGACAGGATCATCATCACTTTACTGATTGAGATCACTGAAGTCAGAAAATACTTCCCATCATGGAATGCCTTTGAGAACTTGAATTCTGGAGAAGCTCTTTGGAGGCCACAGACACTCCTGAGACATGGAGGCCACTCCCCTACTACATGGCAAGTCCTCACCTCTGCTCACTTCCTGTCAGTAGGGGCCACTGAACACATTTCCTCATGACCACTGTTCACTGACCCAGAGTCTGGAGGCATTGCTTTGCTCCCACTTGTACAAAATCCACATCAGAACATGGTGGGACCTGGGTCACTCTGCTCCAGACACCACTGGGTACTGTGCCAGACCTTTTAGATCCCTGATCTCTCCCCTGGGACAACGTGTGCAGCACTGGAGTCCTGCCAGTTCCCTGCACTTCAAAGTGGTGCTCACCCCACATTCACTTCTTTGTTTTATAGGAGTTTCTGATGAGTATCTTTCCTTTTTTTTCACAACTTTAAGTAGAAATAATCAATCCTATAATCACAGTGTTATCTTTCTGCACACGCTCACCAGAGCAGTTTGCTACCCTTGATTTTCTGGCAGAGTAGTTTCCATTAGAAATCATCTGAGCAATTAAATTAGAACACACAGCAATGGTATTAGTTTGTAGACATAAGGCATACATGAGCCACCTTAGTAACTTCAGTGTATTTTCATTTTCAGTTTCCCTACAAATTACTGCTAAAAACTTAGGAGAGTATGAGGCTCTTCTCTGTAATATATCCTCATTTATATAAAAATACAAAACATTTCAAATATATTTCAATACACAAAAAATTCTTTCAATTGATGATCCAGTATGTGTGCCACAGCTATCCCAGTGCTTAATGTCACCCTTTACATTTCACCTCTTCTCCTGTGGGACTGGAAATGTGTTGCCAGACTCTCAAGGGAAGGGGTACGCTGTCAAGGCTCAACACAGTCTCAGGGAGAACAGGCTATGACCTCAGCATTGCTGAGACAGTGGCAGCAACCATGAGGACCAGGAGGGGCTCACAGGTACAGTGAGAAACTCCTCACCCGTCATCTCTGTGCCTCCCACAGTTCTCTGCGAGATAAACAGATTAACGCAAATTTGTTTTCATCTAAATTAAGATTTTTTTGTCTTATTCTGTTTGGTTTTTTTAAAGTACCTTTCTTAATAAAACATTACAAAGTCATTTAAAGAAACAAAAAGAAATGTAAAGTTATAAGTATTTTTACTTGGCAGGGAACAGAAAGTTAGGAAACATAGTCACTACATAGTGGGAACAGAGAAAAAGTGGGTGGACAGGCACACAGAGGTCAATCTCAGCAAGCCTAGACCTAAAATTAGTGTTGATACTAGATGGAGAAAGGGACACTCAGGAACACCAACAGGTTTCCCTGCTCTCTTGAATCAGGGGAGCACAGGGGATATGAAACAGCTCCTCTAGGCCATCCATGGTGGAAACTCATTCACCTAAATCAGTACTGAAGCTACAGATGTTTCTCAGGCACTCAGCCAGATGCTACACATTTGAAACTCTAAGTGGCCCAATTAACTTTACTTTTAAAAACAAAACTTCCTCTGAAAATGCCATTTTGCAAAAGTAGACTTTGCTGTTTTTCAAATTTTTATTTGCTTTTTAAGAAAAGCAATGTGCACACCATTATGTTAATATGGAACAGTAACCTCCTTTTTCTTGCATTGTCTGGGTCAGAATTTTTTCCTCTTTCTGTTTTTGTATTTGTCTTTCAGTTTAAGGGTCCCCCCCAAAAAATGTCTAGTGATCTGGATGCTCACTCATACTGAATGGGATACAAATCCAAGATTTGAGCAAGAAAGATGGCTCTAGTTCCTGTCTCCTGTCTGGTGTAGCTCAGTGGATTGAGGGTGGACTGTGAATCAAAGGGTCACCCGCTCAATTTCCAGTCAGGGCACATGCCTGTGTTGTGGGCCAGGTCCCCAGTGGGGGCCACGTGAAATGCAACCACATATTGATATTTCTCTCCCTCTCTTTCTCGCTCCCTTCTCCTTTCTCTAAAAATAAATAGATAACAATTTTTTAAAAAGTAATTGTTTCAGTTCACTCTCAAGCCTGGTATCCCAGGTTCTCATTCCTCTTTACTCAATACTGTCAGGAAAAACAGTCAGTTTCTTCCATGAAAGCAGTTGGGAAGGAGTGGATGGCTGCCCCTTTCAGGTCAGGATGGGAGGTCTGAGACTATAACTCCACCTCAGACAATTGCCCTTTCTACCTGATACCTTCTGTTTCAAGTCCTATTACCCTCAAGCCACACTCATATCTTCTGAAGAATCAGGTACTCTAACCCTTGGTACTTTCCAGGCACCTAGATTTTTGTTGCCATTTTCCTCCATGGACCCTTAGGATTCAAATTTCTTCATCAGCCAGTCAGTCACCACTGGTCCATTCACTCACTCTCAATTCATAAAATACCTCATCTTCTGTCACCCAACACCTGTTCTGTATGTCCTTTGGGGTTTATACCTTTTAAAAAAGCATTTAGTGTCATGTCAGTGTGTTCTCAGAGAGGAAAATAGAAAACATGTTTCAATTTACTGTAACTCTAGTTTACACTGATTTTCTCCAGAGATATTATAAGGTCCCCAGGGGCAAAGTTCCTGTATCTCTTGTTCACTTTCCTACATATTTTCCTAGCAGATAGTGAGTTCTCATAAGTGCTCATTCAATGATAAGGAGAAATAGGATTAGTAACAAACAAACAAAAAAAACACTTTCCACATCTCTCCACAACTCTCCACATCTGTAAATGACAACAATCTAGTCACTAGCCAGAAGGAGGCAGTGTCTCTATTTACAGTTAACCTGTAAGGTTAACTCAAAACTGAGAGGAGCCTCCTGTCAGAGATCAGAGTGGATGACACACACAACAGATATTGTAAACCCACAATGACATTTATAGTGCTGCTCTAAGCCCAGGTAGATCCTGGGGAAAAAGCCCATTTAATTCTTTGTTGAAAGACTTCTGATGGGGATGTTCCTTGAAGGCTTATTAATAATCCTATGGATACAGCTGACATGTGAGTATTGGGGCTTTCTAAATCTTGCACAGAGGACTCTGAAGGGGTGGAAATTCTGTGAGTGTAGGAGATAAGGTCTATAAAAAGAGGGAAACAAGGAGAAAGGTGGGGGGTGGGGGAAGAAGGAAAGGAAAAAACACTGAGGTAGGAGTGGGGAGTTAGGAAATAGAGTGTTGATCACAGCTTTGAGAAAGGCGACCTAAAAATGATATTAAATACTTTTTTCCTCTTTCTAAACAGGGGTGAGTGGCCAACAGCTGACTCAGAGTCCTCAGTCTGTGTCCATCCAGGAAGGAGAGTCTCCATGAGCTGCAGCTCTTCAGGCTCACTCAACACCTTGCAATGGTACAAGAAAGAAGCTGGGGAAGGCCCTGTCCTCTTGATATCCTTATACAGAGGTGGTGAATTGACTAGCAAGGGAAAACTGGTGGCTTATTTTGATGGAACAAGAAGGAACAGCTTCCTGAACATCTCAGCCTCTGAGCCTGCCCATTCAGGCACCTACTTCTGCGCTGGGAGGCGCAGTGCTCCCCTAGCACCTGCAGTCTGCACCCAAACTTGCAGCCAGAACCCCAGTCCTCTGCTGCCTCTAGCTGCTGGTCCTCTTGGCATGAAATGTGGTTGTGCATACAATCCACGTCCCCTGCCCTTTCCTTACTGTGAATTCTCATATATTCAGGGCTTCAATTCCAAAAAAGTATACAATAACATTATAATCAATGCTATACCTATAAATGTTAATTTATATAATAAATGATTAACTTTCTAGGAAAATGTTCATGCTGAGCTTTGCTCAATAAGAGATACACAAATTAAATAGGCCAATGACATGAAGTAAAAGTAATCAAAAATGATCCCAAGATTACAGAAATGTATGGCTGAAATTTACAAGATTTTCTAGTAACAGCTGACTTCTATAATGCTTCAAATGTTCTGAAACAGAAAAAGTAAGATTATCAAGCTCATTCCAAAAGGTTTGGTATTGCCTTGACATCAAAACCTACAAGAGCCCTGTCTGGTGTAGTTCAGTTAATTAGATGCCAAACTCTGAAGCAAGGGATCAGAAATTCAGTTCCCAGTCAGGACACATGTCTGGGTTGTGGGCCATGTCCCAGAACCCAGGGGGTGTTCCAGAGACAACTACACATTGATGGTTCTCCCTTTCTTTCTCCCTCCCTTCCCCTTTCTCTAGGGGGAAAAAAAAAACAGAACCTACAGAGAGTACCACATGCACATAGTAATTATATATTGATTTCAAATATCTTGTACATAGGCATGAAAAGTCCAAAATAAATTACTAATGAATCAAAGTCAGAGTTTAAGTAACATACAAATCAAATAATATAAAAATTATTCAATTTATATAATAATCAAAAACATGTGATGATTTCACTAAGTAAAAAATAAGTACCTGATAATTTTAAACATTTTGTAAGTTAACAAGAGAGGGAAGATGCAGCATTAATAACATATGTTGGTCCAAACTGAACAAGTAGAACAATGAACTTACAAAGAGACTAGAAATAGATCCATTTATATGAGGGTTAGAATGAAATGGGGAATTACAGCCACAAAGGGAGAAAAGCGAGGCCTTTTCAATAAATGATGCTGGTTCAATTGAATATCCTCCCAACTACCTCATGTCATAACAATGATCCATTTGAGATATACTGCATAGGAATATAAAAAAAAACATTCTAAGACTTCAGAAAATAATACAGGAGTGGTACATATAACATTGAAGCAGACAGACATTCTAAAATAAGAAATACAAAGAATTAAGCAAGAAACATAATCAAAATACATATTTAAAGAGAGTGAAAAGGCAAGCCACAAATGGAAAAATACTTTTCAATAGGTTTAACTAGCAAAGACGCTAGTCATCCATGTGGAAGTAATAGATTAAGAGCAGGTGAGTATAGTTCATCCCCTTTGCTCTTCTGCCTGACACCTGAGTTAGTGTGACTGCAAACATCCTCCTGGTAGACATTCCAATGCAATTATTAGAAGGAATATAAATGAGAGGCTTTTAGGGGCTGCTATGAACTCACTCTGCTATGTTACATTAGAATTGTTGACTGTAATGAAGCCTGATATTTCAGAATTTATAAGATGCAGTTGGCTAAAGAATGAAAATTAATCATACAACCCATCTAGTAAAGTATCCAGAGGGATAAAAGATTTTTTTAAAATTCAGACTAAATAGTGATGTTGTGTGCTAAGACTCCTCACCTCACAGTCACCACTCACGCACACCAAAGAAAGGACAATTCCTAAATCTAATACAAAATTATAAATTAAAGCCTCACAATAAACATGATACTAAGCAGAGAATCTAGAAAGTTTGTATTAAGCAATCAGTAAATGATTAAATAATTGTATACCTATACTAGAGAATCCTATCCAGCCATTAAAGAAAATTAAGGTAGATCTAATGATGTATAAATACACTTAAGATAAACAGTTTAAGTGAAAAAAGTCACAGAACAATACAAGATAAAATTCCATTTTCTTTAAAAATGAAAATGCACCTAGCTGGCATAGCTCAGTGGATTGAGCTTGGGCTGTGAACCAAAGAATCGCAGGTTCGATTCCCAGTCAGGGCACATGCCTGGGTTGCAGGCCACAACCCCCAGCAACCGCACATTGATGTTTCTCTCTCTCTCTCTCTCTTTCTTCCTCCCTTCCCTCTCCAAAAATAAATAAATAAAATCTTGAAAAAATAAAATAAATTAAAAATGAAAATGTATAACTAAATATGAACAGCCATTCTCCCTTAATCTCTCAGCCTAGCTCTTTCATCTCCTTTGCTCTCATTCAGCTCAGTAGGGGAGGGGTCATGGCAGCGGGTAAATGTGTCTTATACAGATTGTGAAAATCACATCTTCACCAGGACTTAAAAATTAGGTGCCACATTCCTACTGCTAAAGCCAAAAATTCATGTTTGAATGGAGAACAGTGGCTCTTCCAGGAGAAACAAATTAATAAAAAAGAAGATAGTAAGACTTTTGATGTGAGGCAGTAAAGGGGATTTTTAAAAAATATTTTTTGTTCATGTACAGTTGTCTCCATTTTCACCACACCACTCCCCACTGGCCCACCCTTCCCCACCTCCCACCCTCCAACCTACCCTGATCAAGGGGATTTTTAAGGGAAGCCAATGAATGCTGAAGTGTCAAAAAGGAGGCAGATAAGCAATGCTAAGACATTTGATGCAAAAAGAAATTAAGAATGGGCAAGTGGAAGGAAAGCACAGCTGCTAAGGACACAGTTTAAGTGCCCAAGAGCCAGAGTAGATCATGGCCTTCCCCTCTCTCTAGCCCCATTTCCAGGTGAGTCCCCAGAAAGTTCACTGACAGCCCATGAAGCTCTTCCACATAAATTCCCAGACTTCATTCAAGTTACCATGCTGCAACAAGAGCCCTTTCAGCTCTCAGTCCAGCTTGAATATATAACCTGGCAGTGCCTTCAGAAAACCCAGTACAATGGTATCTTGGACATCAAGACACCATTTTACACCATTTAGCAATTTCTCTTGCAACCATACACCCAGAAGCACGAGCAGGGTGGACACCTAAACTGAGTGCACTACAGTAGCATGAGCCATCTTCCTAAGCACTGCTACAGTTTACAGTATTTCTGAAAAATTTTCCTAAAACATGAAGAAAGAAACCAACTTTATTTTTGAACAAATATATTATATATTTTATTAATAAAAGAAAATTCTAGGCAATGGCATGTCAGAGATATAGGAATTAAGATTGTGGGTGATTTGTATTTGTTTCATTGTACCTCTTTATATTTTGCAAATGTCCTGCAATGGCAGTGTATTTCCTTTATAATCAGAAAAATATTATGTGCAAAGAATAAGTAGAATTTGATTTCCTCTAGCTTAAAAAAGAAACGAAAAACTCACATCACAATTCAATATAGGAATGCTTACCCAAAAACATGTGAACCAGTACACCTTAGTAATGTCTAGTGCAAAATGTGTTCCCAAGTGGAGTTGTCACATTCTGAAAAGAACATAAATTTAGTGCAAATACTTAAAGAAAATAGAAGTGTATAGAATGGGTGGATGGAATAAACAATGCATCCTTAGGTGGAAAACACTAATCAGATGTATTTAGTAGGAGAGGAGGGAGGGTCTCAGTGGACTTAGATATAAGGTTACAGGTGTGGTGGTTTGTTTTTCGTTTTGACCAAGACAGGATTAAATGGGAGAGAAAGCTCTTCAACGCCAGCATTTTACCCAAATATACTCTGAATTAGCAGAAATCTCACTGTTTAGAGGAAATACTGCTTATGTCCAGAAATAATGACATCAGTAGAGAAACTTCAAAAGAGGTTTTTGAAAAGGCCCTTTGCTCTCTCTCCACTGCATACCCCATTCCAACTCCCCACAGTGCTTTAGCCCTTCACTCACAGTGCAGGTTCCAACTTGCACTATCTGACTTCCCAGTGTACTGTTCCTCTCTGCCTTCACTGAGCCAAGGACCTACTGTTAGAGCTGTGAGAAATCTGACCTTCAGGGGCGAGACAATTTCAGAAGGTTCTATCATCATTGATAAAACACTTAGACCCAAACTTTCAGCTTTTGTGCATCTGCTCACAAGAGGGTAGTGCTTTTGTTCATATGACTCCCCTGAGTGCTTGAGTGGGAGGGACTTGAGTTTGAATTAGGACTCAATAATGCTTCTTTTTCTGGTTGGCTGAATAGCCAAATTGCTATTTCCCTTTCTGTGTGTCTGTGTGGGTCTGTGTGTGTCTGTGTGCACATGGTGGAGTAAGAAAAGAGTGTTGGTTCAAAAAAGAAGAGAAAAAGCTCAGGGCAGCGAATCCTGTTTTACCCAGGAAAACAAAGCCAAGAACTGAAGAATGGAGAAGTGGCCACAAGCTTCACTGGTGATCTTATGGCTTCAACTGAGCTGTGAGTAGCACTACTGCAAAGGGTCAGAGACAACCAGAAACTAAGTATTGATGCTCAGAAAATTCAGAGAAAAAAGAACTCAATTTGACTTGTCTGGGAGCACCTATGGTCTTAATGAAGAATAATCTTGATCTCTGAGGAGACTTGACCTGACAGCACTCTCTCTGGCTAACTTTTATGTGTTGCTTTTTTCAAAACAGGGGTGCACAGTGATGACAAGGTGATGCAGAACCCCCCATCTCTGCTTGTCCATGAGGGAGAAAATGCAACTCTTGACTGCCATTACGAGGTGTTTGGGTTTCAAAGCCTAAACTGGTATAAACAGGAAGATAAATCTCCCATACTTCTGTTTAGGCTAATTACAAGTGGGATTGACAATGGAAGAATAAGAGGTACCTTAGATAAGAAAGAACGTCTCAGCACCCTGAACATCACAGCCACCCATTCTGGGGACTCAGCCACCTATCTCTGTGCAGTGGAGGCACAGTGCTCTGCAGTCACCTGCAGCCTGTACATAAAAGCTACAGCTGAGGATCCTGCCAGTGTTATATGGAGAACTTCCTAAACTGGGCATGCCCTCAAAAATAAGCTGTAAAGAAAGCAATGCTTTGTCAAGATCCTCATGTCCCTGTTGACAATTATGCAATTTACTGAGTCCTAACTCAGACTGAGTCATGTCACTGCATGCACCACCTTTTTTGTGCTTTTCTATGGCACCCAGTGTAGGGTCACTCATGTGATACCAACTCCATTACCAGCCATGATGGCCTGTGGAAGAAAGGAAGCCCTTTTACCAGGATTGCTCTGGGTACTTGTAGGTGCACCACCCACCACAGGCTCATCTGACAGCACAGATGCATGAAAAGTCCTATTTATTTTGGTTTTATCTTTCTTCCTAGAACAGACCAGTATAAGAAGAGTTCTACCTGGAACTTTTCTTACTGGACCTATTAGCCAAGAACAGAGGGCACAAAACCGATGTTATCATTACTTGATTCAAACAAAAGTTTTTCTTCCCCACTTGCAGTATTCTTACTCTCATCCTTTCAGGCCATTTGTCCATCCTAGGTGTTTCATGAGAATGGTGACAGAAATTTCTCAATATGCTCCCATTAATTTAAATACCTATTACCTAACCAGTCACTGTAAAAAGGGCATTAGTTTAATGAAGTTATAAAATACAAATACATTAGTTAAGTTATGGTATATTCTTTCAATGAAATATATAACCATATATGTTGTATATTACTTCATTAAATTTTCAGAATAACTCTGATGGATCATTGTCCTTGTCTCAGTTAAGAGACTAGAAAATCCAAACTCTGAAAAATTGAGGTTCTACCAACTCTAGTCAAATACCTAAAAAGATTTGAAATCAAGTCTGTCTGGTCCAAAGTCTCTGCTCTCTCTGCAAATGCCCCATTATCACAAAGGAACAAAATTCACCCACAGTACAACCACAATTATATACCAGAAACAACAACAAAAAACACTGGAATAGCATGTGTTTAACAAGTAAATAAAATAACTTTTACAATAACATGTGAATAAAATCATTCTTAAATGTTTCCAGCTATATTAGTTGTCTTTGAGCTGGGCTTAACATTTATGGTTTTTCTGCTTTAATATATTCTTTATTTTTTAAACTACCTACCAGGAACCCATCAGTAAGCATTATTTTAGAAATAGAAAAATACGATATACTTCATTTTAAAATATCAAAGTCCTAATGAGGTGAAACTCTGTTATATAGTTATTATCTGACACAGTTCAGCTGGATTACAGTGAGAACTATATATGATCAAATGACGCAGCATTAAATACAATTTTTCATTGCTGAGGCCTTCAAGTCACTGCAGACTGATGCTCCCTGAAGCTGGAAAGGTGTTAAAGTTACAAAAAGACCTATTTCTCCCGATACTTGATTTTGAAGACTACCCTACAAGTAAAGTATTTTTAATATTCTGTCTCAGTAGAAGAGTGCAGACAGTAAAGGCACTTTGGTGCCTGAGTTTGTGTGAAAAGGTATTGCAATAGGGCATGTTTAGGTGTCACTGCTCAGGACAGAAGGAAATAGTGTGGGGAAAGGGCAGGTAATCATTGAACAGGAGGGAAGCCCTGACCATTGTGGCTCAGTTGGTTGGATATCCTCCCACGAAGCAAAAGGTCGCAAGTTTGATTCCAGTTCAAGGTACATACTTGGGTTGCAGGTTCAGTCCCCAGTCCAGGAACAAGAAGTAGAAAGCCTGAACAGACCAATAACAGGTAGTGAAATCGAAGCAGTAATCAAAAACCTCCAGGCAAAAGTAAGTAATGTACACCTATAAATTTTGTGGGGAAGAGCCTTAGGTAATCACCAGGGCAGGGCCATCCATTTCACCACTTTGTGGCTCTGTGTGGGAAGAGGGCTCAGAAAGGGGACATTCCCTCTGCCTGGCTTCTGGAGGTTTGCCTGGGAAGAAGCTGTCTCCTGGCACTCACCCTGTTTCCAGTCACTTCACTTGCTTCCCTTATGCCACTAGTGCCCTTCCAGCTTTTCCCCCGGTTCTAAATCCTAGAACAGGTGGGTCTGCATAAGTCTTAATTTCGTGTAGACTTTTTGAGAAGAGTCTCTGGAAAGTCCAGAATTTCTTCTACCACTTCAGCCTCCACTGGTCTTTACAACAGGAGTTATTGGGATCTTTCTACCTGGTGATGGATTCCTGGGCTGTATGGTCTGGCCTGAGGCTGAGATCCCTCGTTTCTGAGGTATACCTCCCAATTTTCATCCATCACGTATGAATGTGGCACTGCCCCATTCTGCCACGTCCCAGTGCCCCTTTGCCCATCTATGGATCTCTGCCCCTCATTCCTGAGTGGACAAATGTGGCTTCTTTAAATGCTTGGTTGTAGCATGTTTACTTATGCCTCCATCTTGACCAGAAGCTAAGGTAAATATTTTAAAGTGTGAACAACAGAAAGAAGAAAAAGGGCATATTTATTTTTTTATTTGAAGACCTAGAAAGGAAAGATCTAGAAGAAGACCAATGAC
This sequence comes from Phyllostomus discolor, assembly GCF_004126475.2. NCBI lineage: Eukaryota > Metazoa > Chordata > Mammalia > Chiroptera > Phyllostomidae > Phyllostomus > Phyllostomus discolor. Next base: position 144,886,834 of record NC_040903.2, on the reverse strand, counting down.
TAATCACTCTGCAGGTAACCACTGTTGATGCACTAGATACATTCCTCCAAAGTTATATATAAATTGGATTTTTATCTTATCACCCTCTTGTACACTTAACTATGAAGACTTACAGAAGATCAAAGCTGAAAAGTAAAAATCACAGCTCTAACTCTTGTTATTCACTGCCAAAATCATCTTATCCCACATCGTACAGTCCACATGCCCTCAAATGTTCCCATACAGAATACGTGTTGGAGACTTAGTCTCCAATGCATTAAATACGTGGACACAAGGGCCTCCATGATGGATCATTATAAATTGAAAAATTTTAACATTTACTAAAATCATGTAGTGGGTCAAGGAAGTCATATTATTTTACCTGCTTTTCAATCTGTTAAAATATTTCATAATTTTAGATGTTCTTTCACACAGGGTCGAAAGGGGTCTCTTAGAGGGTTCCACCTACGGAGAGTCAATGTGTCATTCTCAGCAGCTGACACCCAGGCCTTGGGAGACTTGCTGCTTACAGGCTGAATGCAATGCCTGTCTGAGACAAGCTGGCCCAGGATTTTACCTCAACAAGCTCACTATCATTCTTGGCTACATGAACTCATAGGATAAAAGTGGCTTTTAGCAGATGCCTACATAAATAGCCATAATTTTAATCCATGAATTCCACTGAATTTTTCCTAAGGAGAAAATCCACTAAGACAAAAACAAGAAATATGCCACTGGAGTTATTGTAACTTGAACTGCAAAACAATTTAAACATTCAGCCATTGGATTGAGCCATCAGCTTGCTAGTATGTTAAAAACAAATCTAAAATAAAAGGTGGGGATACCTGGGTGGAGGGCAGTGGTGGGGGATAAATGCAGACAACTGTACTTGAACAACAATAAGGTAACTTAAGAAAACAAATCTAAAATATAAAGATTAGAAAGTGATATTAAAAGTATTTATGGAGTAATGATAAGTTAAAGAAACAGAAAAAGGCTACCACCCTCTTCCTCTACTATTCTTAGTCTAACTTCCTCTAAATTGACTTTGTTGTTTTGTTTTCCTCTAAATAATTATAAGTTCTCCATACCATCTTCTTCTTTTTGTCCTTGTCTGGCACACTGTAGATCCAGAATATTTCATATCTCTTCACAATATCACCTGAAAGTCCTCAAGAAATACGCTAAAGAAAAGTACATGTTATTATGAGACCCAAGGTCTTGAGCTTACATTTCAAAACACATGTGTCTGGCACTTTGATGGAAAGGCCTCTGGCTGACCGAAAACGCCTTCTGAGAGTTGGAGCACTTGAACTAGTTGTGAGCTAGTTCACACAAGGGGGCCATCTGCTAAGTCCATAATGATTCTGCCTCGTTCTAGTGGATAAGGAGCCAGACCCTCAGATGCTATAAGAGAATCTTGGCCAAGACTTCCTAGTGAATACGCAGAAAGAAAAGCCTCCTGAGACCCATTCCCAGCCATCCTGCACATAGTGAGCATTCAGCACATGGTATTTAGGATCACTTAGGTTTTATACGGCATTACACCTGATGGACTCTTTCCACAAATGTCATCCAGGCATTGATGCCACTTATACCTCAAGACGCAAGACCAGAAAATCCTCCCACCCCCAGCTAATCAGAACAGAAGGGCCCCTGCCCTGGTCTGGAATGGAAGAAACTACTCTGCTATTTCAGACTGACACCTCCTCCTCTCCTTTTTACTTCTTTTTTCATTTTTTTTCTTTAAAAAATCATTTTGACAGTTTTATCTATATTTTCAAAAGAAGACCTTAATGGGAAACTTTTTGTTTGCTTGCTTGTCTTTTTCAAGATGATACCTGAGACATAAAAAACCTGTGAAGTCCTCCCCCAGCTGGTTCACTCTGTCTTGGTGGTATGAAGAGCTTACAATTTATAAGAGGCTCAGCTGTTCTGGAGGGTGTTGAGGTGTGTGGTGTGAGGGATGGGGGATGCAGCTGGAATGGGCACAGTTTCTTTTTCACTCTTTCTTGTTTCCTGCTATAGTAAGAAACAGACAGAATTTCATAATTTACATCTCAAAACAGTAACTTCTCACCATAATTAAGTACTCTCACTTTTATTACAAGATAATATTGATTTGCTGTAAAAGCAAAAACAAATTAGAGGGACAGCTATAGCCTCAACCTCCAGAAATTGCCACTATTAACTGTTCAGCATGTATACTTTGCATTTCACCTGTGTTCATGATCAATGAAAATATAAGTCTAGAGATGTGAGGTATTCACATAATTTCAAACAAAGAAAAGGTGTTTCTCAAAGTCACTGCAAAAGGAGGCTTTTCTGTTCCTTAAAAATAATCTGTTAATGTAATAAAGTTGAGCTCCTCCCATTTCTGACCTGCAAGTCCAGGTGAAACCCTCCAGAAATATCCTCCCAGGGACTTGATCTTCCAGAGATGCTATCGATTTCAAGCATCCACTGAATAATGTGAGTTCGTGAATGGGGATTCCACCAGCAATGATGAATACCAAGTTTATCTTCACTTCACTTCTAGTACTGGCCATCTCAGATAAGAGTGCTGTCCTGTGTCAGGAGTTGCCCTCCTAGATGAGACAGCCATGGATGACATTTGGCTGATGTGTGTTTTCTGTTGCAGGGCCTGGAGGAGCAGCCTGGATCAAACCCCAGCTGACAGAGTGTGTGGAACAGAGGGGATGAGGGGGGACCTCCTTTGTCATTACAGTGCTTCACAGAGATCATAGGCTATGTCGGTCTCTACAGGTTTCAATAGTATCCAAACCAGGCACTGGAATGTATTCTCTGCAGAGGGTGGATATACTCTGGAAAAGGAGGTGCAGATTTCAGCAAACAGAAGTTTCATTCAAAGAATATAGCATAAGAAACAAATTTGCACACCAGAAATCTGGTGCCTGCAGACTCTGTCCTATGTCACTTTGCTTTGCTGTGAGAGTTCTGCACAGGGCCGCTGTGCAGGAACACCAGTACAAGGCAGGAAGGAGCATGGTTCACAGCTTCACCTGGACTTTTTTTTTTTTTTTTGGCAAGATGCAGTATGTAATTAGTAGATATTGGATTAGCTGAGTCCTGATCTAACTACATAATAGCAATATAACGACAGGCAAATAAATAGCTTAAGCTTTTGAATTTCCATTTCCTAAAATTTGAGATAATAACTCTATAAGTTGTTGTGAGATGTAGCTTTAACATGTGGGAAAAGGATACCTTTTTCCTCTTTCTCAAAAACTACTTTGTCTCAAGGATCGTTTCTCTCAGGATGTAAAGATCTCATTTCCACTACACTAGCAAAAAAAATAATAATAATTAAACCCTAAAATTACACATCCAGGAGCCAGAAAAAGCAGTAATCATGCCCAGGTTTGAAGGGCAAGCTCAGCAAGTCCAGCCACTGGGAGACATGGCATCCTGAGGCGCTTACTCATTCCCGAACTCCCAGCCACATGCAGTTGGGCATTTCTCATGATGCTAACAAGAACAGAGGCTAGTTCCTTACAAGACTACAGGCAAGAAGAAGAGGTTTGGCATCAGCTGGGGCGAGCAGTAGGGTGAGGAGAGGGAAATTGCTTTGGTGACTATTATCATGCTACTGTGGCAGCTCTCACCTTTCCAGGTGGAGATGGGAGGCCAACTGAGGTGAGTGGAATCCTGGGGCTGAAGGCCTCCTATTGCAATGATTCTACCCACACTTCTAACAGACAGCTCCCATCCAGTCAGGTCTGTGCAAAGGCTAGTGTCTTTGCTTGCACTGGTGTTGACGGCACAGAAAAAATGAAGAAAGACTTAGAGCCTTACTCAGCACAAAGTCAGCTGCAGCACCAGCACCTTATGGCTTCCAGGCTGTGAACAACAGACTTCTGCAGTCACAGAGGAGTCTGAACTAGCCTCACAGCCTGATGGATGACCACACTAGCCAGTACAATGGCTTGGAAATGAGACAGCAAATCACACTTTTATCAGTGTTTTCTTCTACCAAAAAGAAAATTGAGTTAAAATAAAGGTTGAAAATACTGTTTAGAAAATAATTTTCAAAGATGTGCTTAAAGCTAACTTTAACAAATGAATTATGGGGAGGTTGTTGTCATGAAACATCAAATAATATAAGGAGAATAACATGTAACTTCCCTTAGCTTCAGTTTGTGGGACATTGTTATTTCATATCCTGTCGGTAGTAATATGATGTATTGGTGTAACTTTCTATGTAGTGAACTACTTAGAGAGGGATTTTAAAATTTATTAAATAGCTCACATCTGATATGCCTTTCCAAATTTACATTAAGCACTCGTTTTAAGTAGGAAAACAACATTAAATGAAAACAACCATTTGATAATGAGTGAGTTAGACTGACAACATGGAAATGCTCTTGACATCTAGTTAAGTAAAATACCAAGTATATGTATATGACCATGCTTAACTTACATTCATAGGAAGCAAATGCTCTGAGCTGCAAATACTTGGCAGGTATTTTAACTTATTTTCTTTCTTGGTTTTAGTGACATCCCAGTGGGAAGATATTTCAACCAATTTTTTTCAAAGCTCAGGAGCCTCCAGAAATGGAGGGTTTTCTGTGAACTTGCTCTCTCCATCTCAGCTGTGAGGCCTGGGAGACTCAGGGGATCGCTCTGTGCACTCGGAATGCCTGCAGTAAGGGGAACAATAAAAACTGTAAGAGCAAAAACTCAGAGCTTGTACCCCACCCACCCACCACAGGGATTGGGTGGGAGACCCATAGACCCTGAACTGAAAGGAAGATCAGAAACTGGGGGCAGCTTGACTGAAGCAGGGAAAGGAAACGGGCAACCATGTGGAAGGAAAAGCCATCTCCAACTACAGACACTGAACGTTTTCAGCCCACAGGCCTAAAAGTAACTCTCACCCTTAAACTTAGCAGATTTCCTTAAAACAGTCTTTTCTCTTAATCTAATTATTTTTATTTTTTTCTTTAAACTTCTGATATATTCAAATTGTAAAAGCAATACTACTGATTGTAATAAATGAAGCAATACAAAGATACATGGAACATTACACAATGGAATACTACTTGGCAATAAAAACAAGAAAATTTTACCCTTTGCAACAGTATGGATGGACCTGGAGCACATTATGCTAAGTGAAATAAGCCAGTCAGAGAAAGACAAATACCATATGAGTTCACTCACATGTGGAATCAAATGAACAAACTGAACTAATAAGCAAAATACAGACAGACTCACAGATTAAAAGTCCGCCGACAACTCTGGGGGTTGGGTTATGAGTTGGAAGATTGAGGCAAAAGGAAAAAGGACTCATGGACATGGACAGCAGTGTGGTGACTTCCAGGGTGGGGGGCATAAGGGGAATAAATGAAAAAATACAATAATAAAAGAGTTTCACTAAAAGTTCAAAAAATTAAATGCTTAAGTATGAAAAAATAAGGCAAATGTTAATCTTCACTCACTCACTCTCTCTCACCCTTATGAGATAAACAATTAATAACCTAGTGAGTGTCGTTCTCATCATTCTCTCTGCTCAAATAAATACAGACAACATACAGACATATACACAGTGGTTGGCTGGTTTATATGCTTAGTGCTTTGTTTTTACTGATGTCTGTAGGCGTGTATATACATATGTGTAAAACTTGTATTCTTCACATTAAATAATCATAAGCATCCTTATGGGTCCATACATGTTATTCTAACTCATTTATTTTAAATAATGTCTCACTGACACAGTTTTGTCAGTTTAAAACTATTACTGCAATAAATAACTATACGTTATCTAACACAGTTTATATTTGGGGGGTAGATTTCTGAAAGCTCAATTATTGAATCAAAGGATATCTCTATCTTTATTTTTAACAGACATTTTTAATTACTTTCATGTAAACATTCATGTCACACTCCTCCTAGTAATACGTGTGACTTTCCCTTTACCTTCATCCTCACTGGTTTTGAAGGGAGAACCATGTTTTTGAGAACATGTGGACTGAATCTGTAACTGGACCCAGTTAAGGCTTTTATATAAACTTTCAAGGCTTCTGAGGGTAGTGGGTGGAGACTGACTTGTCTAGAGGCCACCAAAGACAAGCGTCAAGGTAAGTGCCCTCACTTATGAGACCTGCCACCAATCAGGAGAGGTCTGCCTCTTTCTTCAGCCTCTCCCTCTCCACATAGGGGGCCAGGTTCAGAGTTCACCCAGAAAACCCCAAGGTTTTGAACCAGCCTTGCTAAAGAATATTTCCCACCATCCAAATATATAAAAACATTCCTAGATTTTTAGCCATTTTGATTTCACTTTATCATTTATCATTTTGATTTTTATAATAAAATCTTTCAACCTTCTGGAAATTATCTTTGTACATGGAAGCTTCTTCCCACTCTTTCAATGCCTTTGTCATATTTGTGTAGCCAAATGGTATGTGTCCTTATTGAACTTTCCCTGCTTCCAAGCTTTACAGAAAGTGTAAGAATCACAGCAGAACTGGATGTTGGTAAGAACAGGCATTAAATTCTCCAGTTCCAACTCAAAAAGAGAAATTCTTGGCCATTCTACTTGGTGTGAGAGGCCAAACCAGTTTGACTGATGGTAATAAAAGATATTAGAGGGGAGACTGGGAGCATAAAGAAGTAACCTTTGGGGGGATAGGCAAGCCTGGTGCACAAGGAAGGTATATAAGTGAGTCCACCCAACTCCTGTCTATATGACTGGAGGCACCCAGTCCAGGATCCATCCACTTCACTAGTTGAGATCTGGCAGAGAATGTGAGGTTCCTATGGCAAATATATAAACAGGAGAAAGACAGCAGACCTAAAAGAAGGTGCACTAGATTACTTTCCTACTTTTTTACTCAAACTCCGTGAATTTCCTGTGAGTTATGAGACTGTCCAGTTTCTGAACCAGCTTGCCTGAACCTATACCTGTCTCCAAGAGGTGCCACAAGGTCCTTGCCTGCACCAACTTGCCTCATACTGCACCTGTTCTCAAGAGGGCCCACAAGATCCCTCCAAGAGATGCAGCAAAGTCCCTCATAGCAACAGGCTGTGAAGTGTCCAAGTGTGGGTTTGGTGAGGAAGGGCTTGCCCCTGGGGCTGGTCACTCCTTCCAGGAAAATGCAGGTGAGTGCACTGTAGCCCCTGAAGAAACCACTATCATGAGATACCTGCCACCCTTTCTAGACAGAGATAAGAACCAGGAAAAAGGGGCAAGAACCTCTTCTCCACACCATGGAGCTGTTCACATACAGGAAGAGCAGTCTCAACAACCAAGGAGACAAGGCTACTCAGCCTGGGAGAGAGTGAGTGGAGAGTCCCTTACTCTTTCCCACCTGCCTTCCCAACTTCTGAGGGCAAGGGAAAAGGTTGGAAGAGAAATAAGACAGAAAAAGCAGCATTACATCTGGATCACAAGCAGACCATACACACACACACACACACACACACACACACACACTTGAATTCCTTTAGATTTATCTTTGCTTGCATAACCCATAGGAAGCATTGAAGAGTACAGGAAGAACTATAAAGAACTCATGAACACAGGAACCTGTACATGAAAACTATGTGTCTAAAATGAGATGCTATCATAATCACATTTGTCACCGTAATCTAGAAAAGATACATGTTAGTACAACATACTTACTGAGAAGTCCCTCTGATGGGATGTGATGCTGTCTTTATTATACCCTAAATGTCCATACCCAATTTGGTCTAATTTTTTATTTACTATTCCATTGAATTGACCTGTCTGCTTAGTTTTAATTTGCAATTAAGAATTTTCTTTCTTTTCTCTATCTCTCTTTCTATTTCACACACGCACACACACACACCCTTCATGGAATGGAAAATATGCTACTTTCAGACTGGGCTGAGCAGCCCTGTTATTTCGACTGTCATCCTGATATGTCCACGTTGTGGTTTCAACCCCTCAAATTAAATGGAACATCAAATCGATGGTTCTCCTCCTCTCTCTTCCTTTCTCTCTCTAAAAATCAATAAAAATAAAAATTTAACAACAAAAGTGCTATTTTCTTTCAGATTTTTCACTATTTTTTGTTTTTTTAATATGAATGATACATTTTTAAAAAATTGTGTTTTATGTTATAACCTGTATTTCAGTAGTGATTTTCCTTCTTCTTTTTTTTTTTTTTTTTTTGGTTTTTCTGATAGGTAGTCATTTCATCTGCAAACATGCAAATGATATTTTAACTCTCTTTCAATTCTTATACTACTCACTATTTTCTCTTGGCTTACAACATTATCTAGTCACCTCAACACAGTGTTAGTTAGATAGGGCTAAAAGTATTGGACATCACAGTTTTCTCCTAAATTTAATAGGAAAGCTTCTAACATTTCCCCATAACTAGGTGCTGAATTGGGGATATAGCATCTACATTCTTATGTTAAGGAATTAGTTATTAACTTCTTTTTTGGTGTTTTTAACATGAATATGTTGTATTTTGCTACATAATGTTTCTGCATCAGTGGAATTGATCCTATGATTTTTCTTGGTAACTCTCATGCCATTTATTAAGCTACTACTTTTTTAAATACCATTTTAAATGCCATTTATTAAGCTACTACTCTTTTTTAAAAATAAAATAATAATATTTATTATTTTCTTCTTTACACAAGGATATGTTTGTTGATTTAAGGGAAAGAAGAAAGGGGAGGCAGGGAGAGAGAAAGAGAAAGAGAAGCATCAATGTGAGAAATATGGAACAGTTGCTTCCCATATGTGCCACCAGTGGGGACTGAACCCATGACACTTTGGTGTACAGGACGATGCTACAATCAACTGAGCCAGCTGGCCAGGGAAAGCTACTTACTCTTAAGTGCAAATACTTTGCTCCTATACTTTGCTTCTCTTTTTAGTAGTGCTGATGTTTATCATGCACTGCCCCCAAGAGTTAGCTAACTTTATACGTGTATTTCTATTCTCCTCAACTTTATTATTAGCATATTCAATTTTGTACATTTTATTAAACATCCCAAAGGGTTAAGGTGAATAAGCATTGCATAGTAGATGTTCCACGTTTATTGTTGACCTGCTACAACCTGTGTCTGTCATTGTCTGGGAAAATTGTCAATCACCTCTCACTAGGTACACTCTTCCCGGTAACAATCTGGAATGTTAACATCACCACATCTGAGACAAAGGAGAAGACAGTTCCAGGGGAAACTCTCATGTAAATGTTACACTTACCAAACAACTGGAACAACTATTTCTTCTCTTTTCAGACTAAAATTCTTTTCTTTGAAAACTTTCTTAAATGTCCCATCAGTAGTGAAAAAATCTTAGGACACCTAGAAGGTTTGTTGGTGTCTCTGCAGTGCCAGACTTGATGTGATTTGACACTCTTAGGGCTCAGAAAAAGAACAATTATATACCCAGGAAAGTGTAGTAATTTGCAAACAACCAGCTGCTCTGGCGACTGCCCCATATGCCTGCTCTTTTCTCTTAAGCAGCAATGAGAGGACAGAGAAGGTAGAGCACAGTCCATCTCAGGCCTGCACCTCTGAGAGGGTGCTGACTCCAGTCTGAGCTTCAATTACACTGGGCTCCAGGGGCAAAGCTAGAAGGAGCAGCCTCCCTATTTTACATCACTTCATGTATGAAGAAGAATGGAAGGCAGGCATACACAATTAACAGGAAAGAAGATCACAGCTCTTTCCTCATCACAGACTCTCAGCCCCTTACCTCAGGCCCACAGTAAGAAATGAAGGGAGGGAAGAATGGCAATAGACTTGCTAGGGCCAAGTTATCCAGGAAATGTAGCTGAGAAAATGTGGTTACATAGGTACCCAAAGTCATCAATGTGAGAACTGGATGCCAAGAATAGAAGAGAACTTTCTTCCTTAATCTCCAATTCTCTTGAGTCCCTAATCGTTGTTGAAAATATAGGAGACCATAAAACAGGGTTTCAGATATCTAATATGTAAAATATGAGAAATTACCAGGTTTGGCACTGGTGTCCACATCTTGACATAAGAAAGACTCAGATATTTGCAAAAGCATTAGCATTCTCAGAGTTAGCTGACACAAGCTTGATCTGTCAAAGATGAAAATATCTTTTCTATTATATTTCCCTTCTTTACATATTTAGACAGAATATGGGAAAGGTCTAACCCTTTTAACTAATTTAAAACTGTTCAGGTTGAGAAATTTAACAAAGCACTGTAGACGCTAACCAGAAACACTCAGTTCTTCTCCAAACCTTTTATTTATGCCCCTCAGAATGCAGCACAGAGTCATTCAGGCAAAGGACCCGCACAGAGGTCCCACGTGAAGGTGAGGAGAGTGAGAAGGGAGCACCAGGCACTAAGAATATTCAGGCAGTCATCCCCAGACACACTTGTAAGACTATCTTTCTGTTTTCTTTTTCTCCCTCTCTGTATGTTCTAATTTCCTTTATTTGAACAGAATGAGTTACTCTGTGCTAAGGGAGAAATGGAAAAAAAAATTAATAAAATGTTCAGACCACATGGGGGCAGTGTTTCCATTGACAGAAGAAGCTGGCTGGAAGCTAGAACTCTCAACAGGAGAAGCCACAAAGAGTATTTTCAATGATGGCTTTGATGTGACAAATGAGTTTTGATTGGTTGTGACAAGAGAATGAAGATCACAAGGGGTGTCCACACAAAAAGGAGCAGAAGAATCTGGAGCAGAGATCAGAGCCCACTGAACTTGGCCAGTTCCAAGCCTCCTAACTGAATCCTCAGAGGCTCCAGAAAGAAGCAAGAATGGAGATTCCCCTGGGAGCTTCACTGATGCTCCTGTGTGTGCAGCTAACCTGTGAGTGAGGGGGAGTGAGAGGGGAGTGAGAGGGGGTGGGAAGGGCCAAGCAAGATAAATGGGACCCCTCTGCTGATGAAATATACCAGGATTCCAGGGACAATCTGGGCTTTATTCTAAGGAATATAAAACAGCCAAGGGGAACAAAAAGCAGTTCCTTATGCACGAAAACCTCTTCACTCTCCTGAACAGGGGCAGACCAACAAGCACAGGTGGAACAGAGCCCAGCTTTCCTGAAAGTCCAGGAAGGAGAGAGCTTCACACTGAACTGTAGTTACACAGATCGCAATTTCGATTTCTTCCAGTGGTTTAGGCAGGATCCTGGGGAAGGCCTCAGCAACCTGATACAAATGCGATCAAATGTGAAGGAGAGGATCAGCAGAAAACTCACAGCCAGGCTTGACACGAAGGCCAGCACTTTTCTCTGCATGTGAGGGATTCCCTGCTCCCTGACTCCACCACGTTCCTGTGTGCAGCAAGCACACAGTGCGGCACCTGCCCCTGCACCTGCACCTAAACCCTGCAGAGCCCTGCACTGCCCCCTATAAGGGCTCCAGGACACTGACTGTACTTTTGGTCTAAACAAAGGGAAAAGTGAGAGGCTTTTTATAGCATAATATCAAATATTTTTATTTGAAACCATATGCACATGTAGAGGATAGATAATGTTGTCAAATACCATCTGATATATTTTGTTTCTCAGTGTGAAGTTCTTACTCTGTTAAAACTGGTATAAAAGGCTGAGGTTTAATATAACAAAGGAGAAAGCACTGAAAAGAATAAAGAGAGAACAGAGTAAAAATTTTGCCATTGAGCTCTCTGGCAGACTTTTAAAAATACATTGAAATACAGTATCTTAAAAGATATGACCATCACTTCAGTAATGAAAGAAAATATCATATATTTTGGCATTCTGAAAAGACTGACATAGTAGGACAAATAATAAAACCTGAGGATAACTGGTGTAAATTGTATAAAGGACACCATGAAAAGTGAGCACAATATGATAGCTGTTCTGGTTTCTCCTTAAGAGAGGGAAAAGACTACTGGAGAAGAGTCAAAGGGGTATGACCAGAGGTTATCAGCAGTGAGTATTTGAAAAGGCCCAGTATCCTGTCTTTTCTAAGGTCAGAACCCTGAGCAGCTGGGGTGGGAGGAGGATGAGTCACATTCATGGTGACCATGAAATGAAGGGAAATTGTGCATGGGCACATGTTCTTGGGATCCTTATATCTTACATCCATTTCCACTGGAGACCATTGCCTGCAGAGGAAGCACTGAACAACCACGTGAGCAGGACAATCTGTCCAGTGGATGTCACCAGCCTCTGTCCACTTCAGTGCTTGAACAATAGACCCATGAACAGATTAGCCATGGTGATGGAATAGACCTTCTCCATAAGTCCACAACAATACTTTTCTCTAAGTTGGATGTGGCTAATTCTGCTGCCAAGGAGTCAGCCTGTCAGCAGTAGATATCACACTCAGACTTCAATATGGAATTCCTCCTCAAGGAGATCCCCAGCCACTTTTTGACAAGTAAATTACATTGGGCCACTTCCACACTGGAGGCGAGAGAAATCTTTTTGGGGGGATGGTTAATACATACCTCTGGGCGTGAGTTTGCCTTCCCTCCCACAGGGACACACACAGCAGCACAACCTGAAGGCTCAGAGTGTCTGACTCATCATCAAAGGATTTCCCATCCCTCTGCATCAACAGACCCACTTTGTAACATAGAGGTGGAACAGTGGGCACATGAACATTGGACATACTGACCCTACTGCATAGACTGTTATCCACCAACCACTAGTCTAACAGAATGTGGAATAACAACAAAAGCCCACTGAAGCAGGAGCAGGTGGGGAACTGTTCTTCAAGATGGTGCTGAGTTCCTAAAGCAGTCTCAGTCAACAGTGGACAGTGAGTTCATGGATTGTTCCACCTCCTTCACACCTCACTTGGGGAAACTCCAGAGGGCATGCTATCCTGAATCCCAGACCTACCCGGCTGGGTTAAGCTCCAATTACCCACAGTAATAACTGGTTGATGACAACACCTTGCATTGGCTTCCTTCCCTTCCCTCATTCACTTCCTACCTTCATTTGATAGAATCACTTGCACACAAACTGCTTACACAGATCCTCATATTGGAACTGACTTTCAGAGATCCAAAACAAAGATATAGGAATTCAAACCATAGGACAAGAATGGAGATGATCTAGAAGAAATTCTGTTGCCTCTTCTTCCATTGCTATCAAACTGGATTTTGGGACACAAGACATACTAGCAGCCTCATTCAGAGCTGGTCCCAACTCTCACTACTCCCTGCACACCTGAGTGGAGATGCTAAGGCCTTAACCACTGTGTCACAGAGAACCATGGGGCTGAGACATTACCTGATGTAACAGGACCCCATCTGTATGACTTAGAATTCAACTCTGGAATTAAGCATCTCTGTCAGTCCCTCTGGAAATTCAAACTTCTAATGAATCACAGTATTTTAAAAATGTTTTTTATTCACAATATTTTCTTAAAATGGAATGAGATATGAAGCACTCTTAATGAGTCATTTGAGGTAATTTAATGCTGATGAGAACTCTTGGAGTAGTTACTTCAGTTTTCTGAGATAGCACCAACAAGGACTAATTTTCTTTAAGTGTCTGAAGGAAAATAGGCCCCATTGGAGATGAGGTGAACAGCTTCTGCTCTAGTCAGTGTTCTTTTCAAGTCATAAAAAATCTTTTTTCGTTATTTTAAGGAATTATAAAAATATAAAAATTGAACACATAAATTAAATAAGTGTCTTCCTATTATTCATAATTAATTATTCACATATATCATAGTTGCTATGTCATACTTATTTGAAAAAGGAAAGAAAACTTAGAGTTTTCCATTGTTGCAAATGAAACCCTGCCACTTCTGCTCAACATTGTAGGTCCCAACTCCTCTCCAAGATTAGGTCTTGTCACAAATTAATTTGCCAGCTCTTTAGCCTGTAGTTTTATTCTAGAAGAAAAGGACTTAGAAAACATTATTTACTTTCAATTAAAATTATAATCAAGGGTGGTAGGTGGGGATTACTGGGGTATGGGGAATGGTGGGTGGAAAATGGAGACAAGTGTACTTGAACAACAATAAAAAAAGAAATAACATTATAATCAAGGGTGTATTTTCTGAAAGACCAGAAAGTGTTGGGAAAACTCCTCACTGAGACACAGTCACCCTCCCACCTGTGACACTGTTTCCTGTCACCAGCACAGAGAAGCACCCAGAGCAGACCAGAACACAGACTTCTCACTCTGCAGGAGAGCTCTCAGCATGACACCTGCTGCCTTGCTGTGGGCAGCCATGGTCTCTGCCTGTCTGGGTAAGGAAGGTGTAGGTCTTTATTTACAATGTTTTCCAATGGGGCTCAGAAGCAAGAGGAGATTAACAGCACAGGACCTGAATGCCTCACAGAGCCCAGCTATGTGAGCTGACAGGTTCTACCTGAGGTTTGGGTCAAGAACAGAAAGGCAGATGGGGATGGGAACCAGCTGTGAGCCTGCCTGCTCTGTCTGTTTGGTGTTCCACCCAGTGCAGTCAGTCCTTTCTGTCTTCCTTCCCACAGGATCCAGCATGGCCCAGACAGTCACTCAGCCTCAACCAGAAATGTCTGTGCAGGAGACAGAGACTGTGACCCTGGCCTGCACATATGAAGCTAGTAGCAGGAATTATTATTTGTTCTGGTACAAACAGCCTCCCAGTGGGGAGATTATTTTCATTATCCACCAAGAAGCTTATAAGGAACAAAATGCAACAAATGATCGCTTCTCTGTGAACTTCCAGAAAGAAAGCAAACACATTGGCCTCAGGATCTCAGACTCCCGACTGGAGGATGCAGCGATGTATTTCTGTGCTTTCACGGAGGCACAGTGAGATGAGTGACAGGAGGAGGCATACAGAAACCTCAGATCACAGCACTGGTGTCAGCAGGAAGGGGAGAAGTGGCTGGGGACACAGGAACATAGAAAATCATTGTTTTCTTTTGGGAATAAAAGCTACTTCTATCTGAGTATAAGAAACAAAGGAAGATGAATGTCTATAATCTTTACTCCTTTAAAAAATAACATTATGTGTAGTGTCTTCCAGTGTTACAAAATTTCTTCATGCACATATCCCATGTAAACCTCATGTCTTTGTATGCTGTATGTAACAGATTACACTTTCTGAGCACTTCCTTCCTCCAAAACATCTTTATAATTTACCTAGGAGCAACATAGTTCTGGGAGTCTTAAACTTTATGATTTTGTTAATTGAAGCTTTTATAAAAATGTATTTTTTATCATTTTTTATTGTTGTTTAAGTACAGTTGTCTCCATATTCCCACCATAACTTTCCCCACCTCACCCACCCTTAATCCTACCCTCCTTGGCTTTGTCCATGGGTCCTCTATACATGTTCTTTGATGACCCTCTCTCTTCTTTCTCCCATTATCTCTCTTCCCCCTCCTCTCTGGTTACTGTCAGTTTTTCCTTTAATTCCATGTCTCTGGTTCTATTTTGCTTGCTTGTTTGTTTTGTTGACTAGGTTCCACTTACAGGTGAAATTGTATGGTATTTGTTTTTCACTGCCTGGCTTATTTCACTTAGCATAATGCTCCCCAGTTCCATCCATGCTGTCTCGAAGGACAGGAGCTCCTTCTTTCTCTCTGCTGTGCAGTATTCCATTGTGTAAATGTACCACAGTTTTTCATCTCTCACTTAGTGATGGGCACTTAGGTTGCTTCCAGCACTTGGCTCTTGTAAATTGTGCTGCTATGAACATCAGGGTACATAGGTTTTTTTAAATTAGTGTTTCAGTATTCTTAGGGCATAATCTTAGCATTGGAATTACCGAGTCAAAACGCAGTTCCATTTTTAGTTTTCTGAGGAAATTCCATACTTTTTTCCACAGTGGCTGCAGCAGTCTGCATTCCCACCAACAGTATACTAGGGTTCCTTTTCTCCACAACCTTGCCAGCATTTAATTTTTGTTGATTCATTTTTGATGGTCATTCTGACTTGTATGAAGTGGTATCTCACTGTGGTTGTGATTTGCATCTCTCCAGTGGCTAATGATGCTGAGAATCCTTTCATATGTTTCTGGGCCCTCTATGTGTCCTTCTTGGAGAAGTGTCTGTTCAGGTCCTTTGCCCACTTTTTAATTGGGTTGTTTGTCCTCCTGGAGTGGAGTCATATGAGTCCTTTATTTATTTTGGAGATCAAACCTTTGTCTGAGATATCATTGGCAAATATATATTCCCATACAGTTGGTTCCCTTTTCATTTTGCTGATACACTTCTTTAGCTATGCAGAAGCTTTATATTTTGATGAAGTTTCATTTGTTTATTCTTTCCTTTATGTCCCTTGTTCTAAGGGACATGTCAGTGAAAATATTGCTGCATGGAATATCTGAGATTTCCCTACCTATGTTCTCCTCTAGGACTTTTATCATATCATGACTTATACTTAAGTCTTTTACCCACCTTGAGTTTATTTTTGTGTGTGGTATAAGTGGTGGTTGAGTTTCATTTTTTTGCATGTAGCCTACCCATATCCCAACACTGTTTTTCGAAGAGGTTTTTTTACTCCATTTTATGCTTCTACCCCCTTCGTTGATTATTAATTAACCATTGAGATTTGGATTCATTTCTGGGCTCTCTATTCTGTTCCATTGATCTATGTGTCTTTTCTTATGCCAGTACCAGACTGTTCTGACTACAAAGGCCTTGTAATATAGTTCAATATCAAGTATGGTGATCCCTCCTACTTTGTCCTTCTTTCTCAAAATTTTTGTGGCTATTCAGGCTCGTTTATGCTTCCGTATATATTTTTGAAATACTTGTTCTACATCTTTGAAATATGTCATTGATATATTAGTAAGGATTGCATTGAATCTATAAATTGCTTTGTGTAGTATGGACATTTCGTTGATGATAATTCTTCCAATCCGTGATTGTGGTTTATGCGTCCATTTATTTGTGTCTTCCTTAATTTTTTTCTTTAGTGTTCTGTAGTTTTCTGAGTACAGTACAGATCTTTTACATCCTTGGTTAGGTTTTTTCTTAGGCACTTTATTTTTCTTGTTGCTATAGCAAATGGAATTTTCCTCCCGATTTCTGTTTCTATTTCATTGATGGTGTCCAAAAATGCCTTTGATTACTGAATATTGACTTTGTCTCCTCTTGCTTTGCCAAATTCACTAATTAGACTGAGGAATTTTTTTGGTGGAGTCTATAGGGTTTTCTGTGTACACTATTATGTCATCTGCAAACAATGAGTTTTACTTCCTCCTTTCCAATTTGGATACTTTTTATTTCTTTTTGTCTGATTACTGTGCCTAGGACTTCTAATACAATGTTGAACAGAAGAAGTGAAAGCGAACATCCTTGTCTTTTTCAAGATCTTAGAGAGAAAGTTTTTTAGTTTCTGCTCATTTAGTATGATGTTGGCTGTAAATTTTTCATATATGGCCTTTATCATGTTGAGGAATGCTTCCTCTACTCTCACTTTCCTGAGTGTTTTATCATAAATGGATGCTGTACCTTATCAAATGTTTTTTCCACATCTATTGATAAGATCATGTGATTTTTGTCTTTTATTTATATAATGTATTACATTTATTAATTTGCAAATACTTTACCATGTATTAGTCTTTACTTTTCACATGAATCTACTTTCACCCTGTATCTTAAATTTTCTTAAACACCATTTGTGTTATCTAAGAAGATGAGAAAAAAGAACAAACAACTCTAGTCCAATATCATGTGCTGCTATGACTTCTCCCCAAACAGTTTTACTTCTGGTAATGGTTTAGTTGCTTCTGATGAGGCAACCATTTATAAAAATCAGGTCAAAGGTGGGGCCCAGGTGCTGCCTTCACCAGATTTACCATCTTCAATCCTCTGAGAAAAGGGGATATCTGGAACTGGACTGAATTCTACCTTGCTTATGTTAAGGGGGGAAATTAAATGGACAAAGTAGCACCAATATGTCTTTGTATGTCTATAATTACACCAATACAGAGCTTTGACTGTTAAGACCACTGCTGGAGCATTTATTTCCATCTGTTCCCATTAGGGGAGTGGTAGAGAGTTAGATGAGATACTTCATAACTAAAATAGTTGTTTGATGAATGGTTTCCTGAGCTGAGGTTGAAGATATGTTTAAAATGAGTGGTGAAAGTTACTGAAGTTGGGCGAGAAAAAAAGGACAGAATGCTAAATAATAACTAAAAATAAGCATTCACAGAAATCTTTGTCATCCCTGAGTTACTTGTATTGGCACAAGGAATTCATGCTCAGACTGGCAATAGAAGCAGACCTGGAGACATGCAAAGGACATTCTGGATCACCTGTGGCTTCTTCATGTCCTCATTGAGAACTTCTATTGCCCACCATAGTCCCACAACCTCCTAGATTTGGGCCACCCTCTTAGTCCCCTTGAATAACTTGGAGCCATCTGGATCTCTCCACTTTAGTTTCAAATGCTGTGGTCCAAGGGTAGTTTGTGCCTCTATTTTTCCATAAATCCCATCCTCTCCCACCACTTATTGTAAACACACCCCTTCCAACCTTGGCTCCTAGTGATAGAAAGAAAATATGTTCCTGAAATTCTCAGTGTTGATCCTTTAGATTGAACTGGCATGTAAGTTTAAGAACTTCCCAGTTTAAATGAACAAAAAATCCCAAGGAGATGGAAAATCAGTGAGGGAAGCTTATTTTATGGTAAAGAATGAAAGGAAGAGATAAAGAAGGAAGCAAAAAAGGGAGAGAGTGAGGGAGAGAAAAAAGGGGGAGGAGAAATCATTTCAAGTTGGAAAAAAGTCCCTAATGCCCATCCCCAGTGCCTTCTGCTGTGTTTCTAAACAGGGGAGAACACCCAGCAGCTGGAGCAGAGTCCTTGGTTCCTATGCATCCAGGAGGGAGAAAATTGCACTGTGTATGGCAACTCCTCAAGAATTTTCCCCACATTTCAATGTTACAGGCAGAAGGCTTGGGTAGGTACTATCCTCTTGATGACATTTGCTAGAGTTGAAGAAATAAAGATGCAGGAGGGACTCACAGCTCAGCCTGGTTAAGGCCAGAGAGGATAGCTCCCTGCTCATCACTGCAGCCCAACCTGCAGAAGTATGTGGGCATCTACCTCTGTGCAGGCACACAGTGCTCATGGGGCATCTTCTGCCAGCATCCTGACCTCACTGCAGGCCCCAGTGCCACTGCTGTCACATTCTTGCAACTCTTCCTCATGTGCCTCTTGGCATGAACAATGACAATGACCTTAGCCCCTTATGGAACCACTGCCGCTACCTTTCCAGAACATTCCCACATGAGCTGGACAATGATTCCTCTGTTATTAGATACACTTGTAGAAATGCAACTCAATATCAGAACCAGTGAAAATATGGGTTTACAGCTCCCCAGTGTAGGCAGTAGTGGGAACAAGAGAGTCCATATGGAGAGACAAGTGGAAGATACCAGACAGAGTGCACACATTCTTGAGTGGTCACCCTGTTTTCCTAAAGATCACAACCAGGGGTGGTTAGTTACAAGGGCACAGAAATGAGTAATTTTACAGCTTTATTCTTCTGCTCTGAAGGTGATGAAACTGCTACCTCCTCAGTCTATCAAATTGGAGTAAAAGGCAGAATAATAGCAAAAAATACTTAGACACACACTGAACAAACTGACATCAGAGGAAAGGAGAGTAGAAGAATGGGAGACAAAGTTGAAGGGGAATAAAAAGTATAAACTTTCAGTTACAGAATAAATAATTCATAGGAACATAAAGTACAGCATAGGAAATATAGTCCATAATATCATAATATCTTTGTATGTGTAGTGACCATATTATAATATATATAAATGAAGAATTGATAGGGGACTCGAGAGTTGGAAATTTTTACTTTCAGGGAAATAGTTATAAGCTTAGTAAGTAATGCATATGTTAAAGCTATTGTTTCAGAAACTAAAGATAAGGCCCATCCTGGCTCAAGAAAGAGATAGCTAACTTCCTGGGGCACTGCTAAAGATTACTGCCTGGGGAACAAGTGGAGGCATCCAGGCCATTGTGTTCCAGGGAGAGACAGACAATCACCAGCTCCTAGGAACAGCTAACTGCCCACGGTGAGAATACTGCAGGGTTTTTTAAAATCTAATTTTCCCTGAATTTCAAAACCCCCACTCACTTTGTTCTCTATTAGTAAATGGCTTGCTTGGAAGAAAATGTAAGATGGTCAGTTAGGGTATGAACTCACTCTCTTCTCAGATCACCTGACAGCTGAATAAAGTGCCCATAAAGATTCAATCCCAGTCTCTGCTTATTGAGTTTGGCATGTAACAGGGAGCGTGAATGCCAGCCTTTTCCAGTTTTAGAATTACTCTCTTATACACCTGAAAGTAATATAATATTATATGTAAACTCTACTTTTATAAAAATTTTTAAATACTTAGAAGAAAGTTGCTACTTTTTGACAGAGAAATGCCCAAATTATACTCCAGCAACAATTCAACTGTGATCCCAAAGCACTGTCCCCAGTTGGTGGATCTGAAGCTGCTTGTATTTGCTCAGGATTTGCTTGGGGATTAGACTTTGACTGGCAGATACAATAACTTCAAGTTCTCAAGGCTGAAGGAGGTAGAAGCTGAAAGTTATCTGCCCCTGGCAAGTCATCCACTAGCCCATTTTTATAATTGAAGAATTCTTCTTTGTTTTCTAAAGCAAGATGATAAAATACAAACCACATGAGTCTTTGAGTCAATATAACCCAGGTTCAAATTCTGTTTTTGCAATTTTCTAACTCTGTGCCCTTGGACAATTCTTTATCTTCATCTAAGCTTCCCTGTAAATGTTAAAAGGAACACATATCTTGTTATTTGCTACAAATTAAATGAGATATAATATACAAAACTATATGAAGTCCCAGTATATCATACATACTCAATGAATACCCTGCTAATAACATAGTTAATAATGCCTCTGATAAATGTGGTCCTTGTGGTGAAGTTTTTCCTGACTCCTCAAGGAGGAATGAGTTAATCTCGACCTGATATTCTAAACCCTGACCTGGGTAGTCAGGAAGGCAGACTCTGAGATTGTTCAACTGAACCACCATTACGTTTTTCTTCCAGATTAACAGAACTCTCAGTTTTGATTTGTGCAATGTATCCCCAGATTTTTTAAAAATCCCACTCTCTATTTCACATTCTTTCTCACAAACAGGTGTTGCTGAAACACAGTACAGAGCATATTCCCCCACTGCTCCTGGTTAGGAGAAGTGAAGTGGATGACAGGGCTTAAGATAATTTTCATAACAGTGGCAAGTGACAGCCAGGCCCTTCCTGAAGGGAAGCTGTGCTGTCACCTGGGTAAAGGCCTACTTGACCTTCAGTACATACAGTGCCAAGTATTGATAGGGGACTCAAGACTTGGGGAATTGAAGCCTGGCAGGCATAGCTCAGTGGACTGAGCATGGGCTGTGAACCAAAGTGTCCCAGGTTCAATTCCCAGTCAGGGCACATGCCTGGGTTGCAGTCCACAGCCCCCAGCAACTGCACATTGGTGTTTCTCTCTCTCTTTCTCCCTCCCTTCCCTCTCTAAAAATAAATAAATAAAATCTTTAAAAATAAAAAAGACCCCTTTGTTCACGTTCTTAAAAAAACACTTGGAAAATTTTAGCTTATGGTAAAAAGTTATGAGTCTAGCAAATAGTGTGTATGTTAAAGCTTTTGTTTCAGAAACTACAGATAAGGCCCATCCTGGCTCCTGGGAACAACAGCCAACCTCCTGGGGCACTGATAGAAGATTACCACCTAGGGACATCTGAACCCCAGGGAGAACAGCTGACCACCCCCTGCCTTGGAGTCAGCTAACTGCCCAGGACAGGAGTGTTGCAAATTCTGAATCTCAAAGCCCTCACCAAACCTTGTTTGTCCTCCCCAACCCCTTATAAAAGATCTGGCCAGGAAAGAGAAAGGAAGATGATTTGTTAGGGTATGAACCCACCATCTTCTTGGATTGCTGGCAATCTGAATAAAGTGCCCATACAAGATTCAATCGCTGTCATTGCTTATTGGATTTGGTAGTGACAGGCAGCCTGAATGCCGTTGTCTTTTCCAGTTATGGTATGAGGTCATGTTGGAAGACCTGAGTTAGCTTTTAAGGTTAAGGCAGCCATCCATGAATTGGTGATGCAGTTTGAAAGGGTATAGAAGGGCCCCCACCAGCCCACAATGAGGTCTAGTGTGTAAGGAGGTACTGTGAGGTTTGAAGTAAAGAGGTGTCACATGGCTTTGTATTAAGACCTTGAGGTAGAAAGAGGACATCTCCTGGGAAACTTGCTTGGGAGAACACGGCTGCACAGCTGATGGAGTTGTGGGGAACTGCCCAGGGAAGCACGGATTAATGGGAAGTACTTGGAATGCTGAACTGTGATGGGAAATTCTGAGCCACAGACTTCTGTTTTTTCTGCATGACAGTACATTTCACTGACATATTCTGAAACTGGTCTGGTTTGACAAAGGGAGGCAGGGCTGTGTGTTTGGGGCTGTATTAAACGGAGTAGGAATTAATGGCAGAATTCTCTGCCATTCTTCTAAATCTGCATAACTTTTAAATAAAGAATTCCTTCCCTTTTAACCAAACTCTGGCATTGGGAGTCATGTTTCCTGGCAGTGGGCAATGAGACTCCACAGCTGTTCCAGAACAGTATAGACTGGGGTTCTGTAACATTGCATATGGCACAGTTCTGACCAATGAGACACACTGAGAAAACTGCTAGGAACTTCCTGCAATGATTTTGCTTTCCTGGCACAGGAGTCACATTCTCCTGTCCCACTTTCCAACTTCCTTCTTTCCAAAACATGGAAGTGATAACTTTACTATAAAGGAAAGCAAAAGCATAAACCCATTCCCAATCCCATTGTAAAGGTGTGTGAACTGAGGAGGATCCCCAGAAATCCCCCATAGCCCTTGGTTAGGGAATGGGGAGAGCAGAGATACTTTGCACTACAGTGGAAAGTGGGTTGCTGTGTCTTTCCTGAAGGCAAGCTGTGCTACCACCCAGGCAAAAGGTGAAAAAGGTATCTACATGACTTTCAGAATGTATGGTGATTTGTGACACAGCCAGGGTTTTCATAGCACCTGGGCTAGAGGCAGGGATATGGGTCCCCATGGGTCACTAAGTCACGTTTGTCCTGACTAAAGGTGGCAGCTGAGAGAAGGTAGCAGTCATGTGAAGAGAGGAGTAAACAAGCAGCTATGCAGTTTGTAGTAGGATCCCACCAAGCTGCCTGGTAGTAAGGAGATACTGCTGCTCTGATTGTGCTGCTCTATCCCACTTCAAAGCCATCAAGGACCATGCTGACCTTCTGCCTCACAGATCTATATTCTATCTGGACTATCTGGACTCTTGGGATGTGTGCCTTCCTGGGCTTCACCATGGTCCAGTGTAACATGGCACATGTATTTCTGGGCTGTAACATGGAGGCTGATGACAACTCACCCAGATCCTGGAGAGAGCTGCTGTGAGACTGTTTGCACAGCTGGCTTAAGCACAGATAAGGATATGGGGAACTTTAGGGGCTTTTGACTTATAGACTTTTGGGGAGCAAAGGAAGTGCTGAGTCTAATGGGAGAACAGGGCTCTGAGCTGAAGTGCTCCTAGCTCCACCCCCAACATTGGAATATTGTAAATAAAAACCTGTTTCTTCCAGTACTCATGCTAGGTCATACACCAAGGTAGCCCATGAAGGGACCCCACTCTGCTTGGTTACATCATGTCAAGATAGATCCCTCCTCCCAATTTATTCTGCATACAAACTTTAGTGGGTTAAGTTTTTTGTTACTTGCAGCTAAACACAATCTTAACAGTAGTAGGAATGACATAAAATGGCTTTGGGGTTTTCTGTGTACATGTGGAAATGCAGGAAATAATATATGAACATAGAAATGACCATATCCAAAGAGGGACCTGAATTTTTATCAATTGTATTCATTTCTTGAAGTATCAATTTTCCAGTAACTTTTTTATGGGAAAAAAACTTCTCATCTTCCATTCAGGGAAGTCTCATTTTAAAATTTTCAGCAATTTCTTACAAACATGGAAGACTGGAATTCAGGTTTTCATTCTAAGTCTTTTCAACACAGACTGTATCAATTCTGATGCAAATAATTAAGAACAGTGGGCTTACATATTTCTTTTTTTTTTATTTCAATCATTGTTCAAGTACAGTTTTCTCCCCCCTACTCCCATTCCAGCCCCTCCACCCAACCCTCCCCCCTTCCCCCCATTACCCCCCACCCTTAGTTTTTGTCCATGTGTCCTCCAAATTTGTTCCTGTAATCCCTACCCATTCCCCCTGAAATTCCCTACATATTTCATTTTTAGATTCCGAAGGTTATTAATTTTTCTTTCTTTTAACCTAACAATACCTCATTTACCTATCCCAAAGGCATTCCCAGAAAATTTTATTACATAGAATCCCTTCATTTTGAAGATTGTAAAAGCAAAGGTAAATTAAAAAGAGGGAAAAATAAGTTTTAATTATTTCTGGTATAAAAAGGGAAAGATGACATTTCCCTTTTTATATGAAGAATAACTGAACACCTTGATTAGGAGGAAAGGCTAATTTATACAAATCCAGTGGCTCAATATAGTCTAGGCAATTGTGAGCAGGACATGACCTGATGACTCACCCACCTGCCCCACTGCACCAACCTCCTGCTCTGAGACAGCTGCCCTGCCCATCTCCAACAACTCTAAGGCACAGCTTTACACAACTGAGTGAGACGGGTCCCAAACCCAGAGCAGGAACTTTGTTCTTAGAGACAGAGGTGCCAAAGTGACTCTTCTCAGCATATTATGAGCACTGATGGCCTCTGTCTTCCCTGATAGAAACAGTTGTTGGTAATGAGACTGAGGACACCCCAGGATTCAGGGGAGATGGTGGGGAGGGGTTGAGGGGATGAACAAGGCCAACTGTGACTAACACTCCAGGAAAATGAAAAAGAAGGGGAAATGAATCAGATTTTGAGTTTTCTTCCTTGACTTAAAATTTAATTCCTGTCTAGAAATTCCAGGAAATTTTCTTAAGGTCAGCTCTAGGAGTCTACCTTCTTATTTGTTATGTCAACAGGATCTAGCAGATCCCAGAAGATTATTAAATTCATCCAACAGCATTTAGGCAGGAAGGTGAGACTGTGGAACCAGACTGTTTAATCAACACAAGGGCTGGGTGTTACGAACGGTAGTGGTGCAAAATATCATGTATGATATTGCTACAAAAGGCTTCCCAGTGGTGAGGTGATTTTCCTCAGTTCTTAGCACAAAAGTACAGAAACCAGTGCAACACAGGGTCAATATTCTGTGAACTCCCAGAAAAAACTAATTCTATCAAGCTCATCACATCACTATCACAGTTAGAAGACTCTGTAACATATTTCTGATGACTCAGATGGCCCAGGAAAGAAAAAGATAGATGAGCTTCACAAACAAACTAAGTAACATAACTCAACCTGAAACAATTGTGTATTTCCATATTCTAACAGAATAATACAAATCTTACCTAGATATTAGTTAGCAGCTAGTGATTGAAGTGTGTAAGTTAAGATCTAGAAAGGAAACTGCTGAGTTTTTTCTAGGAAGCACTCACTCACAGCTGCCTCAGAAATGCATAAAACCACATGCAAAAACCATGCACTTCAGATAACATCACATTTCTTCCTATGGAGGATGCCATAAAAAAAGCAGCATATGGAGGACAGTATTTGAAAAATATACTTTATAATTCCAGATGTTATACCTGCTCAACTCAGTCTTTTGGAAAATATAGTGCTTTTGGGGTACAGGACCAAATTTCACCATGTGTATGAAGGGATGGGACAGAGACTTCCCTGTAGACCAAGTAATTTTTCAAACAGCAGTCGATGTCCTGCAGATACCACCAATTTAGGACACAGCTTTACAACACAGCCTCCTACTCCCACTTCAGATACTAGTTGTAAGCCTAGATTGTTACCTGTGCTTCTCACTCACCAGCTACAAATGAAAGGTTACAACAATGCCCTTCAACTCAGGATGCCAATCAGTTGCCCAGGTGGTTACCTGAAATCTGACCTACTGGCTATTAATCCCATGAAACACTCCTTGGGTTTAACAATTGATTGTTTTTAAAATGGGGCTTAGTGACCAATGGAAGTCAAACTACAACCAGCAAAACACAAAACAGTGCCCTCCCTCTTACTGACTAAAAGTAAGATACTTTGATTATGAAGTATGATTTACAATTATGTTGTGTTTTGCAATATTCTTATAGTTCACAGAGAAAGCTGACAAAGATCCTTCATTCCTTATAGCAGTACCTCAATTTTACATACAATGAAAGATGAACACAGCTCCAATCCTACTAGGATAGACAAAGTGTGAAAGAGCATTGTTTCCTTCCACCTTAACATGTAAATCTGGAAAAGTAGCAAATTCATAACTTTGCTTTAGTCTAAGAGAGACCTGAGGTCACAGGAAAAACAAGGAGGCTGGATTCTCATGAGAAACAGGCTTCTCCAAGGAGAGACAGGCACATGGACTGGCACAACTTTAGCAGAGCATGGGTGAAAAGGGTGCTGGCTGCCAGACAAGTAGAAGGGAAATTGGCTACAGGAAGGAAGGCAGGAAAGGAAGGAAAAAAGGAAAGAAGGAAGGAATTACCTGGAGAATGAGTGACTGAGTGTTCTTATCACAACACAGAACTGCTGACAGTAACAGACACAAGAGGAATATGAACTAATCAGTAGGGCCATCTTCACAGACCATTACCCCTTGCTCACTAAGATCACTGGGGGCAGGATGGGTGACAGAGGAAGCCCCACCAGAGATGTAGGTATGTGGGACAAGACCAGCTGTGACTGCAGAAAGTCTCAAACCCCTCCAGCTTGCCTAGACCTGTCTCTCACATGAAGGAAAAACCTAAAGAAGTTGGTGATAAAAGAGCTGACAACAAATTCTGTCAGCACTCCTCCCACAGGGCACAGATTAAGGTCCACTGTAGCAGAAAGTAGAGACAAGGAAAAAACCCTGTGTCTTGGGTCAGGGGCAGGACACCATTCTTATCTGAATGTCATGCAGCAATACTGGGATATTTCTGTTATTAATGAGGAAGAGGTAGAAAATTGTATCCCCTGAGTCCCACCAAGAAATATGGCAGGTTCTGGCTGCCTTGGAGAGGAGAGGCAAATTGCTGAGAAAATCCTAAATCTGAGATCCAGGCCCATGGGAGAAGCTGAGATAAAAGATGGACCAAGTCAACAGAGTACTAGACACCTACCCACAGTCATCAGAGCAAGTGCTAAATGACAAATAGCTATGTTTGGTGTCAGATCTGTGTATTTTTCAGGATAATCACTTAGTAATTTGTATAATCACTGAGGTGTACACCTGAAACTAATATAATATTGTATACCAACTGTAATTGAAAAGTAAAAAAAAAAATGATTAAAAAATAGCAAAATATTTCCACCCAATAATCACCAAAAAGAGAATAGAAAAGTAAATTATGGTATATTCATAAAATGAGATAGAATACAGAATAAAATTGAATAAATTACAGACACTAAAACTTAAAATGATGATTGACATTATAAGCTATTACAGAGAAGCAAATTAAATTCATGAGATGCCCCTACAGTCTCATTGAATGGCTAAAATCAAAAAGACTGACTATACCAAGGCTTGTCAGCGATGTGAGACAACTAGAACTCCCACAATACAATAAATAACTGCTGATTTTGAATATAGTTTGACACCTTTTTAAAAAGTTAAATAAAAGATGCCACATTTTTAAGTATTCCACTCCTAGTTATTTGCCCCAAGAGAAGAGGAAATATATGCACACACAGACTTGTACAGAATGTTCATAGATTTATTTGTAACAGACCCAGACTGGAAACAATGCCAATACATATGTGATGAAATTCTACTCAACAATCAAAAAGGAGAAACCATTGATATGTGCAACAACTCAGTTGCATCTCAAGATAATTATGATGAGAGAAAAAAGACATGAAGTCAGTTCTTGTCTTTTTGATTCAATTGAAATAAGACTTTCAAAACAAGACTTTATGTAAAATTTTAGAAAGTACAAACTGACAAAAGTAGTTCAGTGATTGCTTGGGACTGGCGGTGGAGATGGTTTACAAAGGGTCACAAAAAAGTTCCAGAAATGATGGGTATGGTCCCCATCTTCACTGTGGTGATGGCCTTAGGGGGGTATACATATGTCAAAACTCATGAAATTGTACTTTAAATATGAGCAGTTTATTGTATGTCATTTATATATCCATAAACCTGTAAGAAAAAAGAAAAAGAGTTAATCAATTAAAGCAAGCCCTGATAAATTTCAAAGGAGTCAAAACATTCAGAATACATATCTGATCACAATAGTATCAAGCAAGAGTTCAATGACAAAAAGATAATTAAACTTCATATACCTGTCCAGATATAATAGCCATTTTCAAACGTATTGTTACAGAAAATCATGTAGGCAACACCGAGGACTGGGGAGGGGTAGATGTGTAAGCCTCTGAATAGAGCAAATGTAACATTCTGCTCATCAACTGCACTTCCTGTTTAGGGACAGATACATCTAACCCAGATCTCAGCACTCAGGCACTCAGAGAAGAGCTGGTCTCTGGGGAAAATGAGAACAAGGGAGACTTCACCCAGAAGACTTTCCTCCACTGCTCTGTCCAGGCCTGCTGTGGGCACTCATGGTCTTCTTAAGCTTCAGTATGTGTGGCCACAAATTTGGGACCTCAGTGTCCTCTTAGAGAGAGACAAGGTTGGGATTTGAAAGTTGTAACTGGTAGGGGTATTCAAAGGGACAGAGGCAAGGAAATGAAACACCATGTAATTTTTTCCTTTGTTCTTGGGTCATAAAGTAATATGTTTCTCATAACCCACCTGAGACATTTCAGAGGAGCAATACTGTTTTCTCCTTTTTTTTTTTCTACAGGAATCATCAGGACTCAGAAAGTCACTCAACCTCAGACTACAGTATCAACAAAAGAAGGAGAACTTATGACAATAGACTGCACATATACAACCTTACAGAGTTATTATTATTTGTATTGGTACAAGCAGCCTCCCAGTGGAGAGATGGTTTTCCTTATTAAACAGTACTCTGGCTACTGCAAATGTAATTCAGGATCGCTACTCTGTGAACTTTCAAAAGGCAAACAAATTCATCAGCCTCACCATCTCTTCCTTACAACTGACTGACTCAGCAAGGTACTTCTGTGCTCTCTCTGAGCCCACAGTAATAGAAGTGATGGTGGAAGCTTGGCAAAAACCTTTGCCTCCATGAAGACACCACCTGCTCAGAGGCTGGGAAAACCCAGGAACCACAGACAGGAAGAAGGCAGACCCTTGTGTGTGGTGGCACAGTTGAGACCTTCTAATGTCAACTTTCTATAAATAATGCCCCATAATGATCTCAGTCCCAAGCATTGTCCCAACATTCCCAGCTATTATGTTTATATATTGGGTTAAAATACATCACAAAGTGCTTTTCAGATTATTCCTAAATGCTGAGATAAATGAACCCATTTATTGCAGGAAAATCAGGAGCAATTTTCTAATTCTCCTCTTCAATTGTTTGATTTTCAGATCTGAATACTGCTAAAACCACCCATTTTCTCCTCCAATGTCACTCTGATTTTAATAGTTCTTACAAATATAAGAATTCATTTTATTATTTTAATATTTTGTATACATGAATAGAATAAAAACAAAATGTATAAATACATAAATTTATTTTAATGTTTTTCATAGTCTAATCTGAAAATATTCCACATTCTAACTTATTTCCACATTCCAAATAAAATTGGGACTCTGCTCATTAAGGAACTCTAAGAACCAGACTGTCAGGAGCCTGTGTTCAGGACATAGTCTTTCCCATAAGTCAGCGGGGCAACTGTTTGCTTAGCTGCCTGCTGAGCAGCCTGGAACCAAGGAATAGACCAGAGTCACATACAGTGACTATGCTACTCACTCAGCTTTTATTGAATGCAGGTTCACTCAAAGTAGAACATCAACATACATTAATATCCTACTCACACCCTAACAATATAAGAGAAATATAACACACAGACACACACATACAGCAATCAGTGGGGGATAATGAACCCAAGTCCCAGAGTCTCAGTCCTCAGGTCCAGAAGACAGCACTGGTGGTCCAGGGAGCTGTCAGGGTCTTGTGGGGAAAGATCTCTGGAGCCCACTGGGCAGCAGGGAAGATAAAGTCCTCAGTCCAGCTGGGCACATGCCAAGGGACATAAGTGTGGTGTGGAGCAGCACAGTGGTATGAGGAGCTTGACTATCTCAGCACTGGTCTGAAGGCTGCCTCAGCTATTCCCTGAAAGTGGTGCACTCTACATTTCTGGGTCTTTTGATAAATGTCTTGGCATCTCTGATGGCAAGTGAGGAGTTTGCCCAGGAACCTACCTGTGGGTGGTCCCAGTCTGCAGACACGGCTGTTCTGACCATGTGTGTAGATACCTTTGGTGTGTCCCTTTGGCAGATGTGTGTAGTGTGACTTAGATGGTTTCCCTCTTGAACCAATGTGTCATGACTGGATGGCAGCCATCCTGGTTGACATGAGTGACTCCATTTTGTTTTATAAACTTAATGTTTTCTTTACTGAAACAATGCCATTTTATAGGTCCTGCTCTCCACACACACTGACATGTGGACAATGTCTACAAGGGTGGAAAGTTTTGACACTTCAACTGCCATCAAGTTCACAACAACTTCAGCAGGAGAAGGAGTTTCTCCTTCCTGTCCTAGAACTGGTTGTTGTGAAGGACAAAGGTCAGGGGACGGGGGTGCTGCTGAAGGAGTCAGGTGAGCATCAGTCCAACCAACACTGACTTCATCAAAAGGGTCTGGGTCCTCCTGGTCAGTCTTCTGTTGTGAACAACGTGGTCACAGCCAGATTGGCATGTAATACAGTTTTCATACATAAATATATGACTCTTACTGGAATCAAATAGATAAGGAAGTGACTTACTTTTTGGAAGTTTCATATAGCCAAAGGCAGTTTTGACTAAAACACACTATGATCATTGGAGATTCAAAATAATTCTTTAGCTCTTAACAAACGCAGGCAGAGAATGGGCTGAGAGAACTATCTTCCAGGAGAGGCATAGCCCTTAACATGTGGCCAGAGAAGATCATGGAAGAAGACTCTCCCAGAAGGCTGAGGCAGAGAATGTGAGATGCAGTGAGCAGGAGAGCTCCCTGCAGGAAGCATCTCATCAAATAAAGGTCAGGAACCCATAAGCAGTGCCCCCTGGGGCCTGCTACAGACCAACACTGTTGTCTCTCTTCACTCTCAGTTGTGAGGGACTTGACAGAACACAATCCCTGTAACTGTTCCATGATTGTGTATTGAGTGTATGGAGGAAACAGTTTACTTGTTGTTTGTTTTCTGCTTATTTGTTTCTTCACAGTACTTCAAAGGAGTCACATCAAGGCCTGGGGAAGACTACAGGATATTAATCAGAGTCCCTGCCATTGATCAGGAGTCACTGAAAGGGGATCTAATTTGTCTTTCTGCCTCCTGAAGGGGAGGAAGAGAGGAAATGAGTTCTAAATGAATAAAAATTTATAAATGAAGACAGTGGGAGGAAACTTCTGGAGGTGATGAATATGTTTATGGCATTGATTGTAGTGATGTTTTTCACAAATCTATACTTATCTCCCAACTCTCAAGTTGTATACACTAAGTACAACTTTTTGTATGTCAATATACCTCAATAAAGTAGTTTTTAATCACCTGCACAATTTCATTATGTTAAAAATGTTTGTTATTTAAAAGACAATGTTAGGACATAGAAACAGAAGACAGAGAGTAGGAGAAAATCTTTACAAAACATGTTTAACAAAGGACTTGTATATAGAATATGTAATTTTTAAAACTCTTCCAATTTAACAATAAGACAGAAACTCATTTTTTAAATGGGCCAAAAATATGAAGAGAAACTTCACCAAACCTATGTACAGTAAATAGCATGTGAAAAAAGGCTTAGTGTCATTAGTCATAAAGGAAATGCACCCTAAAACAAGATACCACTGCATACCTGCTAGAAAGGCTAAAACAAAGATGACTGACCATACCAAGCATTGACAAGGTTTTGGAGCCACTGGAATTCTCAGACACAGCTGTGGAGAATACAAATGGTACAATCGCTCAGAAAATTAAAGATGCACTTACAATAAAACCCTACCTACATATTAACATCAAAGAAATAAAAGTTTATGTCCATATTAACACTTACAAATCAATGTCCATAATACCTCGAAACACAGTAATTGGAGTGGAAAAAAAAAACAAAATTCCACAAACAGATGAGTGGATAAATGGTGATATAGCTGCACAATGGAATACTACTCAGCAATGAAAAGGAAGAAACTACTGATAAATACAACAACATGGAAAAATCTCAAAATAAATACAACTAAAGAAACCAGATGAGAGAGAATATGCTCTGTGATTCTGTTCACACAAAACTCTAGAGAATGCACACTAATCTACAGTGAGAGAAGGCAGACTAGTGACTGCCTGGCACTGCCCAAGGTTGGAGGGACAGTAGGAAGGTACATAGAAGGGACTGAAAGAATCACGAGGAGTAGGGCCAGGAGGCACTTTGTGTCTGGTGCATGTGCTCAGTGTCTTCACTGTGATGACGATTCCACATGTGAACGTCCTTGTCAAAATGGTCACATTGTACATTTTAAACATGTGCAATTTATTATCATGTATTCCTCAACAAAGTCATTTTTTAAAAGATTAAAATTCATTAAAAAAGATTAAAAGAGAAAAATCATTCCTACTATAAGCATAAACACCTTACAGGGGGCTCCTGTATGCGTGTGTGTGTGTGTGTGTGTGTGTGTGTGTGTGCGTGCGCCCTTTACATTGTCTTTTGGAACTGGGGGTCAGTAGCTTAGAACTGGAGCTGAGTCCTCAGTCCCTGAACATCCAAATCACCCAAGAGGGAAAAGATTTCACCATTCACCTAAGACTGCATATGCCTTCCACTGGTACAAGCAAAACTATAGTGAAGACCCCATCTCCCTGATGAAACGTATGGAAAAGCAGGGAAGTAAATAGTCATGGAAAAATGAATGCCAAGTTGGATGAGAACAAGCAGTGTACTGCCCTGCACATCACAGGCTCCCAGACCAGCCCCAGGTGTCTACCTCTGTGGAGTCCATCCACAGAGACCTCCAGTCTGTCCTCAGATCTGCAGCTGGGCACAGGTGTCTCCTGACACAGGGATCTGGATGGGGGGCAGGGACACTTGTGAAGAGAAGCCTAAAGAGCAGGTAATTGCCTCATTGCAAGAAAGGGGATAGGGTTGAGATTAGGCAAGGCTATACCTTTACTCCCAAATTCAACTTATCTAGAGAATTGTTACTTTTGAGTAGGAAGAACCTCAAACTACCAGAATGAGCATGGCATACATTTCAGTGATTTATGTAATAACTGTGCACTAATTCTGTGTTTCTGTTGTTCCAAAGAAACTCTCTTCTGCTACTCACTCAACTTGTTAATAGAAAGAAATTTTAAGTCATTAATTAAGTTCCTTGTTGCCCATTAAGACTTCACCATGAGTATTGGAACAGAAATATTGCACACTGGAAGGAGGAGGCAGGGGCAATAGTGTTCTCTAAGTTTACAAACATAGAATATACAAATGGACAGAAAGAAAAAGAGAAAGTGGGACACAGGGAGGGAAGAAGGAATTGAGGGAAGGAAGTGAGAAGGCTTACGCTAATTCAGACTAAGACTGGCCTTCACTTCTCCAACAACATGGCCTCTCCTGTTCTCACAGCCCACAGGCTGTATCCACACCCAGCTGGCCCCTCACCTCCACAGAGCTTCAAATTAAAACAAAACTGTACTCACTCCCTGTGGCAAAGCTCTTCTTCCAGACTTTATTTTTCACTTGCTTTATTGTGCTTGATAAAACACATAAATTGAGGGCCTCATCCATCGAGTAGAATTGAAATTTGTAGACTTTGTCTTGTACTTACCATCTCTGCACCTTTATTTGTCCTCCTTCCTGCCTGCTGCTCCTGCTTGTTACCCAAACCCAAAAACACTCTGACCTTCTAATACCCCTTTGCTCACCCACAGACTAATGTTCCTAGTCACTGAATTGCTTTCCAAAACCTCTCTCTTCATTTATCCATCTCCATTTCCCAACTGAGTCTCTGCAATGCAGTGTTTCCTAAACTAACTGACATGTGAGGTAACATTGTAGGTTAACCATTCCTGGATTATTTGTACTGAAAGGAGAATGTTACAGGAGATTCAGAGGAAGTCACCTCAAAAGGTGTACCTTCAGATACTGTGACAAGTTGCAAGGGAAGGATGTTGCCAGGTAAAAATGCTGTTTCTCGCACTTGTCACTATAGTGTGGGACATCTGCCAGTGTGTAGGGCAGTTCCCATGGGCCAGGCATCCAAGCACCACAGTGTAAGAATTTTTTCTAAATATACATTAGTATTCAAATTTTCTCAGAAAGGTACTTTATTGAGAAAGAAAAAGGGATAAAGTGTCTATTGCTTAACACTGCACAGTAACTTGCAGCATCTACTTTCTAAGATAGAGGACCTTTACATAACATCATGGCCATACAGATGTACAATGCACAACATTTCAAGAACCATCTCCATTTAGATTTATTAGAGCAAAAGGCAATAGAATGGAAGTTGTTATAATCGTCACCTTACTGATGAGAACACTGAAGCCAGAAAATATTCCCATCATGGAATGCCTTTGAGAACTTGAATTCTGGGGAAGCTCTTTGGAGGCCACAGACACTTCTGAGACATGGAGGCCACTCCCCTACCACATGGCAAGTCCTCACCTCTGCCCACTTCCTGTAGTAGGGGCCACTGAACACATTTCCTCATGACCACTGTTCACTGACTCAGAGTCTGTAAGCATTGCTTTGCTCCCACTTGTACAAAATCCACATCAGAACATGGTGGACACTGGGTCACTCTGCTCCAGACACCACTGGGTACTGTGCCAGACCTTTTAGATCCCTGATCTCTCCCCTGGGAGAATGTGTGCAGCCCTGGAGTCCTGCCAGTTCCCTGCACTTCAAAGTGGTGCTCACCCCACATTCACTTCTTTGTTTTACATGAGTTTCTGATGGGTATCTTTCCTTTTTTTACAACTTTAAGTAGAAATAATCCATCCTGTAATCACTGTGTTATCTCTCTGCACACTGCTCACCAGAGCTGTTTGCTACCCTTGATTTTCTGGCAGAGCAGTTTCCATTAGAAATCATCTGAGCAATTAAATCAGAACACACAGCAACTGTATTTCTTAGTTTGTAGACTTAAGGCATACATGAGCCACCTTAGTAACTTTAGTTTATTTTCATTTTTAATTTCCCCACAAATTACTGCTAAAAGCTTAGGAGAGTATAAGGCTCTTCTCTGTAGTATATTCTCATTTATATCAATATACAAAAAATTCTTTCAACTGATGATCCAGTATGTGTGCCATGGCTGTCCCAGTGCTTAATATCACTCTTTGCACACTTTGCCTCTTCTCCTGTGGGACTGGAAATGTGTTGCCAGAACTCTCAAGGGAAGGGGGACGCTGTCAAGGCTCAACACAGTCTCAGGGAGAACAGGCTATGACCTCAGCATTGCTGAGACTGTGGCAGCAACCATGAGGACCAGGAGGGGCTCACAGGTGCAGCTGAGAAACTCCTCACCTGTCATCTCTGTGCCTCCCACAGTTCACAGAGAGATAAACAGATTAACGCAAATTTGTTTTCATCTAAATGAAGATGCTTTGGTTTTTTGTCTTATTCTGTTTGTTCCTTTTAAAAGTATCTTTCTTAATAAAACATTACAAAGTCATTTAAAGAAACAAAAAGAAACCTAAAGTTACAAGTATTTTTCATTGGCAAGGAACAGAAAGTTAAGAAACATACTCACTACATAGTGGGAACAGAGAAAAAGTGGGTGGACAGGCACACAGAGGTCAATCTCAGCAAGCCTAGACCCAAAATTAGTGTTGATACTAGAAGAAGAAAGGGACACTCAGGAACACCAACAGGTTTCCTTGCTCTCTTGAATCAGGGGAGCACAGGGAATATGAAACAGATCCTCTAGGCCATCTATGGTGGAAACTCATTCACCTAAATCAGTACTGAAGCTACAGATGTTTCTCAGGCACTCACACAGATGCTACACATTTGAAAGTCCCAGTGACCCAATTAACTTCACTCTTAAAAATAAAACTTCCCCTGAAAATTCCATTTTGCAAAAATAGGTTTTGCTGTTTTCAAACTTTTGTTTGCTTCTTTAAGAAAAGCAATGTGCACACCATTATGTTAATATGTGACAGTAACCCCCTTTTTCCTGCATTGTCTGGGTCAGAATTTTTTCCTCTTTCTGTTTTTGTCTTTCAGTTTAAAGGTTCCTCCCCAAAAATGTCTAGTGATCTGGATGCTCACTCATACTTAATGGGATACAAATCCAAGGTTTGAGCAAGGAAGATGGCTCTAGTTCCTGTCTCCTGTCTAGTGTAGCTCAGTGGATTGAGGGTGGACTGTGAATCAAAGGGTCACCAGCTCAATTTCCAGTCAGGGCACATGCCTGTGTTGTAGGCCAGGTCCGCAGTGGGGGCCACGTGAAATGCAACCACATATTGATGTTTCTCTCCCTCTCTTTCTCACTCTGTACCCCTTTCTCTAAAAATAGATAAATAACAATTTTTTATTTATTTATTTTTAGAGAAGGAAGGGAGGGAGATAGAGATAGAGAGAGAGACATCAATGTGTGGTTGCTGGGGGCCATGGCCTGCAACCCAGGCATGTACCCTGACTGGGAATTGAACCTACAACACTTTGGTTCACAGCCCGTGCTCAATCCACTGAGCTACGCCAGCCAGGACAAAATAACAATTTTTTAAAAAGTATTTGCTTCAGTTCACTCTCAAGCTGGGTATCCCAGGTTCTCATTCCTCTTTACTCAATACTGTCAGGAAAAACAGTCAGTTTCTTTCATGAAAGCAGTTGGGAAGGAGTGGATGTCTGACTTTTTCCAGCCAGGATGGGAGATCTGAGACTATAACTCCACCTCAGACAATTGTCCTTTCTACCTGATACCTTCTGTTTCAAGTCCTGTTACCCACAGGCCACACTCATATCTTCTGAGGGATCAGGTGCTCTAATCCTTGAGACTTCCAGGGGACCTGGATTTTTTTGCTATTTTCCTCCAGGGACCCTTAGCATTCAATTTTCTTCCATCAGCCAGCCACTGGCTAGTTACCACTTGTCCATTCACTCTCAATTCGTAAAATACCTCATCTTCTGTCACCCATCACCTGCTCTGTATGTCCTTTGGGGTTTATAACTTTCAAAAAACCTTTAGTGTCATGTCAGAGTGTTCTCGGGGAGGAAAATAGGACAAATATGTCAATTCACCATAACTCTAGTGTTCACTGATTTTCCCCAGAGATACTATAAGGTGCCCAAGGGCAGAGTCCCTGTCCATCTTCACGTTCCTTCATATTTTCTTAGCAGATAGTGAGTTCTCATGAGTGCTCATCCAATGATAAGGAGAAATAGGATTAGTAACAAAACAAAAAATAAACAAATGAAAAAACCCAGCAACTTTCAGTGGCTGGAAATGGCAGCAATCTAGTTACTAGCCAGAAGGGGGCAGTGTTTCTATTCACAGTTAACCTGCAAGATTAGTTCAAAACTGAGAGGACCCTCTAGGGGATGACACACACAACAGTTGTCTTAACACCACGATGACATTTATAGTGCTACTCTAAGCCCAGGGGAATTCCTTGGAGCAAAATCCCATTTAGGAAATAATTCCTGTTGAAAGACTTCTGATGGAGATGTTCATTGAAGGCTTATTAATAATCCTATGGATGCAGCTGACATGTGAGTCTTGGGGCTTTCTAAATCTTGCACAGAGGACTCTGAAGGGGTGGAAATTCTCTGAGTGCAGGAGATAAGGTCTATAAAAAGACGGAAACAAGGAAAAAGGTGGGTGGGGGGAAGGAAAGGAAAAAGTACTGAGGCAGGGCTGGGGAGTTAGGAAATAGAGTGTTGATCACAGCTTTAAGAAAGGCGACCTAAAAATGATCTTAAATACTTTTTTCCTCTTTCTAAACAGGGGTGAGTGGCCAACAGCTGACTCAGAGTCCTCAGTCTGTGTCCATCCAGGAAGGAGAGGGTATCTCCATGAGCTGCAGCTCTTCAGGCTCGCTCGACACCTTGCAATGGTACAAGCAGGAAGCTGGGGGAAGCCCTGTCTTCCTGATAACCTCATATACAGGTGGTGAATTGACCAGCAAGGGAAAGCTGGTGGCTTATTTTGATGGAACAAGAAGGAACAGCTTCCTGAACATCTCAGCCTCTGAGCCTGCCCATTCAGGCACCTACTTCTGCACTGGAGGCACAGTGCTCCCCTAGCACCTGCAGTCCTGCACTCAAACTTGCAGCCAGAACCCCAGTCCTCTGCTGCCTCTAGCTGCTGCTCCTCTTGGCATGAAATGTGGTTGTGCATATAATCCATGTCCCGTGCCCTTTCCTTCCTGTGAATTCTCATGTATTCAGGCCTTTATCTTCTAAGCAAGTATATAAGAACCTAATAATCTATGCTATGCCAATAAATGTTAATGTATACAGCAGATGATTAACTTTCTAGGAAAATGCTCATGCTGAACTTTGCTCAAGAAGAGATACACAAGTTAAATAGGCCAATGACATGAAGTTAAAGTAATCCAAAAATGACCCCAAGATTACAGAAATGTATGGCTGAAGTTTACAAGATTTTCTAGAAACAGATGATGTCTATATTGTTAGAAATGGTCCTGAGTATGGAAAAAGCTAAAAATATCAAGCTCATTCCAAAAGGTTGGTAGTACCTTGGCATCAAAACCTACAATAGTTCTGGCTGATGTGGCTCTGTAGATACAGCACCAAATTGCAAAGCAAATGGTCACAGTTTTCATTCCCAGTCAGGGCACATGCCTTGACTGTGGCCCAGGTCCCCAGTAGGGGGCATGTGAGAGGCCACTACACATTGATAGTTCTCTCTGTTTCTTTCTGCCTCCCTGCCCCTCTCCCTAAGAAAAAAATAACCTACAATGAGTAGCAAATACACATAGTAATTATATGCTGATTTCAAATATCTTGTACATAAGCATCAAAAGTCAAAAATATTTTACTAATGAATCAAATTCAGGGTTTAAATAACATGTAAATCACATAATATAAAAATTATTCAATTTATATAAAGGAAAACATGTGATGATTTCACTAAGTAAAAAATAAGTACCTGATAATTTTAAACATTTTATAAGTTAACAAGAGAGGGAAGATGCAGCATTAATAACATATGTTGGTCCAAGACTGAACAAGTAGAACAATGAACTTACAAAGAAACTAGAAATAGATCCATATATATAAGGGCTAAAATGAAATGTGGAATTACAACCAAAAAGGAAGAAAAATGAGGCCTTTTCAATAAACATTGCTGGTTCAATTGAATATCTTCCCAACTACCTCAGGTCATAACAATGATCCATTTGAGACGTATTGCATAGGAATATAAAAAGCAACATTATAAGGCTTCAGAAAATAATATAGGAGTGGTACATATAACATTGAAGCAGACAGACATTCTAAAATAAGAAATACAAAGAATTAAGCAAGAAACATAATCAAAATTCATATTTAAAGAGAGTGAAAAGGCAAGCCACAAATGGAAAAATACTTTTCAATAGGTTTAACTAGCAAAGACGCAACTCATCCATGTGGAAGTAATGGATTAAGAGCAGGTGAGTATAGTTCATCCCCTTTGCCCTTCTACCTAACACCTGAGTTAGTGTGACTGCAAACATCCTTCTGGTAGACATTCCAATGCAATTATTAGAAGGAATATAAATGAGAGGCTTTTAGGGGCTGCTATGAACTCACTCTGCTTTGTTACATTAGAATTGTTGACTGTAATGAAGCCTGATATTTCAGAATTTATAAGATGCAGTTGGCTAAAGAATGAGAATTAATCATACAACCCATCTAGTAAAGTATCCAGAGGGATAAAAGGTTTAAAAAAAAAAAACAAACCCAGACTAAATAGTGATGTTGTGTGCTAAGACTCTTCACCTCACAGTCACCATTCACTCACACACACACACACACACACACACACAAATGGACAATTCCTAAATATAATATAAAATTATAAACTAAAACCTCACAATAAACATGATACTGAGCAGAGAAACTAGAAAGTTTATATTAAGCAATCAGTAAATGATTAAGTAATTGTATACCTATACTAGAGAATCCTGTCCAGCCATTAAAGAAAATTAAGGTAGATCTGCATATAATGATGTATAAATACATTTAGGATAGACAGTTCAAGTGAAAAAAGTCACAGAACAATACAAGATAAAATTCCATTTTCTTTAAAAATGAAAATGTATAACTAAATATGAACAGCCATTCTCCCTTGACTTCTCAGCCTAGCTCTTTCATCTCCTTTGCTCTCATTCAGCTCAGTAGAGGAGGGGTCACGACAGGGGGTAAATGTGTCCTATACAGATTGTGAAAATCACATCTTCACTGGAACTGAAAAATTAGATTCCACATTTCTATTGCTAAAGCCAAAAATTCATGTTTGAATGGAGAACAGTGGCTCTTCCAGGAGAAACAAATTAATAAGATAATAACACTTTTGATCTGAAGCAATAAAGGGTGTTTTTAAGGGACCCAAGGAATGCTGAAGTGTCGGAAAAGAGGCAAATATGCAATGCCAAGGTATTTGATGCAAAAAGGGGTTAAGAATGGGCAGGTGGAAGGAGGGGGCTGCTGCTAAGGACACAGTTTAAGTGCCCAAGAGCCGGGGGTAGATTATGGCCTTTCCCACCCTCTATCCCAATTTTGTTTGTTTTGACCAAGACAGGATGAAACAGGAGAGTAAACGCTTCAATACCTGCATTTCACCCAAATATATCCTGTGCATTAACAGAGACCCCAATGTTTATAAGAAATACTGCTTTCTAAATATGTCCCCAAATAATGAGATCAATAGAGAAACTTCAAAAGAGGTTTTGAAAAGGCCCTTTGCTCTCTCCACTGCATACCCCATTCCGACTCCCCACAGTGCTTTAACCCTTCACTCACAGTGCAGGTTCCAACTTGCACTAACTGACTTCCCAGTGTACTGCTCTTCTCTGCCTTCACTGAGCCAAGAACCCACTGTTAGAGCTGTGAGAAATATGACCTTCAAAGCATGAGACAATTTCAGAAGGTTCTATCGTCATCAATAAAACACTTAGACCCAAACTTTCAGCTTTTGTGCATCTGCTCACAAGATGGCAGTGCTTTTGTTCATATGACTCCCCTGAGTGTTTGAGTGGGAGGGACTTGAGTTTGAATTAGGACTGAAGAATGCTTGTTTTTCTGGTTGGCTGAATAGCCAAATTGCTATTTCCCTTTCTGTGTGTCTGTGTGTGTCAGTGTGCACATGGTGGCATAAGAAGAGGAAAAGCTCAGGGTAGTGAATCCCATTTTACCCAGGAAAACAAAGCCAAGAACTGAAGGATGGAGAAGTGGCCACAAGCTTCACTGGTGATCTTATGGCTTCAGCTGAGCTGTGAGTAGCACTATTGCAAAGGGTCAGAGACAACTGGGAAACTGAGGATTGATGCTCAGAAAATTCAGAGGGAAAAGAACTCAATTTGACTTATCTGGGAGCACTTATGATTTTAATGAAGAATAATCATGAACTCTGAGGAGACTTGACCTCACTCTCTCTGGCTAACACTTATGTGTTGCTTTTTTTTTTTTCTAAACAGGGATGTACAGCAATACCAAGGTGATACCATCTGCCTGGTTTCAGAAGCTGTAACCCCACTGACAGCTGAAAAGGCCCCAAGGCTAGGAGATGATAAGCCACTAAGGAGATCAAATTTATACTCCCAAGAGGAGTACAGCCTCTGCCACCTTTATTTCACCCTGCTTGGCCTGTGGAATATGGCTGGATAGTCAATGATGGGTAAGATTTCCCAAGCAAGGGATGACCTAAGACAGGCACAGTTGTGAAGGGGCCATCAGGGAAGGAATTAGGAGATTGTAGAGGAGGGACAAAAGACCCTCACCCCTAAGCTTTATCATAGCCTGAGTCTTCATTCTATCTGTAAAAAGTCTCCTTATTTCTTGGCAGCCTTGCTTCCCCCACCTGACTCAGGCCTGAAACAATGCTGAAGGAGAGTATAGCCTTGTGCTGGAACCAGTGGCTCCTGGCGGGGGGGGGGGGGGGGGGGCGTGGAGGGGGGGGCAATCAGGCTTAGGAAAGAATGCATAAAGTCCTATGAAGCCTGCTTTGCTAAGAATGCCCTCAATTTAAATGTTAAAGGTCCAGGTACAAAATAAGTTTGTTTCCCAAGGTTTAGTAGCCTTTGTTGTCACCCTGTCTAGCAGAATCTGACCCCTGTGATCCCAGAAATGTCATCTGTACCTCCTTTCTTTGATATGCACCCCTATTCAAGCTAAATTCAATAAAAGCTCATTGAGAGAGAGGCTCAAGAACTTTCTCCTCTGAGAGACTAGTCAGCCTTTCCTCCCCAAGCAGATCACATCTTGGTAGAGTTATTCTCATCTGCAATGTCCAGGCAGGCTCTGCAGGCAGATCGCCCCCACCCCACACACACATGGATACAGAGCCTCCTATCTTTGCTTGTCCACCAGGGAGACAATGCAACTCTCAACTGCCATTATCAGGTGTTTGGATTTCTAAGCCTAAACTGGTATAAACAGGAAGAGAAATTTCCCATATTTCTGTTTAGGCTAATTACAAGAGGGATTGACAATGGAAGAATAAGAGGTTCTTTAGATAAGAAGGAACATCTCATCACCCCGCTCATCACAGCCACCCATTCTGGGAACTCGGCCACTTACTTCTGTGTTTACAGTGCTCTCTATTCACCTGCAGTCTGAAAGCATGAAACATGAAAGCTACAGCTGAGGATTCTGCAACTCTTAGATAGAGAACTACCTAAACTGGGCATGCCCTCAAGAATAAGCTGTAAAGAAAGCAACTCTTGGTCCAGATCCTCATGCCCTTCTTGACGATTACACACTTTATTGAGCCCCAATTCAGACTGCATCACAGTCTCTTTATTCACCACCTTTCCCATGCTTTTCTATGGGACTCAGCACAGCTATGTTTGTAGAGGGTCTCTCATATGACACCAACTCCATTACCTTGCCATGATGCCCTATGGTAGAAAGAAAGCCCATTTACCAGTATTGTATTGAGTACTGGTATGTACAACACCCACCACAGACTGTTAAACTGACAGCATGGATGCATGAAAACTCCTGTTTATTTGTGGTTTTAACTTTCTACCTAGAATAGACATATACAGGTAGAGTTTTGCCTGTAACATTTCTAGCTGGACCTATTGGCAAAAACAAAGGGCACAAAACAGAAGGTATCATTACTTGATTCAAACAAAAGGTTTTCTTCCTCAGCAGCAGTATTCTTACTCTCATCCTTTTAGGCTCAGTGTCTGTACTAGGTGCTTCATGAGAGTCGTGGTGGAATTTTTTAAAGATGTTATGCATTAATTTAAACACCAGTGACCTCAGCAGTCCTCCCAAAAGAAAGGCATTAGCTAAATGAACTTACTCAAAACTAACATAAACTTGACTTAGTTATGTTATGGTGTATTCTTTCAATGAAATATATAATCATATATGTTGTATATGACCTTGTTGACTTTTCAAAATAACTCTGATGGATCATTGCTCT
This sequence comes from Phyllostomus discolor, assembly GCF_004126475.2. Taxonomy (NCBI): domain Eukaryota; kingdom Metazoa; phylum Chordata; class Mammalia; order Chiroptera; family Phyllostomidae; genus Phyllostomus; species Phyllostomus discolor. Next base: position 144,843,166 of record NC_040903.2, on the reverse strand, counting down.
TGTTCTCAGTTAACAGGTTAGAAAATGCAAACTTAGGAAGATTAAGTGTCCCTCAACTCCAGACAAATGCCTAACAATTTTTGACATCAAGTCTATCTGGTTTGAAAGTCTGTGCTTTCCTACTACATGCCCCATATTAAATATCACAGGGGGGGAATTTTAGTCACAGTATCATCACAATTATATGCCAGAAACCCACAAAAAGCACTGTAATAATATGTACTTAACATGTAAATATAATAATATTCACAACATGTGAAAAAATGCTTAAATATTTCTAGCTGTATTTTAGTTGTTTTTGACTACAGAATTTAATATTTATGGTTTTTATGCTTTAATATATTCTTTATTTTTTAAACTACCTACCAGGAACCCAATAATGAGCACTAGTTTGGAAATAGAAAAAAATATAATACATTTCATTTATTTATTTATTTATTTAAATTATTTTATTGTTGTTCAATTACAGTTGCCTGTATTTTCTCCCCACCCCTGCCTCCACCCTCTCCAAAACCACCTCCCTCCCTTTCTTCCACCCTCCCCCTTGGTTTTGTCCATGTCCTTTATAGTAGTTCCTGAAAGCCCTTCTGCCCACTATCCCCTACCCCTCCCCTCCAGCTATTGTTAGATTGTTCTTAATTTCAATGACTCTGTTATATTTTGTTTGCTTTTCTCTTTTGTTGATTATGTTCCAGTTAAAGGTGAGATTATATGGTATTTGTCCCTCACTGCTTGGTTTATTTGACCTAGCATAATGCTCTCCAGTTCCATCCATGCTGTTGCAAAGGGTATAAGCTCCTTCTTTCTCTCTGCAGTGTAGAATTCCATTGTGTAAATGTACCATAGTTTTCTGATCCTTTCATTTACTGATGGGCATCTAGGTTGCTTCCAGCACTTGGCTATTATAAACTGTGCTGTTATGAACATTGGGATGCATAGGTCTTTGGGATTGGTGTTTCAGAGTTCTTAGGATATAATCATAGCAGTGGAATTGCCGGGTCAAAAAGCAGTTCCATTTTTAGTTTTCTGAGAAAATTACATACTGTTTTCCATAGTGGCTGCACCAGTCTGCATTCTCACCAACAGTACACTACGATTCCCTTTTCTCTGCATCCTCTCCAACACTTGTTTGTTGATTTGTTTATGTTGCCCATTCTGACCCATGTGAAGTAATATCTCATTGTGGTTTTAATTTGCATCTCTCTGATAGCTAGTGATGCTGGGCATCTTTTCATGTGTCTCTGGGCCCTCTGTATGTCCTCCTTGGAGAAGTGTCTGGTCAAGTTGCCTATTTTTTAATTGGGTTTTTTGTCTTCCTGAAGTGGAGTCATGTATGTTCTTTATATATTTCAGAGATCAAGCCCTTGTCCAAGGTTCATTGGCAATATGTTTTCCCATATGGTTAGCTTTCTTTTCATTTAATGCTATTTTCTTTAGCTGTGCAGAAGCTTTTTAATTTGATGTGGTCCCATTTGTTTATTCTTTTTTTTTATGTCCCTTGCTTTTAGGCGACATATCCGTGAAGATGTTTCTGCAGTGGAATGTCTGAGATTTTCCTGCCAATGTTTTCCTCTAGGACTTTTATGGTATAATTACTTAAGTCTTTTATCCACCTTGAATTTATTTTTGTGTGTGGTGTAATTGGTGATCGAGTTTCCTTTTTTTGCATGTAGCTGTCCAGATCTCCCAACACCATTTGTTGAAGAGGCTATTTTTGCTCCATTTTATGCTTCTCTCCGCTTTGCCAAGTATTAACTGACCAGTAGAGACTTGGGTTTATTTCTTGGCTCTCTTTTCTGCTCCATTGGTCTATGTGTCTGTTTTTATGCCAGTATCAGGCTGTTTTGATTACAGTGGCCTTGTAATACAGTTTGATGTCAGGTATTGTATGATCCCTCCTGCTTTGTTCTTCTTTCTCAAAATTGCTGCAGCTATTCGGGGTCAGTTTATGGCTCCACATAAGATTCTGAAATGTTTGTTCTATATCTGTGAAATATGATGCAGACCCCAGATCATGGGCTCCGCTGACATTGTGGATGAGACATGAGACATGCACACAGACTACCGTGTCCTATGGAGGAAATGGGTGAGAATGGCTTTTTCTCTCAAGGGGAGCAAAAAGCCGTGGCCTCTGCCATTACAGGCCTTTATTTCTTTTCTCCACACATTACATAATGGTCCTCATCTACCATGCACAGTTTCGCTTTAGGTGGTTACCTTTTACAGAAAACAAAGGAGCTGATGCTACTAATCGCATCATAGAAGAAGGATATTTTCAAATGAAAAGAGAAAGATAGTCAAACCAGTTACACTCATCCTTGGAAGATTTAGCATGAATTTTCAGAAGTTACTTTGCAATAAACGTTTGCAGCCTCAATTCAGGGTGAGGGAGTTTTATCAAAAGCAAGTCTCAACGTGGCCTAGATATATTGTAGGCCTGATTCCCCAAGGGAGAAACTATCCATGGGTGTGGGTCCTGTGCATCAGACCTTGCTTTCCACTAGGAGCTGAGCCCACACCACGCAGAATGGTCACCTACAGAAATATGTCAGTGGGTACTTCAATAGGGATTGCACTGAATCTATAAATCGCTTTGGGTAGTATGGCCATTTTTATCATGTTAATTCTTCCAATCCATGAGCATGGTTCATGCTTCCATTTGTTTGCGTCTTCCTTAATTTCTTCCTTCAGTGTTGTATAGTTTTCTAAGTACAAGTCTTTTACCTCCTTGGTTAGGTTTATTCCTAGATACTTTATTTTTCTTGTTGCTGTATCAAATGGGATTTTTTTCCTGATTTCTGTTTCTGATGCTTCATTCTTGGTGTACAAAACTGCCTTTGATTTTTGAGCATTGACTTTGTATCTGGCTGTTTTACCAAATTCATTTATTAGGTTGAGTAGTTTTTTGGTGGAATGTATAGGATTTTCTATGCACACTATCATGTCATCTGCAAACAGTAATACACTTCACTTTCAAATACTAAAATCCTAATAACTATAACTATATTATACAGTGATTATCTGACACATTTCAGCTAGATTACAGTGAGAACTATGTATGATCAACTGACACAGCATTCATCAAGATTTTTTATTGCTTCTAGCCCTCCAAGTCCTTGCAGACTAATGCTCCCTAAAGTTAGAAAGGTATGAAAGTTACAAAAAGAGCTATTTCTTCTGATACTTGATTTTAATGACTACCCTACAAGCAGACTCTTTTTAGTACTCTGTCTCTGTAGAAGAGTGTAGAGAGTAAAGACACTTTGGTACCTGAGTTTGTGTGAAAACGTATTGCAATGGGGCACAGTTTAGATTTCAGTGCTCAAGACAGGAGGACATAGTGTGGGGAAAGGGCAGGTAATCATTAAACAGGAGGGAAGCCCTGTGCAAGTGTAGATCAGTTGGTTGGGCATCAGTCTCGTGAAGCAAAAGGTTACTGGTTCAAATCCAAGTCAAAGCACATGCCTGGGTTGCAGGTTTAGTCCCCAGTTCAAGCCGAGAAGCAGAAAGCCTGAACAGACCAATAACAGCTAGTGAAATTGAAGCAGTAATCAAAAACCTCCTGACACACAGAAGCCCTGGACTGGAAGGTTTCACAGGGGAATTTTACAAAACATTTAAGGAAGAGCTAACCCATATTCTTCTCAAATTATTCTAAAAAATTCAAGAAGAGGGTAGACTCCAAAACTCCTTTTATGAGGCTAGCATCATCTTAATACTAAAACCAAATAATAAAGACACAAGAAATAAAGAAAACCTCAGGCCAATATTGCTGACAAACATGGATATTAAATTCCTCAACAAAATATTGGCAAACCACATCTACCAATGCATTAAAAAGATCACACACCATCATCAAGTTGGAATCATCCCATGGATGCAAGGATGGTACAATATTCTCAAATCAATAAATGTAATACAACACATAATCAAAATGAAAGACAAAAATTATATGATAATGTGAATAGATGTGGGAAAAGCATTTGATAATATACAGTACCCTATTTAAAACAAAAACACTCAGCAAAGTGGGAGTAGAAGGAGCATACCATAACATAATAAAGACCATATACCAGAAAACTACAGCCAACATCTTACTCAATGAGCAAAAACTAAAAGCTTTCACATTAAGATCAAGAACAAGACAGGTGTGTATACTTCACTACTTCTATTCAACATAGTATTGACAGTTTTAGCCACAGCAATCAAAAAAGAAGAAATAAAACATCCAAATTGGAAAGGAGGAAGTAACACTGTCATTGTTTGCAGATGGCATGATAGTGTACATAGAAAACCCTATAGACTCCACCAAAAATTATTCCACTTAATAAGTGAATTTGGCAAAGCACTAGGACACAAAGTCGATATTCAGAAATTGAAGGTATTTTTGGACACCAACAATGAAATATCAGAAACAGAAAGTCTGGAAAGAAAATCCCACTTTCAATAGCAACAAGAAAAATTAAGTGCCTTAGAATAAACCTGACCAAGGAGGTAAAAGACCTGTACTCAGAAAAGTACACAGCACTGAAGAAAGGAATTAAGGAAGACACAAACAATGGAAGCATATGTAGCACAGCCATAAGGGGAGGGGAGGATAGGTGTGATGCAGCTAAAATGGGCAGTTTCTTTTTCACCCTTTCCTGTTTCCTACTATAGTAAGAACCAAAGAGAGTTTCAAAATTTACTTCTAAAAACACTAACTTCTCATCAAATAAGTACTCTCATTCTTATTACAAGATAATATTGATCTGTTATAAAAGCAAAAACAAATTAAAGGAACATACATAGCTCAACCAACAGAAATTACCACCATTAACTCTTTAGCATCTATACTTTGCATTTCACCTGTGTTCATGATCAGTGAAAAGATAAGTCTAGAGGGATGTGGGGTACTCACATTATTTCAAACAAAGAAAAGGTGTTTCTCAAAGTCACTGCAGGAGGCTTTTACATTCCTTCAAAAAAATCTGTTAATGTAATTAAGTTGAACTTCTTCCATTTCTGACCTGTGAGTCATGGTGAAACCCTCCAGAAATCTCCCCTCAGGGACTTGACCTCCTAGAGACCCTATCAGTTTGAAGCATCCACTGAATAAATTCCTGAATGGGGATTTCACCAGCAATGATGAATACCAAGCTTATCCTCACTTTGATTCTAGCACTGCCCTCTCAGGTAAGAGTCCTGTCCTGCTTCCTTAGTTGACCTCCTGGATGAGATATCCAGGATGACACTTGGCTGATGTGTGTTTCAGTTGCAGGGACCAGGGGAGCACTCTGGATGGAACCCCAGCAGAGAGTAGTGTGTGAACAGAGGGGAAGAGTGTGGACTTCCTTTGTAATTACAGTGTGTCATCTTTAGGCTGCATGGGTCTCTACAGGTTTCAACAGTATCCAACCAAGCACTGGAGTATATCCTCTACAGAGGATGGGGATATTCTGGAAAAATAGACCCCAATTTTGCCAAATAGAAGTTTCATCCAGAAAGTACAGCAAAAGAAACTAATTTATGCATCAGAAATCTGGTGCCTGCAGACTCTGCCCAGTGTCACTGTGTTCTGAGAGAGGCACACTGGGAGCTCTGCACAGGCCACTGTGCAGGAACACCAGGCAGGGCAGGAAGGAGAGCGCAGCTCACAGCTTCATCAGGACTTCTTTTTTCCAGATACAGCATAGCAGTTAGAAGATGTTGGAGCAGAAGTGTCCCCCTCTGACTATATAACACCAGGCAAAAAAAAATATAGCTTAATCTTTTTAAGTTTTCATTTCCTGAAATTTGAGATAGTAACTCTATAAGCTGTTATGAGAAATGGCTTTAACATGTGGGTAAAGGTTATCTTTTTTCTCTTTCTCAATAACTACTTGGGTTTCAAGGGACCTTTTTCCCAGTACCTGAAGATCTCTTTTACACCATATTGGCAAAAACAATAATAATAATTAAGACCCTAAAAATATACATCCAAGAGCCAGAACTCTTTGACCAGGGATCCCCTATCATCATGACAAGGGTTGAAGGGCAAGCTCAGCAAGTCCAACCACTAGAAGAAAAGGCATCCTGAAGCACTCATTCATTCCTGACCTCTTGGCCATGGGCAGTTGAGTATTTCTCTTGATGTGAACAAGAACAGAAGCTAGTTCCTCACCAGACTAAAGAAAAAAGGAATAGGTTTGGAATTAGGTGGGGTTGTGGGGTTGTGAGGAGAGAAATTGTCAGGGTGACAATTACCATGTTCCTGTGGCAGTCTCACCTTTCCAGAAGGAAATAGGAGGCCAGCTGAGGTGAGTGGAATCCTGGGCCTCCTGTTGCAATGAGTCCACCCACATTTCTAATGGACAGCTCCCATCCAGTTGAGTTTGTGGAAGGCTAGTGTCTTTGTTTGCACTGGTGTTAGATGGTAGCTCCTGCATTTTCTGCAGTTTCTGCTCGGGGACACATGCTCTGTTAGCCCCTGAAGAAACCACTAACACTATCATGAGATACCTGCCACCCTCTCTAGACAGAGGTAAGAACCAGAAGGAAGGAACAAGAACCTCTCATCCACACCACGAAGCTCTTCACAAAGAGGAAGAGCAGTCTCAACAACCAAGGAGACAAGGCTACTCAGCTTGGGAGAGAGTGAGTGGAGAGTCCCTTACTCTCCCCCATCTGCTTTCCCAACCTCTGAGGGCAATGAAAAAGGTGGGAAGATAAATAAGACAGAAAAAGCAGCATAACATCTGGATCACAAGCAGACTATATATATATATATATATGTAGTGTGTATATACACACACACACACACACACACTTGGATTCCTTTAGAATTGTCTTTGCTGCATAACCCATGGAAAAGTCTTGGAGAGTACAGGAAAAACTATAAAGAATGCACGAGCACAGAAACCTGTACTTGAAGACTATGTGTCTGAAATGGGATTACATCATAATCTCATTTGTCACCCTATATCTAGAAAAGATACATATTAGTACAATATTATACTGAGAAGTCCCCCCAATGGGATGTGATGCTGTCTTTATCATACCCTAAATTTCCCTACCCAACTGGGCCTAATATTTTATTTACTATTTCAGTCTAATTGACCTGTCTGCTTAGTTTTAATATGCAATTAAGATTTTTTTCTCTCTCTCCCTTTCCCACCCCCCTGTATATCTCTTTCTCTGTCTCTCTGTCTCTCTCTTACACACACACACACACATACACACACATTATGGATAGAAAATGTACCACTTTCAACCCTGGCTGAATAGCTCAGTTGTTTAGAGTGTCACCCTGATATGTCAAAGTTGTGGGTTCAATTCCCATAATTAAGTGGAACAACAAGTCAATGGTTCTCCCTCTCTCTCTCTCTTCATCTCTTTCTCTAAAAATCAATAAAAATAAAAATTTTAAAAATAAAAGTGCTCTTTTCTTCCACATTTTAACTGTTTTTTGTTGTTTTTGCATATGAATGATAGATTTTTAAAAATTGTTTCTTATATTATAACCAGTATATTGGTAGTGATTTTTCTTCCCTTTTTTAGGTTTTTCTGATAATTATTTCATCTACAAATATGAAGATATTTTGACTCTTTCTTTCTTAAAAGAAAGAGTTTATTTTACAGAGAGGGGAAGAGAAGAAGAAAGAGAGGGAGAGAAACATCAATGTGTGGTTGCCTCTGGCACGCCCCTACTGGGGACCTGGCCAGCAACCCAGGCATGTGCCCTGACTAGGAATAGCACCAGTGACCCTTTGGTTTGCAGGTCGGCACTCAGTCCACTGAGCCACACCAGCCAGGACTTCACTCTTTCTTTCAAACTGTTATGCTTCTCACTAGTTTCTCTGGGCAGATGGCATGATCTAGTAGCCCTAACACAAGTGTTAAACAGTGGTGAAGATACTGGACATAATGGCCTTTCTCCTAACTTTAGTAGGAAAGGTTCTAGCATTTCTCCATAAGTCGGTGCTGAATTGGGGATGTGCATATGCATTTTATTTTAAGGAATTAATTATTAACTTTTTCAGTGTTTTTAACTTGAATATTTTGTATTCTGTTACATGATTTCTCTACATCAATGGAATTGATTCTTTGGTTTATCTTTGTAACTCTTATGCGAGTTTCTAAGCTACTTTTTTTTTGGAGGAATTAAACTACTTTTGTCAAGACTTACAATACAGTTGTAGCATCAAAACAGTGTGGTTGTATTGAAAGGATAGGCATACAGGAAAAAGAATAAAATAGAGTGTCCAGTAATAGACCTCCACATACATGGTTAATGAATTTCTATCTAGGTGCCAAATTAATTCATTGAGACAAGGTTGTCTTCTCAGTAAAGGCTTGGACAAGTCCAATACTTAAACAACTGATTTTACACAAGAAAAATCTATTTACCACCAGACATCTCATACCATACAAAATGTTAAGTCAAATGCATCAGAGAATTGAACATCATCACTTTCAGAAGAAACATAGGAGAAATATTTGTATCAAACTAGGCAAAGATTTGTTAGGACATACAAGAGCAAAAATCATAAAATTTAAAAAACAATAAATTTTACATCATCGAGATATTATTCAAAAAACAAAAAGATAAGTTATAGACGAGCAAAACATTTTCAGTATGTATAGCATATAAAAGCATTCTATCTACTTAATACAGGGTCTGACCCTGTATTTACAGTTGTGAGTACGTAATACAGTGTATACTTGCATTATTATTTTTAATTGTTACATCTTTTTAAAAACATATATTTATTATTTCCATCATCGTGCAAGGATATGTTTATTGATTTTAGAAAGACAAGGAAGTGGGGCAGGGGGGAGAGAGAGAAAAGCATCAATGTGAGAAGTATCAAAGAGTTGCCTCCCATACATGCAACCACCAGGGACTGAATCCACAACCTCACATGTACAGAATGTTGCTGCAATCAAGTCAGCCTACCAGGGAAAGCTACTTACTCTGAACTGCAAACACTTTGCTTCTATATGTTGCTTCTCTTTGTAGTAAAGGCAGATGCCTATGATGTACTGTCCCCAAGACCTAGTTAACTTTATATGAGTTTTTCTGGTCTCCTCAACTTTATTATTAACATATTCTATTTTGTACATTTTATTAAACATCCCAAAGGGTTAAGGTGAACAAACATTACATAGTAGATGCTCAGCCTTTATTGTCAACCTGCTACAAACCATGTCTATCATTGTCTTGGAAAATTGTTAATCACCTCTCACTAGGTATATTCCTGCTGGTAATGATCTGGAATCTTAACATCGCCACATCTGAGACAGGGGAGAAGACAGTGTAAATGTTTCTCCTTCCAAACAACTGGAACAACTCCTTCTTTAATTCCAGATTCAAATTCTTTTCTTTGAAAACATTCTGAAGTGTCCTCATCAGTAGAGAGAAAATCTTAGGACATTTAGAAGGTTTGATGGCCTCTCTGCAGCACCACACTTGAAGTGATTTCAGGCTATTCTGATTGGGGAAAAGACCAATCATATGCCCAGGAAAGTGTAGTAACTTACAAACAGCCAGCTTCTCAGGCGACTACCCCAGGTGCCTGCTGTTTTGTCTCCAGCAGCAATGAGAGGACAGGAGAAGGGAGAGCACAGTTCATCTCAGGCCTGCACCTCTAAGAGGGATGCTGACTCCAGTCTGTAGCTTCGATTACACTGGCCTCCAGGAGCAAAGCTAGAAGGAGCAGCCTCCCTATTTTACATCACTTCATGTATGAAGAAGAATGGAAGACAGGAATACACAATTAACAGGAAAGAAGATCACAGCTCTTTCCTCATCACAGACTCTCAGCCCCTTACCTCAGGCCCACAGTAAGAAATGAAGGGAGGGACGGATGGCAATAGACTTGCTAGGGTCAAGTTATTCAGGAAATGTATCTGGGAAAATATAGTTAAGTAGGTACCCAAAGTCATCAATGTGAGAACTGGATGCCAAGAATAGAAGAGACCTTTCTTCCTTAATCTCTCATCCTCTTGAGTCCCTAATCCTTGATGAAAATATAGCACACAATAAAACAGATTTTCAGATATCTAATACATAAAATATGAGAAATTACCAGGTTTTGCACAGGTGCTATAATCTAAACATAAGAAAGACTCAGATATTTGCAAAAGTATTAGCATTCTCAGAGTTAGCTGACAAAGCTTGATCTGTCAAAGCTGAGAATACCTTTTTTATAAAAGCATTATAGTTCACTTCTTCATATTTTTACAATTTAAGAGAGGTCTAACACTTTTCAATAATTTAGAGGAGTTCAGGTTGAGAAATTTAACAAAGCATGGTAGACCCTAACTGGTTGAGAGAAACACCCATTCTTCTCCCAACCTTTTCTTTATTCTCAGAATGCATCACAGAGTCATACAGGCAGAAGACCTTCAAAGAGGTCTGAAAAAGTGAGGAGACTGAGGAGGGAGCACCAGGCACTAAGAATATTCAGACAGTCATCCCCAGAGGTCATTTGCAGACTCTGTTTTGTTTTCTATCTCTTTACTTTCTTCCTTCTCCTCTCTGTATGTTCTAATTTCCTTTATCTGATCATAATAGGGTGCCTTGTATTAAGAGAGAAATGGAAAGAAAAATATATTATAATGAAAAGTTCAGACCACATGGGGGCAGTGTTTCCATTGACAGAAGAGACTGGCTGGAAGCTAGAACTCTGAACAGGAGAAGCCAGAAAGAGTATTTTCAATGATGGCTTTGATGTGACAAATGAGTTTTGATTGGTTGTGACAAGAGAATGAAGATCACAAGGGGTGTCCACACAAAAAGGGGCAGAAGAATCTGGAGCAGAGATCTAGGCCCACTGAACTTGACCAGGTCCAGGCCTCTAACTGAATCCTCAGAGGCTCCAGGAAGAAGCAAGAATGGAGATTCCCCTGGGAGCTTCACTGATGCTCCTGTGTGTGCAGCTAACCTGTGAGTGAGGGGGAGTGAGAGGGAGTGAGAGGGGTGGGAAGGGCCAAGCAAGACAAATGGGACCCTTCTGCTGATGAAATATACCAGGATTCCAGGGACAATCTGGGCTTTATTCTAAGGAATATAAAACAGCCAAGGGGAACAAAAAGCAGTTCCTTATGCACGAAAACCTCTTCACTCTCCTGAACAGGGGCAGACCAACAAACACAGGTGGAACAGAGCCCAGCTTTCCTGAAAGTCCAGGAAGGAGAGAGCTTCACACTGAACTGTAGTTACACAGATCGCAATTTCAACTTCTTCCAGTGGTTTAGGCAGGATCCTGAGGAAGGCCTCAGCAACCTGATACAAATGCAATCAAATGTGAAGGAGAAGATCAGCAGAAAACTCACAGCCAGGCTTGACATGGAAGGCCAGCACTTTTCCCTGCACGTGAGGGATTCCCTGCTCCCTGACCCCACCACGTTCCTGTGTGCAGCAAGCACACAGTGCGGCACCTGCCCCTGCACCTGCACCTAAACCCTGCAGAGCCCTGCACTGCCCCCTATAAGGGCTCCAGGACACTGATTGTACCTTTGGTCTAAACAAAGGGAAATGTGAGGGGCTTTTTATAGCAAAATGTCAAATATTTTTTATTTGAAACCATATGCACAGGTATAGATAATGTTGTCAAATACCATCTGATGTATTTTGTTTCTCAGTGTGAAGTTCTTACTCTGTTAAAACTGGTATAAAAGTCTGAGGTTTAATATACAAAGGAGAGAGCACTGAAAAGAACAAAGACAGAACAGAGTAAAATTCTTGCCATTGAGCTCTCTTGTAGACTTCCCTCTGCATCAACAGACACACATTGTAACACAAAGATGGAACAGTGGGCACACGAACATTGGATATACTGACCCTACTGCATAGACTATTATCCACCAACCACTAGTCTAATAGAACATGAAATAACAACAAAGACTCAGCTGAAGTAGAAGAGGGTGGGGAGCTATTCTTCAAGATGGTGCTGAGTTCCTAAAGCAACCCTCAGTCAGCAGTGGACAGCAAGTTCATGGATTGTTCCACCTCCTTCACACCTCACTTGGGGAAACTCCAGAGGGCATGCTATCCTGAATCCCAGACCTACCCGTCTGGGTTAAGCTCCAATTACCCACAGTAATAACTGGTTGATGTACAACACTGTGCATTGGCTTCCTTCCCTTCCCTCATTCATTGCCTACCACCATTTGGTAGAATCACTTGCACACAAACTGCTTACACAGATCCTCATATTGGAACTAAGTTTCAGAGATCCAAAACAAGGATATAGGAATTCAAACCATAGGACAAGAATGGAGATGATCTGGAAGAAAGTCTGTTCTCTCTTCTTCCACTGCTATCAAAGTGGGTTTGGGGGCACAAGACATTCTAGCAGCCTCATTCAGGGCTGGTCCCAACTCTCACTACTCTCTGCACTCCTAAGTGGAGACACTAAGCCCCTAACCACTGTGGCACTGAGAACCATGCAGCTCAGGCAGTAGCTGGTGTAACAGGACCCATCTCTATGGCTTAGGACCCAACTCTGGAATTAAGCATCTCTCTCAAATCCTCTGGAAATGCAAACTTCTAATGAATCATGGTGTGTTTTCTTAAAAAAGATTTTTTGTTCACAATATTTTCTAAAAATTAAATGAGAGGTGAGAGCTACACTTAATGAGTATTTTGAGGCAATTTAGTGCTGATGAGAACTCTTGCAATAGTTATATCAGCGTTTCCTGAGTCAACACCAACAAGGACTAATTTTCTTTCAGTGTCTCTGGGAAAATAGGCTCAATGGAGATGAGGTGAACAGCTTCTGCTCTAGTCAGTGCTCTTTTCAGTCACAAAATGTTTATTCATTCTTTATTTTGAGAAATTTTATAAATATAAAAATTGAACACATAAATAAAACAAGTGTCTTACTACCTACCCATAATTAATTTTCCATATGTATCTTAGTTGCTACGTCATATTTATTTGAAAAAAGAAAGAAAACTTAGAGTTTTCCATTGTTGCAAATGAAACCCTGCCACTTCTGCTCAACATTGCAGGTCCTGACTCCTCTCTAGGATTAGATCTTATCAAAAATTAATTTGCCATCTCTTTCCTCTGTTTCTTTTTATCCTAAAATACAAGAACTCAGAAAACATTATTCACTTTCATTTACAATTATAATCAAGGACCTATTTTCTGAAAGACCAAAAAGTGTTGGGAAAACTCCTCACTGAGACATGGTCCCCCTCCCACCTGTGACACTGTTTCCTGTCACCAGCACAGAGAAGCACCCAGAGCCAGACCAGAGCACATGACTTCTCACTCTGCAGGGAGAGCTCTCAGCATGACGCCTGCTGCCTTGCTGTGGGCAGCCATGGTCTCTGCCTGTCTGGGTAAGGAAGGTGTAAGTCTTTATTTACAATGTTTTCTAATGGGGCTCAGAAGCAAGAGGAGATTAACAGCACAGGACCTGCATGCCTCACAGATCCCAGCTATGGGGAGCCCAAAAGCTGACAGGTTCTATCTGAAGTTTTGTTCAAGAATAGAAATGCAGGTGGGGATGAGAAGCAGCTGTGAGCCTGCCTGCTCTGTCTGTCTGGTGTCCCACCCAGTGCAGTCAGTCCTTTCTGTCTTCCTTCCCACAGGATCCAACATGGCCCAGACAGTCACTCAGCCTCAACCAGAAATGTCTGTGCAGGAGACAGAGACTGTGACCCTGGCCTGCACATATGCAACTGGTGAGGGTAGTTATTATTTGTTCTGGTACAAACAGCCTCCCAGTGGGGAGATGATTCTCATTATCCGCCAGGACGCTTATAAGAAACAAAATACAACGAATAATCGCTTCTCTGCGAACTTCCAGAAAGAAAGCAAACATTTTGGCCTCAGGATCTCAGACTCCCAGCTGGAGGATGCAGCGATTTATTTCTGTGCTCTCAGTGAGAGCACAGTGAGATGAGTGATGGGGAGAGGTGTACAGAAACCTCAGACCACAGCACCGGTGTTAGTGGGGAGGAGACAAGTGTTTTGGGAAACAGGAACATAGAAAATCATTGTCTTCTTTTGGGAGTAAAATCTCCTTCTCTCTGAATATAAAAAACAAAGAAATGTGAGTGTTTACAATCTGTAACCCTTTAAAAAATAACAGCATGTGTAGTGTCTTAAATGTCTTCATACATATTTCATACGTAAACCCCATACCTTTGTATGGTGTATAGTGACAGATTACACTTCGTGAGCATTTCCTTTTTCCAAAAAATGTTTATACTTTTCCTGGGAGCTCATACTTCCAAGAATCCTAAACTTTACCATTTTAGGTAATAGAAGTTTTTGGTAAAAATAGTTTTCAAATTTTATTCTTTCATCCAGTCCCAAATTGAATCTCCACAGAACATAGTACCCATTTTACAACACAATGGGTGTTATAACTAGGTACAGCTTAGGCACAGCATAACTTGGGAAAGGATCCACTGGTTCAGCCTTAAACCTAAAAAATGAACTGTGCCATGGTACTTAGGTCAGATGATCTAGAAGAAATGATGGAATGGCCTGTTAAAGGCTCAGCTAAGAAGCCACTCGGGGCAACTCTCTCAGTGATTAGAATGCTGTTCTGCAGGAAGCAATCATATTTATTGAGCCAATGGCTGATATATGGGTACTTTTATCATCTAAGCTAAAATATACAAGTCTAAAAACTAACAGATGAATGTGGACTAGACTCTTCCAACATCACTCCCATAACACATTTCAGAATTTGTCATTTCTTTCCCACAACTTAGGCTCTTTTGGATTAGGTCTAGTTCTAGTCCCCAGAGGATGAAGGCTTTCATCAGAAGGTTCACTAAGGGTTCCAGCAGAACTATGGTCATCACCTAGGTGTCTTTGATGTTGTGCCAATGGTTCAACAAGCAAAATAGGAGTTATTAGACTTGGAGGGGTAAGGAGGGGTAATTGACCATGATTGTCATGAAGCACCAGGTTGTTGTTACACAATGAGGGTGGGGAGGAATATGTCTGTAATTTCAGTGGTTCTTATTGGGTATTTCCATATATTCTATTCCCATAGAAACAGCACATGGCAGTTGTTGCTGAAAAGCCTGAAAAGGGTAAAGTGATCAAGAACTGCAACCCTTCACTGATGAAAAGTCTGGGGCACCCCATCAGTCAAGCAAGCTACATCTACTAAGTGCAATGGAAGGAAATCTGGAGAGTGTGGGGAAAGAGGAAAAAGATGGCTATCAATTACAGCCTTGATACTTGTTAAAGTATGGCCCAAAGCTCATGACCTTCCTGTTTGAAGAGTTTTAAATACATTGCAGCCAGCTGTAATCTTGAAGACTCAGTGACACAATGAAAAAATATATGGGGCAGACATGTATTTCAGTAGTGTAAGAGCATGTGTGATTCAATGTCTCATCCAAATGCCTAGCCCTAATTTTATCAATAGCTGCAGTAGACAATTCTGTGGACTCTCAGACTCATTCCAGAGATCATCCAACACTAGGCATGTGGCATACATTGAAATGTTTACTTTCTACCCCCACAGCCTTCTCTGACTCCTTAGGAGTGCACTCAGCCTACAAGGAGAGGGAATTACCAACCCTGCTGGCAAGCACTAACCAGTGATGAAAGAGGACTGGTAAATGGACTAACTGCTTGAGTTCCAGCTGATAATCCTGAAAGGAATTCTGTGTCCTTCTTGGGAGATCCTGGCAGAATCAAGCCTTAATGTTGCTCTACAAAATTTCTTCCTCTCTCTTCTACACCCTTTTTGGGAGATCCTAGCATATCAACCCTCAGTCTTTCCCTATGCATTTTCTGAGTTGTGCTCCCTAAGATCCACTCCCATATAAACTAACTTCACCTGAGTCCTTGCTTCAGGATCTATTTAAGGAAAAACAAAATTAAAATAGAGATTCTTTGAGAAACTGAATAGAGAAATAGCAAAAGAGTTCTAAGTGAACCTTATTGATTGCTGGGAAGAACAGAAGGGAGCTTGAGAGATTAATTGGTAAAATAGAAGATGTCACCTTATCTTTTCAAATAATGGTGAGATAGATCACATTTACAAAACTCCAACCTCTGTAGATGTGTGGGCATTTCTTTTGACTTCATAAAAACTTTATCTAATAAATCTAAATTTTCTGCATCTGCTCAGCCTCTACCATTTTTAAGTGCATTCTTCCTTCTTCCCAAAATATGCCTCTATTCCAGTCAGTCTGTTCTTCTTCTTGACTCATACACACTTCAAGCCCTTGAAGTTCTTTTCAGGGTATTCCACTCACTCAAATTTCCCTTTTATGTGCATTTCACACTGGTCACATCATAAACATTTTAAAGCTCTAGGTTTGTCCAAGGCGTCTTCTCTAGATAAGAATCCTTGAATTCCTTCTGTTCTAATGTCATACATGAATCTGAACCCAACAATCTGATTCTTAGTGACTCCCCTTCCTGAAGCATTTGCTGTTGTTTCAAGTTACCAAACTTTCCTCCCCAAATACATTGCAGACTCCATAAGGACAGAACTTTATCTTGTACATGTCAGCATTTCTCAATGCTCTTGGCACAGGGTTAGGCACATAGTAAGAACTCAATAAACCCTGAGGGTTTGCTTAAAGTCTATTTTATAATCACCATGTATTCATGAAACAATGATAAGAGAAAAAAATTGTATGTTCCAACAGAGTCATAGAAGGTGTTTTTGAGAAGGTAAGCCATTACAAAAGTTTGAATTTTGCAGACAGTGATAAAATGAAGAATAGCATTCATTAAAATAATCAAGATGTCACAAATGAGAGATGATGTATATAGAGAACCCTAAAGGTTTCACCCAGAAACTACTACAAGTGGTAAACTAATTCCATAAAGTAGCAGGATACAAAAGAACTGTTGAGAAATTGATGAATTGTAATCCACCAATAATAAACTATCAGAAAAGGAAACTAAAAAGACAATGACATTTACATTTGTTTCGATAAGAATAAGACACCTAGGAATAAATTTAACAACAAATGTGAAACCCTATACTCAGAAAGTTATAAGACACTGAAGAAAGCCCTGGCTGGTATAGCTCAGTGAACTGAGTGCTGGCCTGCAAACCAATGGGTAGCTGGTTTGATTCCCAGTCAGGACACATGCCTGGGTTGTGGGCCAGTTCCCCAGTAGGCGGTGCACAATAGGCAACCAAACATTTGTGTTTCTATCCCTGTCTTTCTCCTTCCATTCCCTTCTCCCAAAAAATAAATAAAATCTTGAAAAAAAAGACACTGAAGACAGACATTGAAGAAGACACAAATAAGTGAAGGCCTATATTCTGTTTAAGAATAGAAAGAATTAACACCATTAAAATGTCCATACTACCCAAAACAATCTATAGATTCAACACAATTCCTATCAAGTTTCCAATGGCATATTTCACAGAGCTAAAACAAATATTCCAATAATTTATATGAAACCACGAAAGAACCTGAACAGCCACAATAATCTTAAGAAGAATGAAGTTGTAGGAATCACGCTACCTGAATGGACCCTTCTCCAGAAGACATATGGATGGTCATAGACATATGAAAAGATGGTCAATGCCACTAATCATCAGAGAAATGCAGATTAAAACCACAATGAGATAGCACCTTACACCTGTCAGAATGGCAATCATCAATAAACCAATAAACAACAAGTGTTGGCGAGGATGTGGAGACAATGGAACCCTTATGCACTGGTGGTGTAAATTCAGATTGGTGCCACTGTTACACAACAGGGCCCAGTGGAGGGGGGCAGTGTATGGTATACTATTACCAAAAGAACCCCCCAGGTTGGCTATGCCTGCCACCAGGGGAAAGACATCTCTCAATGTCAGAGATTTGTGAAAAGGAAAGGAAATGTTTATTTAAAGCTATACAGACTGCCCTGGTTGGCAAAGCTCAGTGGATTGAGCGCGTGCTGTGAACCAGGCATTGCAGGTTCGATTCCCAGTCAGGACACATGCCTAGGTTGCAGGCCATGGCCCCCAGCAACCACACATTGATGTTTCTCTCTCTCTCTCTCTCCCCCTTCCCTCTCTAAAAATAAATAAATAAAAATCTTTAAAAAAGGCTATACAGACTTAAAGTAGTGACCCAATGTCTTCATTAAAATATTAAAGTCCTTTTATGATACCCACAGATGCACATAGTCCTTCCTTCTCCCTCTGCCCTAATCTGGGGTACTGTATCTCAGGAAAAGAAGACGTCTGTGATTCAGGCTACTGGCACCATCAGCTGTGTTGCTAGCCAGGATCTCCAGTTAATCCAAAGTCACTGGCACCTTCTCAAGGCCCACCAGCAAGAGTCTTCTCACCCCTCTTCTTCCAGGCAAAGTTTCTCCTGCTTCTTAAGCCATGTGGCAAAAGGGAGCACCGCAAAGCCATGTGGTTCTCTCCCTACCAAAGCCAAGGGGTCCCCACTCTGCCAAAACTGCATGGTTCTCCCCTCTCATGGCTGCTGAGTCTGGGTTTAAACCCCTGTGCCAACCTTCCTCTGTACCCCCATTTCCAACTCCTCCTATAATACCAGCATCCTTGTATTATTCCAAGTTTACTGGGCTGCCATCGTATATCTGGGCAGGTGTGGCCCAGTGTCATGGAGCCAATCTTCTCCAAGCTCTCACTCAGGTGCTGTAATCAGGGGGAGCTGCCCCCTCATTACATCTTGGGTGGAAGTCACTTCCATCCCCCTGGCTCAGAGCATGGCCACAGCTACTTAACATATCTATGAAACAAGTTAAAAGTTATAGATATGTTAAATGACCATGCCAGAGGTTAGCTGCAAAGCTGTTGCTGTACAAAACATCCCTGCATATTATTGTTCTGTGTGTCCCTTCTTCCAATCACACCTATGGGGGAGAAGGGGTGAGAACATCCTATGTATCTTTCTAATATTTCCCAGACACCTTGAGTTCTGGACCCCATTCCAAATCTCTATTTGGGGCCCCCTCTGGGCTGCACGCTGTTATATCTCTGTTGTCAAAAACAGTATGGAATTTCCTTAAAAATTAAAAAATGGAACTTCCTGATGACCAGTGATTCCACTTCTGGGACTATATCTGAAGAAACCCAAACCACTGATTTGACAGAATATATGCACCCTTATATGCATTGCAGCCTAAGTGCCCATTAGTAGATGAGTAGATAAAATAGCTGCAGGACATTTACACAGTGGAATACTACTTGACTGCAGAAAAGAAGGACACTTTACCTGTTGTGCACCATGGATGGACCTGGAGAGCAGTTTGCTAAGTGAAATGAGCCAATCAGAGAAAGACAAATACCATGTGATTTCACTTATGTGTAGAATCTAAGGAACAGAATAAATGAACAAAATAGAAACAGTCTCAAAGACAGAAAACATACCGACAGCTGTTAGAATGCAGGAGGCCTGGGAGGTTGTGTAAGAAAGATGAAGAAATTAAGCAAAGTAAAAAAATAAAAAATAAAAAAACATAGACACAGACAACAGTATGACCATTACGAGGGGAAGGAGTGGTGGGAGATAGAGGAGGAGGCATAAATGGTGACAAAAGAAGACTTGATTTTGGGTGGTGAACACATGATATAATATGCAGATGATGTATTATATAGAATTGTATACCTGAAACTAAATAATTTATTAACCAATGTCACCCCAATAAATTCAATACAAACATACAAACAAACAAATAATCAAGATCTCCTTGTTGAATGGACAAAGGAATCAGACACTGATATAAACAGATAGCTTTCTGAACAGATTTCTTGACTAAGCGTTTTCTGTATAGAGGAGTCAATTACAGGAATTTCTCCAGTAAGTTATTTCTTTGTCCTAGAGAGGGCACTGCTTCCATTCATTGACAGGAGTTAAGTTGTATAAGACTGTTGTTGAGAAAATGGTTAACACATGAAAGAAATGGACCAAACTCTTTCTCAGGTCAGATTCCACACTCCAGGATCAAATCCTCAATGGGCTTGGGAAGACCAAAGCATGAATGAAGGAGCTTCTCAGAGCCACATTTCTGATCTGGTGGCCAGAAGTAAGCTAGTGAAGTTTATGTCATCAGGAACCCAGAGGACCGAGAAGATTCTGAGAGCTAGTCTGCTATCTTTTACAGAACAGACTCAAAGAAGAAGTAAAAGTTTAGTTCACTCTTAGTATTATCTTTTTTAAAAATTAGCCATCTAAGGATGAATGAGGAAATCCTTCCTAACTGACCATCCAATAAGGAAAGGATTTTGCTATTTAATATACTTTTGTGAACAGTGTTTCAGATCCCTGGGTACAGGATGAAGAGGATGTTGGATAAATCTGGTGCCTTTGTGTCCATTCTGGTTAAATAGGATTTGAAGTCCAAGGGACAGTTAGCAGCCTCTTTCCACATTAGTCCCAGGTCCTTCAGTCCCTGCACATTAAGACTACTGAGTCAGGAGACTCAGCCACCTTTCTCTGTGCCAGTGGAAACCCAGGTTCCCCAAAAAGCACCCAAGTGCACTGGGCCCCACTCTATACATGGGCCCTCACCTGGGAGTGCATAAACAATGTCCATCTCCTCACAAAAGAAAATTGTACATGATTATAAGTAAAACTTTTTAAAAAGACTTTTAAGTGCTTTTTGTTCTCTGTACAGTGAGGAAAAGAACTGAGAGAATTACAACACTAAATGTGAGATGTCTGGTGTGACTAGGACTGGGAACTCTCAGTGTTCTTGAGTCAAGATCCACCTGACAAGAGAGAATTTTTCTGACACCTGGAATAGCTTCTTCCACTTGTGCCATTAATTGTTAACGTGCCTTAGCATCTGCCTCTGTGAAAACTGTCCCATGATAACACTGGAGTAGACATGTGATGTTCACATGTTTTTCTTCTAGTTTTCACTTGGTATAGTCTAACCAGCTAAGTCCTATGAGAAATCCTATGACAGTATTTGCCAGATACTGCGGATATTCCAAGGAAGTACAGTGGAATTACTCAGACATCCCAGATGGCATAAAGCTTTCTCCCCTACCTTTTATTCTGCCTTTCTTCACCTTTATTATTTAATATCCTATTATCTGACTTTGCTCACCACCTTTTACTGACTTTCTAAACAACCCAACCCAAGAAACTGCTTTTATTTGAAACAAATTCCTAAAAAACAAAAACAGCCCTGGCTGGCGTAGCTCAGTGGATTGAGCACGGGCTGGGAACCAAAGTGTCCCAGGTTCGATTCCCAGCCAGGGTACATGCCTGGGTTGAAGGCCATAACCCCCAGCGACCACACATTGTTGTTTTTCTCTCTCTCTCTCTATCTCCCTCCCTTCCCTCTCTAAAAATAAATAAATAAAATCTTTTGAAAAAAAAAACAACTATCATCTGGACATGACATTTATCAAACAAAAAAGGGAAAAGGAAAAGACAGCTTTCTACCCATCCCATATTTGTTTACTTGAAAATTCTTTCATATATATCATCTTATTTGATTCTCAGAGTTCAGCAACCTGGTTAACTATCTGTGCAACCTAGAGGCTGATTGAATGATGGATGTAAAACAGCAATTTTCTACCTTTTTCATCTCATGACATGCCTAAACCAATTATTAAAATTCTGTAGCACACCAACAGTATAGTATTTTTTTGCCTTTTCAACAAAAAAATAGGAGTAATTTTGATTGTGTCACACAGGATGGTGATGGTTGAGTTGGCTATTGTCATTTGTTGTTGTTGTTGTTGTTTTGTCAATCTAAGGGAGAAGAGTCAGTGACCCTAACTAAATAGTCAGGTATTACATGTTTTAAAAATTCTTGCTGAGCACCTGTTGAAAATCACTGATATAAGACACTGAAGTTGGGCTGGCTGGGCCCAGAGGACCAGGGACTGATCTGAAACAGCAGGATGGACCCTCTGGCTGAGGATCCCTGGCTGCATTACAGGCACAGTGAATGCAGGTAAAAGGGAGGGAACATTTACTTCTGAGGGACTCATTTGTGAAATTATACCTTTGTCTCAATTGACATAGGAAAAAAAGACAAATTAGTCATCTAGAGTTTCCTGTAAAGACTGATAAAGAGAGTCACAAATGATAGACATTTTGAAGATTATGAAGGCAAATGTAAATTAAAAATAGCAAAAAATAAATTTTAATTCTTTCGGTATAAAAAGAGAAAAGCACTTTTTCTCTCCCTTTTCTATGTTAGGAAACTTGTGATTATAAATTCTTTCTCTGACCCTTTGAGATGTATGGAAATCTTTTTAAAAGCTATGAAGCATCTTGCCAGTTTTACAATCCAGGAATTTTTTCTCAACCACCTACAAGCTGTCTCTTTGCAATGTAATCAAGTGTATAGCCAAGTTTCTGTGGGTGGTAGGAGCCTAAATTCATCTGGCACCTTGTCCAAGTTGTAAGCTTGATGCCCTTCATAAAAACATGAGATTTTTTTATAAGATAGAGTCTGTTAGCAAACACGGGTAGTGACTTTGATTACCAGGTAGACTGAGGAGGAACTTTGTCAAATGACACTGTTGAGTCCTCTTATTTGAGGACTGGTTATAAGTTTATCTTGATGTAAAGTGTATAATGTGTTGCATCTTTTGGATATACAAAGGAGGAAAATTTCTTTCTGCCTCTTTAACTAGATTGTTTCTAATGAGGATTACATTCTAATTTAATGCTTGCTCAATAATAAAACTGTTTTTCCCCCTTTGCCTTCTTTGTGGAGAGGAGCTCTGGCTTGACAGGAGGTTGTGTTTGTATTTCCTAAGGAGATCACCCAGTGTCTTTTTCCACAACCACTGCTCTTTCTCATTTCTCTCTCTCTGTCAAAAGCAGCATGACACTGTGAAAGGTGAAACAGTTTCTTATAGCTCTGCCACTTCCTGGGTGTGTAACCTTGGGCATTTTATATTAACTGTGTGAGCATCTTTTTCTGTATGAGTACTTTGGAGGTAAGTGTAGTACTTAATCACAGCATCACTGTGAGGATTAACAATGTTTTGTGAGTTGCCTATCTCAATGAATTAAGGAATAAAAACTTGAAAGTAGGAAGCATGGCATTGATCTGCTTCCCTGAAATCCTCATTCATGCCCTGATATATGTTGTGTACAGGGAATATGGAAATGACAGTTTCTGCTTTTGGGGAACTCACTCTCATAGTGATAGAGGATTGTCCACTAGCTCGCACAGCTGCCTTTCTCCATGGCCAGTAACTGAAGAATCCTCTGATCTAAAACCTCCATTCAGAGTAAAAATAACTTAGAGCAACTTGGAGTACCCATACTCCCGAAGTACTCAAAAATGAGTGGAAACTTGCTGTTGGTGGCTAAGGCCACACTCTAAAGCCCTGGGTTGGGCAGCTGCATTGCTGTATAGGAAGTGATGTCAGCACTGGGAGCTCCTTCACCAAGTGACACTCTAACCTGAGAAAAGATTCTTTAGGCTTTTAAGGTTAATTGCTGAATGAATAAAATAAAACTGTCTGAAACAGGAAGAGGGCTAGTAATTTAGGCCGGAACAGAGGAGGGAGAACAAGAGAATAAGTAGACCAGAACATTAATAACACACACAATCCTGATTTCTGATCACCATCTCTCTTTTTTCATTGCCAAGTGTCAAAATGAAGCTTGAAATTAAAGCAAGACAATTTGTTTTAATTTTCTGTACTTTTGCAGTTCCATGAATTCATATTTTATATTAATAACTATAGGAGCTTTTATTTATTTTTCCATAATTTTTTTTCAATCTCTGATTCTTGTTCTCTAAATTGTGTCAATATCTCAATAAGATCAGAGACTCAAGGATAAGAAAAATAAAAGCAAGCTAAAGGATAAATAAACAAAAGGTAAACTATATATGGGAAGCAGAGGTGGATAAATAATAGGTAAGAGAAAATAGCGGAGGGTTGTCTGAACCGAAATCCTTGTCTATATGAGTTTCTCAACAGCAGCATTAACACCTGGGGCCAGGTCATTCCTCCGGAGAAGGAGCTTTCCTGTGTGTCATGGGGTATTTACCAACATCCCTGGCTTCTGCTCCCTGGATGCCAGTAGCACCCACTCCTTTCCCCAGGGTGACAACCAAAAATGTCTCTAGGCACTGCCAAATGTGACCAGGGGGACAATGGACTCTGGTAGAAAACCAGTGGTCTGTCTGTTAAATTGATACAATAGAAACACTTTCAATTAAATTAGAGAGATAGACATACACATAAATAGAGTTCATATGATTTTTATGTCCTAAAAGCTTCTACTCTATCAATTTAACATACAGACCATTTAACATTCACTTACTCAGTCTTTTTCATATGCATATATATAAATATGAGATATATATAAAAAGGTCAGAGGAAGTAAATATTTTTATTTCTACTATTATGATACAGTTCTTATTTCTATAGTGTTCATATGTACTGAAATATTATTATATCATTTGACTTCAATAAATTCAACTAATACCATATATGGAAAGTAAAATGGAATTTACTTATATGTGTATTATTTATATATTTGTATTAAAAGTAATGCATATATAATTTATATTTGTAGTATATGAATATGCTTGTTGTAAACCCTAAAAAATCATCACTCCATAACACAATTCACACACAACACACATCACAGTGTGTAGAAGGTGAACTAAACCACAGGAAGGTAGAGCTTCCCACTACAAAACTGCAAAAACTTAGAAGTTGTTGCTGCTGAATAGATCTCAGAGAACTAATGAACTACAGGGAAAAAATTAACTCTAAATTCAAGATATCATTGATATTAATATTTTAAGGGACTTGACATCAATGTGTGTCCCTACAGCAAAAGAGGAAGGAATCATGACAGCACAAAGGGGAGTCTTGCTGGGTGGGCCTCCTATGATACAGATTTGCTGTGAGTTGATGACATCCTGAGGGCAGGAATGTCACAGCTGAATTTGGAAAGAATCCAGGGAGGAAAGGAAAGGTGGGGTAAGAGAGAAAATGATAGTCTCTTGGACTGTGTCCTTCCCATGAGAGTGGAAACTAGGGAAAATTTTCAACACTTGGAAATAGCTACTGTCATGTTGCAATGACCCTCACCCATGTCCTGTGCTTAATTTTCTTTCTCGACAAGGGTAAGATTGCAGATGATGGTGGAGCAGAGTCCTGGGATCCTGATCCTCCAAGAATGGAGAAATTTCTCTCTGATATGCAGGTTTTTTAAACTTATTTTAGAAAGAGAGGAAGGAGGTGAGGGAGGGAGAGAGAAAGAAGAAGCAAGCAATTTGTGGTCCACATGTTTATGCATTCATTAGTTGCTTCTTGTAAGTGCCCTGAGTGGAAATTGAACCCACAACCTTGCCATATCTTGACGATGCTCTAACTAACTGAGCTACCCAGCCAGGGCTGACATGCATTTCTCCTATTTACAAACCAATGTGCAGTGGTTCCACAAAATCCTGGAAAGCACCTCATATCATAACTTTCAAGTGCAGCAGAAAGGAAAACTAAAATCCACAGTCAATATCAAGAAACACAGCCACCTCTACACTGGAGACTCTCATCCTGGGGACTTATTTACTTACTCTGAGTTGTGCAGATGTAATCCACTCCAGATACCTGCTCCCTGTGTTCAAAACTATAGCTGAGGACCAAACCCAAACCCCAACGTGGGAACAAGGGCTCAATGTGATAACAATTGCATTCCTATTGCCTTGCATCTCCTAATTCAGGCAAAAAGCACCTCTAAATGAGCTGCAACTTGACACTACAATACAAGATCATACATGGCCCATCCTGAGATCTCTGTGGGATAGCGTTACTAGGTAAAATCTAGAGAATCATCATCTCTCCCACGTGTGGTTCTGACTTTGCAGAAATGAGTGAAGAACAAACTCAATGTAAAGCAGAGTTAACAATGCCTTCCTCTCTGAGACTAAGAAAGCACCCATCTTGCCTGTACTCTTCTACGTCTTTATAGCTTACATTGCAACAGACAGAATCCTGGGGAAAGCTGCATCATTCTTCTTCTAATAAAGCCAAGTGGGGAAGAAAAGGACAAAATATAAAGTGAAAGGCCACTCTCAATATGAAGGACTGGCAGAGCTTTCTTTATCTCAGACCAGACACTCAGCCACCGACCACTGTATTGTGGAGGCACCATGCTTCCCAGGCACCAGAAGCCTCAACCCAGACAGGTGGCTGCAGTCCCAACACCCAGCAACAAGGCAGAGATGTCAGCACGTTTTCATTCGCAACTAACGTGGTGATAGGTGCACACTTGGGAATCAAAGCGATGTCTCTTTCAAAATATTGGAAATACAGGAAATAAATTATCATCTGCTCACTATTCCTATTCTAACCAAAACCATTTTTAACATCTGAATCCCCAAGTGAGGGAATCAGTGAGTCCACAATTCCACTAGAGGATCCCTCAAATCCATTTATAAGACTCTGTATTAAAATGAGTATTTTTACCCTGAATGTTGTTTTCTTCTTACCCAAAACTATGCTCATGATTAAAAGAAAATCATGAGTCAAACCATAATCTATCAAAGAAAGAGCAATGCTACACTCTGTAATCCTGTTACAGAACAAACCCCTGGGTCAGGGGACAAGATATTGTTACTGAATGAACCCCACCTTCCCTGGGGTCCCCCTGTACTAGGCTCATCTTGCCTGCTGCCAGGGAATTACAGCTCTCAATGCAAAGTTTGGTGAAAAGGAAAGGAATTATTTATCCAAAAGTTATACAGACTTAGAGTAATAACTTAATGTCTTTGAAAAAATCCCAAAGTCCCTTAAAATACCTGCAGACACACAGTCCTTCCTTCCCACCTTTGCCCAGTCAGGGGTACTGTATATCAGGGAAAAAAATAGAAGTCTGTGGCTCAGCCAGCTCCCTGGTCCTTCCCAGTAATCCATCTTGGCTGGTAGGCCTCCCACGGTTTCCAGTACAATCAGCTGTGTTGACGGGATCTCCATTTCTTAATCCAAACCCACATGGCACCTTCTCATGGCCCAGCAGCAAGAGTCCTTTCACCCCTTTCCTTCCTGCAATGTCTGTCCTGCCTTCTTCCAAAGTGCTAAGAGAGAGCTCTGCACTGCTGCTACATCTTGCTTTCCTGCTTACTAAGCCACATGGTTAAGGGGGCCCCAAAACTTCGGGGCTAGTTCAGAAAACCACAAAGATGAACTCCATGGCTGCCATGCCTGCTTTTAAATGCCTGAGTGAATCTTTCTCTGCATCTCCATTTCTGACTCCTCCCACAATTGGCTACACCTGCCAGCATTCGTGTATTTTTTTTTTTCTGGTCTTTCCTGGCTGCCATAGTGAGTACCAGCAGGTGTGGCACCCTGGCGTGGAGCCAGCCATCTCTGAACTCTCGCTCAGGCACTGTAACAGCAGGGAGCTGCCTCCCAGTTACCTCAAGGATCAAAGTCACTCCCGTCTTCCTGACTCAAAGCATGGCCACAGCTACTAACAGATCTATGAAGTCAGCCAAAAGTTATAAATATGTTAAATAATTGTTTTGTGGTTATTTGTAAAATCATTGATATGCAAAATAACTCGCAGTGGCCCTGCTCCATGCTCCATGTGTCCCATCTCCCAGTTCAGACTTGTGGGAGTGAGGACATCTATATATTTTTAATACTTTCTGGACACCCCGAGTCTGGACCCCAGTACAAATCCTTCCTTTTGTTGGGGGGCCTGGTTGCACCCAGTTACAGTCCTTCATTTACTATTTTGTTCAACTTCCTTCAGTGCATTTGATTGTTCATTTTATTTATATTCGAATGTTTGTATTTATATCACTTCCCTCTTTGTTGTGTTTAGAAATGCCATTGGAAAAAAAGCTAATTCCCAGTTCTTCAGTGTGCTGCTGTCTCCCTGTGAGCAAGTCATGTTCTTTCCACCTCACATTAGGATCTTCATCTGCATGAGGACAATATCTCTCAGTCCACCTTTCCTCACAAGTTTCTCTCATTCAATCATTCAACAGATATTTACAAAGTACCTGTTAGAAGCCAGATAGGGAGCTTTGAATAAATAGAAGTCACTTCACTTGTGGAATAGGTAGTGTAGTATAGAACACATATTTTTAAGTCATACAGTTTTACTGGGAGAGCAAAGGCTATTATGAAATCAGTAGGTGTCAGTCAGAGAAAGCTTCCTGGATGTGTGACAGCTCAGCTTGAAAGCTAGCAGATGAACATGAGTTACTCAGGGTGAAGGACAAAGGGGAGCAGAAAGGGTGCTCCAGCTGAGGGAAAGACATGTAGATGTGTAATGTACAATAGGGACATCTCGGCTTGTCTGGACTGAACAGTTAATGTGGACTCGATAACACTGGGACTTCCCAGAATGATGCATGTTATTCAAATAAAAATGAGAAATATTTCTTCCCATATACAATTTACATCCAAAATTATTTTATTCTGTGTTCTGTGACTTTGTTCAAATACCTCTCAGAAAGTTACATTCCGTTCAACCTCAGCTGCAATCGCTAGTCACCCCACTGAGTTAGCACTGTAAGCACGATAGACTCTTCTTGCCTCTTCCATGGGGCTAAACTATGGAGACAGACCAGATATGAAACTAAAGTGAAGGCAAAAAAAATCGTATCCTTGGGGCATTATGTGGCCCCTTTAAATGTCATGGCCTCATGATGTCTATAGACTTCACAGGGTTGTGTCACTTTTCTCTAATTTGAGAAGACAGACACACTAAATGATTTTATTCACCTTCTAGGAGAGATCACCTCGTTCAGAAGCTAATCTGTTACAGAGGATAATCTGTTACAGAGGATACATTTTGTTGTGTGGAATGCCGTTTTTAAGAGAGTTTTCCAGATATGTATCACACTTGATCACCTTGGGGAATTTATTTAATTAGAAGAAAGATGATCTGTGAAGACCACATTAGAATAAAATTAATTAAAGCTAAAGCTACCAAACTCTCTGTGTTCTAAATTTGTAACCACTGTATTAAATATAACATCATGCCCCATGTATCTATCTTCCTTGAAACACCAATCTTATTAATATTTTAAAATAAAGTGTCTGCCTAAGTATGACAATTCACAAAATGTCAATCATTTGACTTTGTATAATATTCTATATTCTCACTTATTATTTTCTACATGCAATAAATAAATATATTCAAAATTTGAATTATGTGATTGCCGAAAAACTTTTCTCTTCATAAATTCTCTTATTTTAACTTATTATCCTGTGGAAGGAATTACAGATTGAAGTTCTGGAAACACAGAAATGCATTTTCAGAAATTTGCTGCATGTGGACTAAAGGGGGCAGTGCTTCCTTTCATGAAGATGAATAACTTCAGCTAAAAACAGGGCCATTCAGACGTGAAGCAGAAGGCTCTGTGGAGGGGTATGAATGAAGTGGAGGAAGCTGAAGTCAGACTGACAGCTGCCTGGGCAAGAAACAGGACCACCAGTCTTCCCAGGAGAAATGGGCAGGCTCCTGGGGGGTTTGCTGTTGCTTTTCTGTCTTCAGCCACACTGTGAGTTTGGGCTGGGAGGTTTGAGTAGAGTAGAAAAACTTCAGGGGATACTACAAAGCTGAGAGATGAGATAGGGAGTTTTGCTATTTTTTTCCTTTCTGACTTGTGATAGATGATTTTCTGTGGGATTTTAAATATTAAATGTAAAATCTGATATTCTCTTTCCACACAGGGGTGAATAGTCAACAGCAGAATAATGAGCAGCAACAGGTGAAGCAGAATTCTCCATCCCTGAGTGTGCAGGAAGGAGGAACTTCTATTCTGAACTGTGACTACAGTAATAATTTGTTTACTTACTTTGCATGGTACAAAAAATACCCAGCTAAAGGTCCTACATTCCTGATATCAGTAAGTTCAGTTGCGAATAAAAAGGAAGATGGAAGATTCACAGCCTTCCACAACGTGAGTGCCAAACACCTCTCTCTGCACATTGAACACTCGCATCCTGGAGACTCAGCCTTGTACCTCTGTGCAGCCAGTGCACAGTGCTCTGCAGGCACCTGCAGCCTGTACTCAAACCTGCAGCTGGGGCCACGCTAACCCACGACTTTGAGGTCTCGGACTCGCACAAACACACAGACTTGATTCCATTCACACATGGCAGAAAGACAGTGTGGGTTTTAAAGTAGGTGAGTAACCTGAGTAGTAAGGAAGACTAACACATAGCAAGTCCTCCAAACAAGTTGAGAATGTTCCCTGATGCTCAGGGTGTCCAGGAGTCTCACCATGCTCATTGTTCACTTTGAGAGAGAGGTTCCTCTGTAGCCTGGGACAGCAATTGCTGGTGAAACTTGCTCCACTAATGACTGGAAGGAAGTTACCCTGTTTCCCCTCTATCCTTGGGGAAGAGACACATTTGGGATGGGGAACCAGGGTTCAAATACGAATTTTATCAGTGAGTGTTTGTGGTACTTGGAGTACCAGAAGTCAGGTGCTTTTTTTTTTTTGCAACCTGGATGGACAAAGTTACCTACATGAGATTCCCCTTCCTACAAATGAGTGGTATGATTGTCTCAACTAAAAAACATCTTGACACTTATATTCTTAATACCACTGTCATCTTGTATTAACTTTTGCAGTCCTGTTAATCAGTCAAATTTCTTCATTTGTGAAATTAGTTTAGAAATAGGTTAAATCTATTTTCTTGTTGTCCAGTGGGTATGTGATTCCATTAACCTCAAACATATACTGACCACCAGTTTTATGCTCTTCATTAATGTGATGACTAGAAGGAAGTTAGTCGACCTGAATTTCTACAGACAATTTTTTAAAATGTTCCTAGTCCCTTAGAGATAGAATCTCAAGCTTAAAAGAAAAGATCCAAAATATAAGAAGTAAAGAAAAATGAGAAATAGATTGAGATTCTTTGTGTACATACTGTTTGTGCAGTATGTTTGTGTAATACACTGTGTGTGTGTGTGTGTAACATATGTAAAGGAACTTTCTATAATATTTTTCACTGAAAAGCTAACAGTGTTCCTGAAATATCTTCTTACAAATAAAATCCTGTGACCATTGAAAGTGGTCCCTGAGTCGGGAAGCTCTACATACTTCCCAGGAGACTGTTGCAGTGGTCATTCCACTTTGCTGGGCTCAGAGATCCCAACTCTCTGAAACCATGACACATCCCATCACAGAGTCAACACTGTCATTGGAGGGACTACCTACAGCTACTGTGATGTAGTGAGTTCTTACCTTCTGGAAGCCACACCAAAGGTTGTTCAACTAAGCACCCATATCTCCCACTGTATCTGTTAGCCTTTGTTATAATAATGATACATTACTTTCAAACTCAAGGCTAAAACAATAAATCATGTAACTTATAAATGTGTGGGCTGACAACTTAGACAGGGCTCAGCTGAACAGTGTTTCTGAGCTTGGCTGAGTGCCCCGTTAGGTCTGAAGAACAACTGGCTGTAGGGCTGTCTAGAGTGGCCTTGTCTGGGATCAGGAGAAGTCCTCCAGCAGCCTGGGTCAGGCACACTCTCATGGCAATCACGCAGCAGTAAGGGCAGGAGTTGAAACAGCAAAGCATCTTCTCAACCTCTGCTTCCCTCATAAGCTGTGAGACAAATTGGCCAAAGTAAATGTCAGTTTCCTATCATATTATATCACAATACATTACACATATATTGTGTGCATATGTATATGTGCATTATATATGCAATTTATATGCACACATATACATGTACATGTACATTCTACAGTAGCAGGGACTTTTGGAATTAATACTATAATATAATGTATTATAATATATAGTATATAATATATAATGTATATTATAGTATATTATATGTTTATAATATAACATAATGAATATAATGAATAATGCAATATAATGAATAATAAATAATACATATAACATAATATCATACAATGCAAAATATTATATATGGCACATCATAATATATTATACATTAAATATGTTATATATTACATATTATAATATAGCATATTACACATATTATATTACATATTTTATTACATTATATAACACAGTATTTATTTAATGTATATTTTATGTATTCGTTACCTTATATAGTATTTAAAATTTTGACATTTAATTATTCTTATGTATTTTTAACCTCTTTCTATTTCCCCAGTCTATCCCCAGCTTCTTGACAATACTTTTCTGTTCTGTTTCTCTATGTTAATTATTTTTTTCTAACCTGGCTGGCAGTAGCTCAGTGGATTGAGCTCAGGCTGCAAACCAAAGTATCACAGGTTCAATTCCCAGTCAGGGCACATGCCTGGGTTGCAGGCCACAGCCCCCAGCAACTGCACATTGATGTTTCTCTCTCTTTCTTTCTCCCTCCCTTCCCTCTCTAAAAATAAATAAACAAAATCTTTAAAAAACAATTTTTTTTCTAAGATTCTATGCAGAAATGATGTCATGAAGTTCATTTCAATTTCAAAAAAGATGGAAATATGAGTGAATAATCTGTCTAGTTATCATACATTCCTGTTCTTAACAAAACTATTTCTAACATTCAAGGTTGGCATACTAAGAGCTTTCCTGCTGTGACTGGCATAGCTCAGTGGATTGAGCACAGGCTGCGAACCAAAGTGTCGCAGGTTCGATTCCCAGTCAGGGTACATGCCTGGGGTGCAGGCCATGACCCCCAGCAACTGCACATTGATGTTTCTCTCTCTCTTTCTCCCTCCCTTCCCTCTCTAAAAAATAAATAAAATCTTTTAGAAAAGATTTTAAAAAGGAGCTTTCATTATCTTTAGACTTAGAATAATCTATAAATTTTTCCAACTCAGTTATGAAATTCTGTTAAAATGTACATTCTCCACTCTGATTGCGTTATTCTTACCCAATCTCATATCTGTGTACAAAGGGAAGCTGTGGTGTGGAAATACAGCCCTGCCTTCTCTACATTTCTAAGACTACAAAGAAAGTTGTGCCAGAACAGGGACTGCTACCTACAACCTCATTCTTATTAGTTTTGATCAGGCTCTCTATACTACAACACTCACATTTCACTCATTCCCATAGTTATTAATCTATGTTCTTTCCTTTTCCGATGTATTTGGGAAGCAACATTAGTGAAGAGCTACTTTCTACAATTGATCTAGCATCTTATATCAGGACCTCATGTGTAATGCAAGGACAACGATTTTTTCAATATATTTTATTGATTATTGATTACAGTTGTCCCATTTTCCCCCTTTCACTCTCCTCCACCCTGTACACCCTCTCCCACCTACATTCCCCCCTTTAGTTCATGTCCATGTGTCATACTTATAAGTTCTTTAGCTTCTACATTTCCCATATCATCCTTAACCTCCCCCTTTCTATTTTCAACCTATAATCTATGCTACTTATTCTCTGTACCTTTTCCCCCTCTCTCCTCCTCCCACTCCCCTGTTGCTAACCCTCCATGTGATCTCCATTTCTGTGGTTCTATTCCTGTTGTACTTGTTTGCTGAGTTTCTTTTGGTTTTCCTTTAGGTGTGTTTGTTAATAATTGTGAGTTTGCTGTCCTTTTACTATACATGTTTTTTCTTAATCTTCTTTTCTTAGATAAGTCCCTTTAGCATTTCATAAAATAAGGGCTTGGTGATGATGAACTCCTTTAACTTGACCTTATCTGAGAAGTACTTTATCTGCCCTTCCATTCTAAGTGAAAGCTTTGCTGGATAGAGTAGTCTGGGATATAGGTCCTTGTCTTTCATGACTTGGAATATTTCTTTCCAACTTCTTCTTGCCTATAAGGTCCCTTTTGAGAAATCAGCTGACAGTCTGATGGGAAATCCTTTGTAGGTTACTGTCCCCTTATCTCTTGCTGCTTCTAGGATTCTCTCCTTCATTTTTACCTTGGCTAATGTAATTATGATGTGACTTGGTGTGTCACATAATTTCTTCTTGGGTCCAACTTCTTTGGGGCTCTCTGAGCTTCCTGGATTTCCTGGAAGCCTATTTCCTTTGCCAGAATGGGGAAGTTCTCCTTCATTATTTGTTCAAATACGTGTTCAATCTGTTGCTCTACCTCGTCCCCTTCTGGTACCCCTATAATTCGGATATTGGAACGTTTAAAGATGTCCTGGAAGTTCCTAAGCTTCTCCTCATTTTTTCGAATTCTTATTTCTTCATTATTTCCTGTTTGGTTTCTTTTTCCTTCCTTCTGATCCACTCTGTTGTTTTGAGTCCCAGTTTCCTTCTCATCACTGTTGGTTCTCCGTGCATCTTCCTTCATCTCTTTTATGGTGACCTGCATTTTTTCATCTAATTTGCACCCAAAATCAACCAATTCTGTGAGCTTCCTGATCATCAGTGTTTTGAACTGTGCATCTGATAGGTTAGCTATTTCTTGGTCGTTCAAAAGGATGAGTTCTGGGGCACTTGATTTGTTCTTCTATTTGAGCCATCGCTCTCTCTTTTTTTCACCAGTCTAGTCACTCTTGTTACAGTGAGGAGCGGAGCCTTAGGTGTTCACCTGGGGCTGGGCACCCCAGTCACTAGGTTGTGACGTTGTATGTGGGGGCAGGAGTGGGAGGGAACAATGGCGGCAGCCCCACTCTCCTGGGATCTCAGTTCCTTCCCTGGGATCCTGGGCTGTGTGCACTCTGCCCTGGTCCACAATCGCAGCCTCACTGGGTCTGCCAGTTGCCGCTTGCGTACTCAGGGTCCACCCACTGCGTGCCCCAGATGGCTTACTCACTCCCGGTTACCTTAGGCACCCAGCTCTCCCGAACTCCTCGCTCTGTGACCCACGCACTCATCTCCACCCCTCTTACCAGTCTGGATGAATGGGTCTACTTCAACTTCTTGGCTGTCTGACTTCCATTCATATAAATTCTCTGTCAGTTCTTGGTGTTATTCTGCCTCTAAATTGTTGTTGTTCTAATCTTGGTTGTGTGTGGAGATGCGGTGCGTCCACCTATGCCTCCATCTTGCCGGAAGTCAGGACAATGATTTTCAGCCAACATTGTTCTCAGGTTTCATTCATTCAGTTAATCAACAATTGTTTACTGATTATCTGCTAAGTTCTACATGCATGCTACATGCCAGGAAAAAAAGAGTGATGAGGAAATACATAGTTATTTTTTGTCATTGAATGTATAGTCTAGTAAGTTATACAGGTAGCTGACTGGACAAAGGTAAAGTGACAGAATGAAAAGGTCTAGGAAAGCAAAGGGTGACATGGAGGCATACAGAGAGGCCCACCCCACACTAGCCTTAGTAGTGAGTCAGAACAGCTGGATGCCTAACTGAGACCTATAGGTTTGGTAGGAGTTAGGAAGAAAGACAGAGGAAGTAGGAAATCACAAGAGTAGAAACAGTGCACATACAAGGCAATGGAGGTCATAGTGAATTTCAGACTAAAGGCAAGGTTAACATATATGCTTCTCAAACTGACAATACAAAGGAGCCATCATATCAAATTTATAAATGAACATTGTAATATTTGAGAAGTTAACAATGGTGCACTCTATTTACTTGGGATTCTTCTAATTATTGTTTCCTTGACATCTAATATATGTTTTAGGCACAAATACATGAGATGCAATTGGAAGGAAACAGACATTGTGCCTGCCCTCAGAAAGCATGTGATATTGTGGAGTATATAACAAAACAGTGTCATCAAAACTATCACAGGAGAAAAGCAAACTCTGACCACCAAACAGAGACATCTGAATTGGGTACAGAATATAAGGGAAGGCCACCTAAAAAAGGTGATATCTAAGTTAAGACACATAAAGAAGTTAGTCAAAAATAGGGTCAGGGAAAAGGAATTATAGGAAAAGAGAAACAAAGTATGCAAATGTATAAAGTCAAGATTTAGTTTAGGAGAATGGCATTAAACTAATTCAGAATGGCTGGAGCATACAACTCAAAATGGACAACAGAAACCTTCAGACTGGAGCAATATGCAGACACCACTTTCTGAAAACAATTATGGGCCATTATAAGATGCTTGTACATCATCTTGAATGCATTGATGAGCACTGAAAGTGATCTAAAGATTCAAACAGTATAAAGAAATGTTACTACTTGAAATATTATTGCTTTGCTAGATACTTATGTATTTATAGTTATAATTTTATGTATCATTTTCCCTTGATTTTTGTTTTGATCCTGAAGTAATTCTCTCACTATCACAGTATATTGAGAGGTTTTTCCGTATACCAGAACACTAAACAAAACAAAAACAAACAAATACAAAAGACATATTGGATGTAAACTTATTCAGGAAAACCCAAATCCACATTTTCATCATTTCTTAGCCTGGCCAGAGGGGGGACACTGTGTTAAAAGTATTCTGGATATACAGAATTCTCTGTAAAAGACGAAATGCTGCAAAGTCTCCCTGATTTTTTGTCCCCCTGAGTTTCAGTATTCTAGAAACAACTGCAACAGACTTTGCTCTGAGCTCAAGGGAATTCTTGCTGAGAAGCCCATTCAGAATCTGGCCTGGTCCACTGGATTTGCTGGGGAGCCAAGGGATGGAGACTCTCCTGAAAATGCTTTAAGGTGCTCTACTGTGGCAATTGGCTTGTGAGTACACGGTTCATTCTAAGAGAGGCTTGCCATGGTGGCCGCACCCTGAGAGCAGAAATTGGGCTGTCTTTCTGACCCAGGAGGGCCCTTATGGGAACCACTCATGTTCTATCATATGTGGTGATGTTTATGTTTTGAGATTAAGCATCTCCTGAGGGTTTCCTGTGTCCTTCAATTGTTTTCATGATCAGGTGTGAGAAGCCAAGAAGTGCAGCAGAGTCCTCAGTCCTTGATCATCCAAGAAGGGGAAAATGTTACTGTCTGGTGCAATTCCTCAAAGACTTTATATTCCTTACACTGGTACTGGCAGAAGCCTGGTGAAGGGCCCATCTTCCTGATGTTGTTAAGAAGAGAAGGAAAAGAGATTCATGACAAAATAGCAGCCACGTTGGATAAAGAAATGCAGCACAGCTCCCTCTGCATCACGAGCTCCCAGCTCAGTCACTCAGGCACCTACTTCTGTGGAGGAGAAGCACAGTGACACCCAGGCCTCCAAAGGCTGTGCTGTAACATGACACAGGGCCACAGATGCTCTCCTAGCACAGGGCTCCCATGGGGAACCTACCCGCAGGCTCATCCTTAAAAAAGAGAGATTTGAGGGAAATTCAATTGTTATCACATCAAATGCAAAAACTCAGCCATCTTTTAAGATCAAATAATTCAACATTATTTTCTTGATAATTATATAAATGCTAGGTAGGTAATGATGTAATTGCATGACCGGTAGCTTAGATTAAGAAGTGAATCAAATAAATTTCAGTTTCAAATATCACAATGAGTTATAATATGACCTAAGTAGCATGTGTGAACTCCTTTTGTGGATGCATTTCTGTCTAAAAATCAAAATAAGCTCTCTCTCTTCTGCTAGATGTCCACAGTTTGTTGTTGGGTAGCTAATGAGAAAACCACAACATATGTGAGTCTTTTGATTTGCTCATTGTTAGCTGCAAGGATTTAACGTGGTACATGGCTAATGTCACTTACCTGGAAGGGGCACTAGCAATATTTTCCCAGTTTCCAATATCTGTTTGGAGAAATGTAGTTGAAAAGCACTTGCAATTTTAAACTGACCTCCATTTCCCTTCTCTCTGTACTTTGACTTATTTTCAGCTGTAGTGGGGTACTCTGAGTTACCTTCATGACACCTTGTCTTACCAGTTTCCCAGATGTGCTGTGGGGGACATCATTCCTCAGTTGTGCCCCCACATGAAACCCAGCATAACACTGGCAGGCAGCAAGGGCTCAACAAATGTTCATTAATTTACTTTTAAGAATGTAGAAAGACAAACAGGAAAATATGTTCTGTATTTATTTTAGAAGTTAAAATCCACAAATGGAACCATAGTCATTGGTCTTTATTACACACTCCAAAATCATTAGGAAAATATGATTCACAATCAAGAAAAAAGCAAATAGAAACTGACTCTGGGATGGCTTAACTTATATAATTTAGAGGACAACTCTTTGAAAGCACCTATAATAAATAAATATGTGCAAAAAAACCTAAATAAAGTGTAGTCAAAAATTGAAGAAAAATATTTTTAATATTAAGCAAACAGAAATAAAAGCTCAATAGACAAATGAAAACCACAAAAAAAAGTGGAAATCTTAGAGCTGAGGAGTGTAATGACTGAGACACTCACTGCTGTGCTCAACAGCAGACTGGGGAAGGCAGAAGAGTCCATAATGGATCTGGAAACCGGTGTATTTATAATATTGAACACTGCTCAGCAACAAAAATTAACTAACTGCTTATCTGTCAATATAGGTAAATTTCCAAACACTATCCTGAATGAAAGAAGCTGGACACAAAAGAGGACCTACTAAATAATTTACATAGACGAAATTTTAGAAAGAGCAAATCTAATCTATGGCAACACAAATCAGGTCATGGTTGCCAGCAGGTGGGATGGAAGGAAGGCACTGACCATGGTGGATCACAAGGAAACTTACAGGATGGTATAAATGATATATCAGCCCATGTCATGATTACACAGGTGTATGAGTTTGTCAAATATTTTAAGTGTTGCACTTGAAATATTATGTATTATTTCATGTAACTTGTATCCAATAAACTATTTAAACTTTTTTAAAAATAAGGTGGATAAAAATGTTTAGATTCTAGACCTCATGATAACCTGTAACACTTCTCTTAAGTTAATATTAAGTAATTCCTCTGTTTTAATTTGGAATAAAAAATATCAAAGAAAGAGAAGCAGAATGTTAAGGAAGATAAAAAGAAGTAGTGGATAGTGTTTCAAGGTCACTCTCCTAAATTAGCTGTTACATCCTTAGTCCTCCATTTACTACCTGTGTGATCTTGAAGAGATTTCTGAGCCTCTGCCTTTATCTCCTGTAAAGTAAAAGGAAGGACATCATAACTTCTCACAAGGTTAACCGTTTTCCCAAGATGAAGATTAAGATTTGTCCATGAAGTTTCTAGAACATGTTGTGTTCAGTGAATTGTAGGCAGTATTTTTATTATTAGCCATAAGTTCTCATTTCGGGAGGGCCTAGGTTCTCTACATAACATTGTGGGAGGTGATCACCTGGTTGTGGTGGCTCCAAGATGTTTTCTTTGCGTTCAGCAGCATGATGGACTGGAGGTGAGAGTAAAGAAAAAGGATAACTTTCTCTTACACTAACAGACTGGCTGGTGACCAGGACTCATGGGAAATAATATCTCATCATAAAGCGGTCTTTTATTATAACTGAGTCCAGAGCAAATAACACTGAACAGAATGTAAAAGTTATTTTGTCGTTGTGAAATGTTACCTATCATAACAAGAAGCCTAAATAATCAGAAAAGAGACTAGACTTTTAAGGAAACTGTTAGAAAACATATTTGGAGGGAAGAGAGTCAGACAAGAACACAGGGTTTCCAGTGTTACCACAAAACATTGTGTGTGAGAATTTACATCTATTCCCACACAAGGATGCAAAGGCTTACCTCCATTTTAATTTAAATGATCTTTTCTTCTTTTGGGAAGAAAAACATAATAGTTATTTTCTTAGTGAAAATCTGAATCCGGGAATAAACTGACAGGAACAATATTTCTGGAGAATAATTGAACAATCTTGATTACAGGGAAGGTTAACTTAAACAAATCCAGTGGCTCAACATAGTCTA
Organism: Phyllostomus discolor; assembly: GCF_004126475.2. NCBI lineage: Eukaryota > Metazoa > Chordata > Mammalia > Chiroptera > Phyllostomidae > Phyllostomus > Phyllostomus discolor. The sequence goes on along the minus strand of NC_040903.2, from coordinate 144,803,632 downwards.
GGCGATTGTGAGCAGGACATGACCTGATGACTCACCCACCTGCCCCACTGCACCAACCTCCTGCTCTGAGACAGCTGCCCTGCCCATCTCCAACAACTCTAAGTGCAGCTTTACACAACTGAGTGAGACGGGTCCCAAACCCAGAGCAGGAACTTTGTTCTTAGAGACAGAGGTGCCAAAGTCACTCTTCTCAGCATATCATGGGCACTGATGGCCTCTATCTTCCCTGATAGAAACAGTTGTTGGTAATGAGACTGAGGACACCCCAGGATTCAGGGGAGATGGTGGGGAGGCGGATGAGGGGATGAACAATGCCAACTGTGACCTACACTGCAGGAAAGTGAGAAAAAAGGGGAAAAGAACCAGATTTTGAGTCTTTCTTACTTGACTTAAAATTGAACTCTTGCCTAGAAGTTCTTGGCAACTTCCTGAAGGTCAGCTCTGGGGTCAACCTTAATTCTTATGGCTACAGGATTTAGCACATCCTAGAAAGTCTATTTTTTAAATCTGCAACACTATTTTAAAAAGATTTTTAAAAATATTTTATTTATTTAATTACTTTTAGAGAGAGAAGAAGGGAAGGAGAAAGAGAAGGAGAGAAACATCAATGTGTGGTTGCCTCTCACGTACCCCTGCTTGAGACCTGGCCTACAACCCAGGCATGTGCCCTGACTGGGAATCAAACCAGCAACCCTTTGGTTCACAGGTCAGCAATCAATCCACTGAGCCACATGAGCCAGGGCCCAGAAGGTCTTTCAATCCCATCCAACAACATCTAGGCAGGGAGGTGAGATTGTGGAACCAGACTGTTTAAAGGACACAAGGGTTGGATGTTATGTATGGTATTGGTACAAAGTATCATGTATGGTATTGGTAAGGGGCCTCCCAGTGATGAGATGATTTTCCTCATTTCTTAGTACAAAAGTACAGAAACCAGTGCAACACAGGGTCAATATTCTGTGAACTTCCAGAAAGCAACTAAATCTATCAAGCCCATTATATCACTATCACAGCTAGAGGATTTAGCAACATCTTTCCATTGTCTCAGAGATCCCACTAAAAAAAAAAAAAAGTGAGCATGACAAACACACCAACAGAAGTCAACCTAAAGTACTTGTCTATTCCCATATCCTAACAGAAGAATTACAAACCTTACCTAGACATTTGTTAGCAGCTAGTGGTTGAAGTAACATAAGATCTGAAAAGGGAACTGTTGAGTCTATTCTGGGAAGCACTTACTCACAGCTGCCTCAGACACCACATAGGACATCACGTGAAAGCCGCACTCTCCAGATAACATCACCGTTCTTCCCAGGGAGGACGCCATAAAAGAGCAACATATGAAGGACAGTATTTGAACAATATACTTTGTAATTCCAGATTTTGTACCTGCTCAACTCAATCTTTTGAGATAATTATTTTGGAATACTGGACCCAATTTCAACATGTGTTTCCCCACATACACCACGAAATATTTCTGACAACACCTGGGTGTCCTATAAGTCATCTCAACCTGACATTATCTAACTGGAGATCGAAGCAGATCCCACAGGTTTACTGCCGAGTCTTACAAGAGTGTCCCCCACTTCAAATGCCAGTTCTAGGCCTAGATTGTTACCTGGGCCTCTGACCCACCAGATACAAATGGGATGTTGCAACAATGCCCTTCAACTCAGGATGCCAATCAGTTGTCCAGGTGGTTACCTGAACTTCTGACCCACTGGTTGTAAATCATTGGTTCCCACAACACCCTCCTTGAATTTAATGAATTTTTCTTAAAAGGGATGCAGAGTGACCAATAGAAATCAAAATACAACCAGCAAAACACAAAACAGTACCCTCCCTCCTAGTGACTAGGAGTAAAGTAGTTCAATTATGAAGTGGGATTTACAATGATATTGTGTTTTGCAATATGCTAATGGTTCACAGAGAAAGCTGACAAAGATCCTGCATTCCTGATAGCAGTACCTCAATTTTACATACAATGAAAGATGAACACAGCTCCAATCCTACTAGGATAGACAAAGTGTGAAAGAGCATTGCTTCCTTCCACCTTAAATCTAGAAAAGATTTAATGTAAATGTAAATCTAGAACAGTAGGAACTCATAAGTTTTCTTTAACATAAGAGAAACCTGAGGTCACAGGATAAACAAGGAGTCTGGATTCTCATGAGAAACAGGCTCCTCCAAGGAGAGACAGGCACATGGACTGGCACAACTTTAGCAGAGCGTGGGTGAAAGACGTGCTGGCTTCCAGACAAGTAGAAGGGAAATCAGCTACAGGAAGGAAGGAGGGAGGAAGGAAGGAAGGAAGGAAGGAAGGAAGGAAGGAAGGAAGGAAGGAAGGAAGGAAGGAAGGAAGGAAGGAGAAGGAATTACCTGGAGAGTGACTGAGTGTTCTTATCACAGCACAGAACTGCTGACAGTAACAGATAGAAGAATATGAACTAATCAGTAGGGCCATCTTCACAGACCATTACCACTTGTTCACTAAAATCACTGGGGGCAGGATGGGTGACAGAGGATCCCCACCAGAGATTAGTGTATGACCAGCTGTGACTGCAGGAAGGCACAGATCCCTCCAGCTTTCTTAGATCAGTCTCGCACATGAAGGAAATGCCCAGAGACTTTGGGGATGAAATGAAGAGCTGACAGTCAATTCTGTCAACTGTCCCGCACAAGGCACAGGTAAGGTTCATTGTACCAGAGAGAAAACACAAGGAAAAACCCTCTACCTTTGGTTAAGTGCAGTAAACCATTCTCAGCTGAATGTCCTGCTGCAATACTGGTATATTTCTGCTACAAATGTGGAAGAGGCAGAAAACTGTATCCCCTGAGTCCCACTCTGAAACATGGCAGGTTCTGGCTGCCTTGGGGAGAAGAGGCATGATTGCTGAGAAAATCCTAAATCTGAGATCCAGGCCCATGGGAGAAGCTGAGATAAAATCTGGACCAAGTCTACAGAGTACTGGGCACCTACCCTCACAGTTATCAGAGTAAGCACTAAAAGACAAACAATAGCTATGTATGGTATCACATGGGTATGACATTTATCAGGATAATCACTTAGTAACTTGTCTAATCAATGCGGTGTACATCTGAAACTAATATAATATTGTATGTCAATAGTAATTAAAAATAAAAATTAGCAAAAAATTCCAACCCAATATCCATGAACAGGATAATAAACAAATAAACTGTGATATATTCACACAATAAGAAATAACAGAGTATAAAAATGAATAAATTACAGCCACTAAAAAACAATTATAAATAGTTTATAATTAACATTATAAGCTATTATAAAAAATGAATTAAATACACAGGATGCCTCTCCATTCTCGTTGGAATGGATAAAATTAAAAAGACTGACAGTACCAAGTCTTGTCAAGGATGTGAAACATCTAGAACTCTCTCACACTGTGGTGAGAATGTACAACACACCAAAATCAATTGGTGATTTTGAGTATAGTTTGGCTCCTTTTAAAAAGTTAAATAATAACATACTACATTTTAAAAGCATTCCACTCCTAGGCATTTTTCACAGAGAAAAGGAAATATGTACACATAAAAGACTTGTACAGAATGTTCACATATTTATTTATAAGAGACCCAGACTGGAAATAATGCCAGTGCATATGTGATGAAATTCTTATCAACAATCAAAAGAAGAAATTGCAGATATGTACCACAACTCAGTTGCATCTGAAGATAATTATGATGAATGAGAAAAGGCAGATAAAAAGAATTCTTGCATGATTCCATGTAAGTAAAATTTTAGAAAAACACATGAATTTTATATAAAACTTTGGAAAAAACTGACAAAAGCAGTTTAGTGATTGCTTGGGACTGGAGGTGGGGATGGTTTATAAAGAGTCACAAAAAAGTTTCAGAAAGGATGGCTATGTTCACCATCTACACTGTCGTGATGGCCTTAGAGGGGTGTACATATGTCAAAGCTCATGAAATTATACTTTAAAAATGAGCAGTTTATTGTATATCAATTATATATCCATTAACCTGTAAGAATAAAAGAAGCCTTAGTCAAATAAAGGAAGCCTTAATAAAATTCAAAGGAGTCAAATCATTCAGAGTATAGTCTCTAATCACAAGAAAATCAAGCAAGAATTTAATGACAAAAAGATAATTAAACTTCATATACCTGGCCAGATATAATAGCCATTTCCAAATAGATTGTTACAGAAAATCATGCAAGCAACACAGAGGATTGGGGTGGTGTACACGTGTCAGCCTCTGAACAGAGCAAAAGTAACGTTCTGCTCATGAACTGCACTTCCTGTTTAGAGGCAGATACATCTAACCCAGATCTCAGCGCTCAGGCACTCAGAGAAGGGCTGGTCTCTGGGGAAAATGAGAACAAGGGAGACTTCACCCAGAAGACTTTCCTCCATGCTCTGTCCAGGCCTGCTGAGGGCACTCACGGTCTTCTTAAGCTTCAGTATGTGTGGCCACAAATTTGAGATCTCAGCATCCTCTTAGAGACAAGGATGGGATTTGAAAGTTGTAACTGGTGGGGTATTCAAAGGGACAGAGGCAAGGAAATGAAACACCATGCCATTTTTTCCTTTGTTCTTGGGTCATAAAGTAATATGTCCCTCATAACTCACTTGAGATGCTTCAGAGGACCAACCCTGTTTTCTCCTTTTTTTTTTCTACAGGAATCATCAGGACTCAGAAAGTCACTCAAGCTCAGACTACAGTACCAGGGCAGGAAGGACGAGCTGTAACAATGGACTGCAAGTATGAAACCACATTGAGTGATTATTATTTGTATTGGTACAAGCAGCCTCCCAGTGGAGAGATGGTTTTCCTTATTAAACAGTACTCTGGCTATGCAAGTGCAATTCAGGATCGCTACTCTGTGAACTTTCAAAAAGCAAACAAATTCATCAGCCTCACCATCTCTTCTTACAACTGGCCGACTCAGCAAAGTACTTCTGTGCTCTCTGGGAGACCACAGTAATAGAAGTGATGGTGGAAGCTTAGCAAAAACCTTTGGCTCCTTGAAGACACCACCTGCTCAGAGTCTGGGAAAACCCAGGAACCACAGGCAGGAAGAAGGCGGACCCTGTGTGTGGTGGCACAGTTGAGACCTTCTAACGTCAACTTTCTATAAACAATGCCCCATAGTGAGCTCAGTGTATAAAACAGCCTTATTCCCAAGAGTCCTGGCTATTATGTTTGTATATTGGGTTAAGATACATCACAAAGTGGTTTCAAAATTGTTCCTAAACACTGAGAACAATGAACCCATTTACTGCAGGAAAGTCAGGAGTGGTTTTCTAATGCTCCTCTTGAATTGTTGGAATTCAGATCTGAATAGCACTAGAATCCATCCTTTTTTTCTTCCAATATGATGCTGATTTTAATAGTTTTTACAAACATAAAAATGGATTTTATTATCTTATATACATTGTATAGAAAAATCAAATGAAAACAACATGTATACATAAATTATTTTTATGTTTCTTCATATTATAATCTGTTATTTAAATATATATATAATCTTTATTATATTTTTCCATCACCATTTAGTCCCCTGAAATTCCACTACCCCCAGCAATCACTGCACAGTTGTTCATGTCCGTGAGTCCTTTTTTTTTTGGCTCAGTCCTCTACCCCTTAACCTTCCCCCATCCATCTATGAGTCTGTCTCTGTTATGCTTGTTAGTTCAGTTGGTTCATTAGATTCCACATATGAGTGAGATCATATGGTATTTGTCTTTCTCTGATTGGCTTATTTCACCTAACATATATTCTCTAGGTACATCCATGCTGTTGCAAAAAGGAAACTTTTCTTCTTTTTTTTATAAGGTTGAGTAGAATTACACTGTGTAAATTATTTCCACATTCCAAATAAAATTTTCACTCTGCCCATTGGGGAACTCTAAGAACCACAATAACTTGTGGCCAGTGTCTGCAAGAGGCTGAAAGTCTGACACTTTAAGCACCATCAAGTTCTCACCAAGTTTAGTAGAGACGGAGGTTCTTAGTCTTGCCCTAGATTTGCTTGTTGTGAAGGAGACAGGTCAGGGGACAAGGGTGCTGCTGAAGGAGTCAGGTGAGCATCAGTCCAACCAACACTGACCTCAGCAGCAGGGTCTGGGTCCTCCTGGTCAGTCTTCTGTTGTGAACAACGTGGTCACAGCCAGACTGGCATGCAATACAGTTTTCACACATAAATATATGACTCTTACTAGAATCAAATAGATAAGGACATGACTTTTTGAAAGTTCAGCCAAAGGCAGTTTTGACTAAAACACACCATGATTATTAGAGATTCAAAATAATTCTTGGCTCTTACCAAACCCAGGCAGAGACTGGGCTGATAGAACTATCCCCCAGGAGAGGCATAGCCCTGAATATGTGGCCAGGAAGATCATGGAAGAAGACTCTCCCAGAAGGCTGAGGCAGAGAATGGGAGATGCAGTGAGCAGGAAAGCTCCCTGCAGGAAGCATCTCATCAAATAAAGGTCAGGAACCCATAAGCAGTGCCCCCTGGGGCCTGCTACAGACCAATACTGTTGTCTCTCTTCACTCTCAGTTGTGGGGGACTTTGCAGAACACAATCCTGTAACTGTTCCATGAATGTGTATTGAGTGTGTGGAAGAAACAGTTGACTTCTTCTTGTTTGTTTTCTGCTTTTGTTTCTTTACAGTGCTTCAAATGAGTCACATGAAGACCTGAGGAAGGCTACAGGATATCAATCAGGGTCCCTGCCATCTGATGAGAAGTCACTGAAAGGGGATCTAACTTGTCTCTCTGCCTCCTGCATGGGAAGAAGAGAGGAAATGAATTCTCAGGGGTGGAAGGCTGACAATGGAGTACACAGTGACTGCTCATTAATATTCAGTTGTCTCTCCTTCCAGCAACCTGGAAGGACAGCAAGTCTCCTGAGGATTGACATGGCCATAGGCCTGCATGGGCTAAAGAAATGTGGGTAAAAATGGCCTGTTCCACTTCACAGTAGAGGAGTTTAATTAAGTTTCAATATCTGCTCTTACAGACTATGGTGATTGATGAGTTACATATTCATATGAAGTTTCAATTGTTAGTCATCACACACAATATAGCTGACCTGGAGGATCCTCATCATTCAAAATGAGCTACCATGTGTGTGTGCAAGAAATGAACCACTGTTTTTATAACCACTGAGATTTTAAGGTTGATTATTATGACAGCATCACTTGTCAATCATAACATGACTGATACCCCAAATTTAATAAAAGCAGAAACGAATTTTTGCAAAGACAGAATAATCCCTGTTTAAAATTTTGTATTGATTGATTTTAAAGAGAGAGAGAGAGGAAAGGAGATAAACACAACTATTTTGTTCCCCTTATTTACACAGTGCCCGGTTGCTTCTTGCAAGAGCCCTGAACAGGGATGGAGTCTGCAGCCTTGACTTATCCAGACAGCACTCCAGCCAGCAGAGCCACCAGCCAGGGCAGGACCAAATGTTCCTGATACTAAAACCTGAATAGAGCAATTTTTAAAATATAGGATAACCTCACTCAATGAACATAAATTCAAAACTTCTAAATATTAGCAAAAAAATGGAAGAAAATATGAAAGAATACTATATTATAACCAAACTGGCTTTCATGTGATGTTTAACATTTTAAGTCAAAACAATAATCCACATGAATACAAACATCATTTAATCATCAAGGGTTACACAAAATTATAATGTATACCAAATATTCAACCATAATAAAGAGATAAATTGTTAACAAATCAGAAGTTAGACAAAAACTTCCTCACTCTGGTAAAGAGTATATGATAATAAACACCATTGTCCATGAAAACTATCGGAAAATACCACTTCACTAATACAGCCATTGAGTTGGCTTATGCAAAAAGACAGAAAATAAAAAGAACTGGTAAAAATATAAAGAAATAAAACCCCTTCTTACACTTTTAGGAGTGTGTAAAATGGTGCAGCTTCCTTAGAAAATGACCTGAGAGTTTTTCAAACATTAAACATAGAGTTATTATATGGCCCAGCAATTCCATTCCTACATGTATACCCAAGAGAAGTGAAAACATTTGTGCACAGAAAGTTTTTTATGAATGTTCATAACCAAAATGGAAGCAATCCATGTGTGCCTCAATTGACATGTGAAATGTGGTATATCTATACAATGGAATATTGTGGGCAATAAAAAGCAATGCAGTACTCCTAAATGCCACGACATGGATGAAGGAGCCCAGAAAACATTATGCTAGATGAAAAAAACTAACTACAAGAGCCCACATATTGTATAATCCCATTTATATAGAAAAAGCAGAATGAGAAAATCTATAGAGACTGCTATGGTCTGAGTGTTTGTGTTCCCCAAAATATGTTAGTTGTGTCCCAAAAGATGATGGTATTAAAAATTCAGGCTTTTAAGACTAGTGCTCTTACAAAAGAGGGTCCAGAGAAAACTTTTTCCCCTTCAACCATGTGAGCACACAGGAAGAAGGCACCATCTATGAACCAGAAAGCATGACTTCACTTCCCAGTCTCCAGAACTATGAGAAATTAATTTCCGTTGCTTATGAGCTACCCAATCTGTGGATGTTTGTTATAGCAGCACAGATGGACTGAGACAGAGACAAAGTAGATCCTTGGTTGCCTAGAAGGAGTTTCATGGAGGAAAAAGTTGAGTGACTGTTAATTAGAACATGTTCCTTTTGGGGATCACGAAATGCTCTAAAATTGATTGTGGTGATGATTGCACAACTCTTACTAATCTAAAAATCATTTCATTGTATGCTTGAAAAGGGTGAACTACATCATATGTGAATTATACATGAATGAGACTATTATGTACAAACAAATGAACAAAACCAAAAAAATTCCAAAATATTCATTTTTGAGAGGGTTCAATTTGGATTGCTCACACCATCTGAGTCCTGCAGTAATGAACACTAGATAAAAACTTGTGTTGTTGGTCTGAATTTTGCATGACATACCTAGAGACATAGTGACTCTCACCTTTCACATTTCTCATGGCAATCACAATACTTCTTCATGCATGCATTTACACCAGCCTTGAGGGACTGCTTTTACTTTAAATGACACGACTATATGACGCCATGCCAGAGGCTACCCTATTGTCATAGCCAGGCTTTCCCTGTCCCAGATTTGTGAAATTTTATTTTTTTAAAAGGATGGGGAGTCAGAGTTTTGGTGTTCTGTCAATCTGAATTTTGTCCACATGTCTAATTTTGCATTAACTTCACTGATGGATACTTTTGTTCTATTTGTTGTCCAAAAATTAGAAGTTTTTATTTAGAATAATTTTGTCATTCCATGTAACTTCTCCCAATAAATATTGATTAACACATTCACCCAACAAAAGATTATTAAGTGCTTAGTCTCTGCTAAATCGTATGCTAAACAATAAATAATGTGCCCTTGGAACAGTAATCAACATGGAAAAACAAGACACTAAGGAAAGTAAAAGAATTTGATTGAGGAAGGATTATAGGCAATTTTTGTAAAGAAAAGGTCACAGGAATAATACTAAAATCCCCAACTGACTGAAAATAATTCAACCTTTATAGCAGCAATTTTCAACCTCTTTCACATCGTGGCACACATAAAAGAACTACAATTCTGTGGGACACCAAAAATAGTAAAATTTTGAATCATTCATACAATATGGCTACTGTTGTGTTGGCTGTTGTCTTTTTTATATTTGACAGTCTAAGGGATAAGAGATCAGTGCCCCTGACTAGTCAGGAATTGCAGTTTTAAAATTGCCTGCTTCACATCTGTTGGAAATCTCTGCTTTAGAGGCTTGTGGTAGAAGGTCCTCAAGGAGCCTTGCCACCAGAGGGAGGTAGCACACATGAGATACCTACCCATCCTTTAGGAATACAAACCTTGAAAGATTGCTGACCGACTGATTCCCAGTTCTGAGAAGGCAGTTCATATGCACAGGCACAAGATGGGGCTGTTGCAGTGGGGAACTGAAGCTCCTTCCAGGGTGAGTTAGTGGTTATCCTTGAGCTATGAAAGAACTTACTTTCCCCCCATTCATTTCCTTGTCCTTTATAAACTCACAGTGAGCTTGTGCACAGCCTCATGGACACGAATGAGCCCTTTCCCAAACACAGAGCAAAGAGCTGAACCCTCAGGTGGAAGAGGAAGGATAGGTGATTAATAATTTAATTTTAAATGGCCAAATATTTCTTCCTATAGTGAAATAAGAAGCTTAGTTACTGTAGCAGAGAAAGGGGAAATATTTTAATTTTGTTCTATTCTATTTTGTAAATAATAACTACTTTTGAGAATAACCAGAGGAATTCCTTTCTGTTTACTTCCACTTCTCTTGCCAAAAGTCTTTATTTCCCTTTATAAGTCTTCTCTTCCCATCTCTTCCTTTCTTGTTTTTCTCCTCTTGTCCTCATTGCATGCAACCCCTAAGCAAGGGCAAGCAGATGAGAAAATGTCTGATAAAGAGGGGATAAGTGGAATACAAATAATTACCAATCACGTCACTGACTACTGTGTCAAGGCCAGGGGCATCCAGCAACGTCCATCAGAAGGGTGCTTAAGACAGTATTCCAGGAGCCAATGCGGGAGAACTGAGCACAGACAACCTGGCCCCTAGACTGGATTCTAATGGTATCTTATCCTGTCAGACTAAGCTCAGGGGTGTCATAAAATTATGAAATTATTTTGTTGTTATATGTTACAAATATTTTCTTCCACAGTCTCATTGGATTTGTAATGAGCTTATGGTAAATTTTTTTACACAAGAAAGAAGTTTATAACTTTGGATGTTAAATTATGTATTACTGCTCCTGAGGCTCACTTGCTCTGGCTGGGAATATGGATTGGAATTCTGTTCTCCCTTACAGCCCAAGATTTAATATAGGTGCTTAGACTAAAAGATATTTCACAACAGTTCAATAGTGGGTTTTGGCATTTAACACAAATGAGGGATGGTTAATCTCCATATGAATGATGCTACTTATGACTTCCGGCAAGATGGAGGAATAGGTGGACGCACCATACCTCCTCGTACAACCAAGATTAGAAAACCAATAATTTACAACAATAATTTACTATCAGAATAACACCCAGATCCGGCAGAGGATTTATCTGAATGGAAGTCGGGCAGCCAAGAAGTTGAAGTAGACGCGTTCATCCGGACTGGTAGGAGAAGACGAGCAGGGCGGGTGCGGGGCTGGCTCGGGTCCGCGGCACGCGGAGGTCGGGGGAAGGTTTGGCGCGAAATCGGCGCAAAAGCCATCCGGCGCGCAAGAAGGCAGTGGTGATCCCTGAGTACGCAAGCTGCGGCTGGCAGACCCAGAAGGGTAGCGATTGTGGACCAGGGCAGAACTCACGGCCCAGAAGCCCAGACAAGAGTCTGAGTCCAGGGGAACGGAACTACCGCCATTGTTTTCTCCCGCCCCACTCCCGCTCCGCCCCATCATATAATGTCACAATCTAGCGACCAGGGTGCCCAGCCCCGGTGAGCACCTAAGGCTCCGCGCCCCACCGTAACAAGAGCAGCCAGACCGAAAAAAAAAGGAGAGACGGGGGGGGAAAAAAAAAACATGTTTTCAACAGAGCAGATCAGTCCCCCAGGACTCATCCTTTTGAGCGACCAAGAATTAGCCAATCTATCAGATGCGCAGTTCAAAACACTGGTGATCAGAAAGCTCACGGAAATGGTTGATTTTGGACGAAATCTAGATGAAAGAATGCAGATTACCATAAAACAGATGCAGGAAGACACGCGGAGGAGAGCCAATAGTGAAAGGAAGGAATATGAGTCTCAAAACAATACAGTGGACCAGAAGGAAGATAGAATCAACCAAGCAGGAAAGCATGATGAAATAAGAATTCAAAAAATTGAGGAAAAGATTAAGAGCATCCAAGACACCTTTAAACGTTCCAATATCCGAATTATAGGGGTACCAGAATCGGAAGGGGAAAAGCAACAGATTGAGCACGTATTTGAACAAATAATAAAGGAGAACTTCCCCAATCTGGCAAAGGGAACAGTCTTCCAAGAAATCCAAGAAGCTCAGAGAGCCCCAAAGAAGTTGGACCCAAGAAGAAACACACCAAGGCACATCATAATTACATTAGCCAAGGTAAAAATGAAGGAGAGAATCCTAGAAGCAGCAAGAGGTAAGGGGACAGTAACCTACAAAGGAGTTCCCATCAGACTGTCAGCTGATTTCTCAAAAGAGACCTTACAGGCAAGAAGGGGCTGGAAAGAAATATTCCAAGTCATGAAAGACAAGGACCTACATCCCAGATTGCTCTATCCAGCAAAGCTCTCATTTAGAATGGAAGGGCAGATGAAGTGCTTCTCAGATAAGGTCAAGTTAAAGGAGTTCATCATCACCAAGCACTTATTTTATGAAATGCTAAAGGGACTTTTCTTAGCAAAGAAAAGAAGATAAAGAAAAGACATGTATAGTAAAAGGACAGCAAACTCACAAATATTAACAACCACACCTAAAGCAAAACCAAAAGAAACTAAGTAAACAATTAGAACAGGAACAGAACCACAGAAATGGAGGGCACATGGAGGGTTAGCAGCAGGGGGGTGGGAGGAGGAGAGAGGGGGAAAAGGTATAGAGAATAAGTAGCATAGAATGTAGGTTGAAAATAGATAGGGGGAGGGCAAGAATAGTACAGGAAATGTAGAAACTAAAGAACTCGTAAGTATGACACATGGACATGAACTAAAGGGGGAAATGTGGGTGGGAGGTGGGTACAGGGTGGAGGGGAGAGAAGGGGGGAAATGGGACAACTGTAATAGCATAATCAATAAAATATATTAAAAAAAAGACAAATGCCATATGATTTCACTTATATGTGGAATCTAGAACAAAATAAATGAACAAACAAAGGAGAAACAGATTCATAGATGCAGAGAACAAACTGATGCTTGCCAGAGGAGAGGGGTTTTGAGGGCCTGGGTGAAAAAGGTGAAGGAATCAAGAAGTAAAAACTGATAGTTGCAAAATTGTCACAGGAATATATAGTACAGCATAGAGAATATAGTCAGTAATATTGTAATAAAAAAAAAGAATGATGCTACTTAATTAGATTCATTCAAACATAGACTATTTCAAAATAATCTCAATGTAAGCCCTCTGAATTAGACATTGGAAAAACATTCTTATCCTCTTTCTAAATGTACGTTTAATCCTGTGGATGGGAGTAAACCCTAGCAAGAGACTGCTTTGTCTTTCATTGATGCATGCCTGAGGAACACCCAATTGAAAGCTTCCTGGGTGAGGCTGTGCTAGTGGCTGCTGTGTTGGCATTGGAACCTCCCCGCACCTAGGATCAGACATAGATTCTGAGCTCTGAGGCCTGCAACCCCGGTTTGCACTTGAACTATGAGGCCAGTGATAGGAATCACTCTTTTCCTCACTTTGGGTAAGTGATTTTGGTCTGAGGAAGGATGGCTTTCCTAGCTAAAGACAAAAGTCAGGTACCTGCTGCTTTTACTTCTCCCACTGTATGTGAACAAAATGCTGGGGGAAAATGCATCTATGTGTTTCCATGTGTCTGTGTGTTTCTCCAGAGAATCTGGGCATCACGGTGAGAATTTCTCACATCAATGACTCAAAGAAGATTCCCTGAGTCACACAGCTCTGAGGCTCTAAGGAGCTTTGGGTTTACTGAGACCAGGGATGGTGGAACACAGCAGCTAATCTTTGGCCTGTGACTCTGGCTCAGTAATAAATACCAGTAACATTTCTCTTGTCCTGTGCAACACTTATGAAAGTGCTCATGTATGGGGCATGGCCAGAGAGGGGTGTTCTGCAGTACTCATGACCCCAAATTTTACATTCCAGAGCAAATCTATTGTTTCTCATCTCCTCAGGTATTATGGGCAATGCTAAGTCCATACAGCCAGATGCAGTGGAGAGTACTGAAGAAGGAACAGTGCACCTGCCCTGTAGTCACTCCACAATCAGTGGAAGTGAGTACATATATTGGTATCGACAGATTCCCCACCAGGGTCCGGAGTACATGATTCATGGTTTTAAAGACAATGTGACAAAAGAAACAGCCTTTCTCTACATCACAACAGACAGAAAGTCCAGTACCTTGATGCTGCCCCAGGTTACCCTGAGAGACTCTGCTGTGTACTACTGCATCGTGAAAGACCCACAGTGAGAACCATGGGACTGCACCTGTGCAATATCTCCCTGCAGGGAAGCGCAGCAGCTGCAGCTTCTAAAGAGGCCACTGCACCAGAAATAGCAGCAGAAGTAAAAGGGAAAATATGGAAAAGAAGTGAAGACAGTGAGGAAATCAAGGAGGAAAGACTGAAAAGAGCCAAGAAGATGAAGAAGTACTTATTATTGAAAGGACAAAAAATTAAAAGGAAACAACTATCACACTTGTAAATCTGCAGTGAAAGGGAAAGGAAGAGAGAATTTTCCATGGCTCTTTGTTTTAATCTAATGTTGCTTTGCATGTGGGTCTCACTACAACAGGTGAGAACAGCCATGTGTTTGCCCTAAAATCTTTCTTCCTTTCAACTCAGGACAGTGCCCAGGCTCTGGCTGTCACATCATACTAGGTGTTCTAACCTCTCAGAAACTGAAATGAATTTCAGAAGCTGGGCAATTTCTCTTTGAGAAAAAGTTGGTATTTTTGTGTTCCTCATCTGTAGCACACTCACTTAGGATTACTTTGGGGAGGAGTTTAAAAAATGGAGGCAAATATGTGGATACTAATTTAAATTTAAAATTTATGTTGTAATATTTCCAATATTACACAAAAATATAACAGAAGGCTTTTCTCATTGTATAAAACTCAAGATATTACATTACTTTGTACAGCAAAACCTAAAGTTTAAAAAGGACTCTGCCTCCCTCCATTCCATTTCCTCTTCAACTTCTATGACCCCTTTTGGCAGTTTTGAGTGTCCTGACAATTAGTGTTTAAGTATCCTTGTAGAAGAAAAAGAAATACTTATAGAAATAAGTACCCAATTTTCCTACATAATTTGGATTATATCTGTGTATTTATTTGGAACTAGTTTTTATTTTTTAAGTTAAAATTTTTTGACATGTGCTTATACATAAACACATATACATGTACTTTATAGTGTGTTTATATGATAATTTAACTTGCTCACTTATTAATAATATTTAAATTTTTTACATATCTTAGTTATTATAACATGAACCATAAATAAATAGCAAGTGGTCGAGAACATATCCAACCATAGATCGTGAAAAATAAAGAGATTTATTGAGGAAGATACAAGATAGAAGAAACACTGAATGTAGGACAATGATGCTCCAGTACCCTTCAAAGTAGGCATGGCACCATGGGACCTCATACAGTTCTCCATATTGCCATAAGCTGTCCCATTATGATTTTTGAATCTCATTGATTATCTGCAATCTCTTCCCTTTGAAAGGTAATTTTAGTTTTGGGAAAAGCCAGAAGTCAAAGGGCATCAAATCTAGGCTGTAGGGGGCTGAGTCACCTGGGTGAATTGGTGTTTCACCCAAAACACTCTGCAGGAGATGTGATTGATGCATGAGCGGGCATGTCGTCGTGATGAAACTGCCAGTCACCACTTGCCCATAGATGCAGCCTTCTGAATCATCCAAATAGTTTCTGTAGAAAAATATATAAGCTTAATGTAAACTTTGATGCAGATTTGTTGCTCTACTAGCTCAGCCATTTTGAATGCACAGCTTCATGTATGCATGATCACCCAATGGTGTCCACCACACCCACTGACTAGCACAGTGAAGTAATCTGTTCACACATCCACATTCCAGTCCACTCTCCTTTACTTTGCTGCCAGGTTACATCAATGTCACACAAACAATTCTCATTATGTTAACACTGGCTGAACCTTTTCCAGACAGATTGTCATGTATGTATGAATGTGTAAATATGTTGATTTATACATGTACAGAGAGAATATGTGTATGTATTTCTTAATCTTATTCTCAGAAGTAAAATTGCTGAGCCAAAAGATATGCCTATTTTGTGCTTTTATAGATAATTGAAAAGTTGCTTTTCAAAAAGACTCTAAAAATCTATATGAACAACAACAGGGTATGGAAAGTGAATTCCCCTGCCTCTTGGTTAACACCATTATCAATCTTTTTTATATTTTAATAACTCATAAGTATTTTGTTGATATTTCATTAGAATTTTCCTGATTACTAGGGCTCTTGAACAACTTGTGCTTTGCGTTCTCACTTTAACAGATTATCTTTTTCTTGTTTATTTATATCAATTCTTTTAATAATATGAATATTACTTTGTCTATTATATATATTATATTTGCTTTTTCCAAATATGTAGTATCTTTTAAATTTGTTAATTACCAGTGATGATTTTATTTTTATATTGTCAGGTCTAAGCCTTCCCGTTCCAAGATGATAAATCTAAATGCCTACATTTGATTCTACAGAAAGACATTCATGGAGTCAGCCTCAGGGAGGGACTTGGGAAGTCTGCTAGGGCTTAGCCACTGGACAAGGTGAGACAGGACTCTTGATCAAAATGATAGGCCTCCACATTCTTCATGTTACCTGTAGAACTTTAAAACATTTTAATCAAAGAGTAACAGACTCACTGGCTTAAAAAAATAATTTGTTATGCTTTTAATTGTGTCCCTCCCCATCAAGCACACACAAATTCTAACGCTGCATATCTTCTAGTCCTCATCCCTCTTACTTCAGAATGTGACCTTCTTGGGAAATAAGGTCTTTACAAGGTAATCTAGTTACAATCAGATCGTCATGGTGGGACTTAATCCAATATAACTTGTGTCCTTATAAAAGGGGAGTATTTGGAGACAGACAGACACACACACACCCTCACAAAGAAGACCATGTGAACCTGAGAGCAGATATCCTGTGGAAGCATCCACAAGACTAATGAGAGGCCTGGAACAGGTCCTTCCCTCACCAGGCTCAGAAGCAAATGTATCTACTGACACTTTGATTATAGACATCTACCTGGACTGTAAGACAATTTCTAGTTTTTAAGGCACTGGATTGTGGTGCTTTGTGCCAGCAACTCTAGCCAACTCAAACCCTGTTCCAATTCTTTCGAAATGGGGCCACCTAAGATAGGACCCACCTGCTTCCCTATCACTCAGCCACAATGTCATCCATATCTCAATGTCTGGGATGGTTGTCACTCTCAGTGTCACATCTGTTTTGTTCCCATTGATCCTTTGCCTAAACTGGAAGCAGCTTAGAAAAATATCCCCCTCACTAGGTAAAAGAATGTAATTTCCAAGTAAACTCAGATGGAGAAAATCCATTGCTGGAAGAAACCCCATAAGACATACTAAAGGAAGATCTTCAAGATAAATGGAAATGGTATCAGGTGGTAATTTGAAAGCACATAAAAAAGTGCAGAGCCCAGGAAAAGGTAATTACACAGGCAAATATATAAAGAAGTATAAATACATTTTTTGTCCTATTCTCTTAATTGATTTAAAGGTAAATTGCATGTAAGTATAAATTTCAAATTTTATTGTCAAGATTATAGCGTATTAAGTATAATATGTATAATAATAAGAACACAAGGAAGAGGTGAGGAATGGCACTATTTTGGAAAAAGAAAATGAAATGAGACAGTCACTGAAATCCACAGAAGTAAAGGAAATGGTATTGGAATTAATACGAAACATTCTATAAATATATTCTTCTTTCTCCTCTTAATTACAAAAAAAAGTCATGGAATCTAATGAGCAAAAAACCTAACAAACAAAATAGAAGCAGATAGGAACACATGGAGGGGACTGGATGGAAGAAGGTGAAGAGTTAGCCAAAGAGCACATAGACATGATTCATAGACACAGACAACACTGCAGCTACAGCCAGAGGAAGGGGATGGATAGACGATGGGTGGAGTCAGAGAGAGGGGGATTTGGGGACATCTGTAATAGTGCCAACAGTTTTTTAAAAATGAAAATTTCTAAAGAAAAATCTATAATGCATTTATCAGATTATAGTATATATAGACATAGTATATATGACAGTAATAGTACAAAAAAGGAGAGAATAGAGCTATATTAGAAAAAGTATCTGTATTTTATTTATTTATTTATTTATTTATTTATTTATTATTTTAATTGTTGTTCAAGTATAGTTTCCCATCCCAGCCCACCCCCTCAGCCTTCCCCACCTCCCTACCATTTTCACCCCCTCCCCCAGTTTTTGTGCATGTGTCCTTTATATTTGTTCCTGTAAACTCTTCCCCTTTTCCCCTGAAATTCCCTTCCCTCTCCCCTCTAGATACTATCAGCCTGTTGTCTCTATTTTAGTGTCTTTGGTTACATTTTGCTTGTTTGTTTGTTTCTTTGTTTGTTTTGTTGATTAGGTTCCTGTTAAAGGTGAGATCACATGCTCTTTGTCTTTCACTGCCTGGCTTATTTTGCTTAGCACAATGCTTTCCAGTTCCATCCATGCTGTTGCAAAGGGTAGGAGCTCCTTCTTTCTTTCTGTTGCATAGAATTCCATTGTGTAAATGTACCATAGTTGTTTGATCCATTCATTTACTAATGGGCACCTAGGTTACTTCCAACACTTGGCTATTGTAAATTGTGCTCCTATGAACATTGGGGTGCATAGGTTCTTTTGGATTGGTGTTTCAGGGTTCTTAGAATGTAATCCTAGCAGTGGAATTGCTAGGTCAAAAGGCAGATCCATTTTTAGTTTTTTTAGAAAATTCCATACTGTTTTCCATAGTGGTTTTACCAGTTTGCAATCCCGCCAACAGTGCACTAGGGTTCTCTGTTCTCTACAACCTCTCCAACACTTGTTATTTGTTGCTTTGTTTATGATGACCATTCTGACTGGTGTGAAGTGGTATCTCATTGTGGTTTTAATCTGCATCTCTCTGATAGCTAGCGATATTGAACATCGTTTCATGTGTCTTTGGATTTTCTGTATGTCCTCCTTGGAGAAGTGTCTGTTCAAGTCCTTTGCCCATTTTTTAACTGGGTTGCTCGTCTTCTTAGAGTGGAGTCATGTGAGTTCTTTATATATTTTGGAGATTAAACCCTTGTCTGAGGTATCTTTGGCAAATATGTTTTCCCATACAGTTGGCTCTCTTTTTATTTTAATACTGTTTTCTTTAGCTGGGCAGAAGCTTTTTATTTTGATGAGGTCCCATTTGTTTATTCTTTCTTTATGTCCCTTGCTCTAGGGGGTGTATCAGTGAAAATGTTGCTGAATGTTATATCTGAGATTTTCCTGACTATGTTCTCCTCAAGGACTTGAATGGTGTCATGGATTATATTTAAATCTTTTATCCACCTTGAATTTATTTTGTGTATGGTGCAAGTTGGTGCTCAAGTTTCATTTTCTTGCACGTAGCTGTCCAGCTCTACCAACATCATTTGTTCAAGAAGCTATTCTTACTCCATTTTATGTTGCTGCACACTTTGTCATATATTAATTGACCATAGAGACTTGGGTTTATTTCTGCACTCTCTGTTCTCTTCCATTTGTCTATGTGCCTGTTTTTACACCAATGCCAAGCTGTTTTGATTACAATGGCCTTCTAATACAGTTTGATATCAAATATTGTGATCCCTCCTACTTTGATCTTCTTTCTCAAAATTTCCAGAATATCTTTTTTTTAACAGCCATGGCAAGGAAAGGTCCTGCCCAGCGAGGTGCCTCCATCCAAATTCCCAGCAACTTGCTGGTAGGAGAACTTTTAAAATATAATTGTTTAATTGAGGAGGAAGATGGCAGAGAGGTAGAAGGGAGCAGATTCCAATTCTCCCTACACATGGGAGGAAAACCTAGCTGATCTATGGAGGAACAGAGCAAACATCCAACAGTATCCCAGCATATATGAAAATAAGAGACCAAAAATTGTAGTGGACATTGGAAAACCAGACAGTAAGGATTGTGCTTCAGGACAGTAAGGTCCCAGGGACCAGCATGGGGTACAGGGCAGCTGCAGCTCCAGGCCCAGTGCCCACCGGGTCTGCCACAGGGTTCTTGGGAGGAAAGCTGGGTCAACTGCTCCCTCCCCAGCCAAACAAGGTTTGAGCAGCACAGGGAGAGATCTTGTTTAAAGTCACAGAAAGGGGAACAAAGACTGAGTGGCAAACATACAAGGGCTGTGAGCATCCATGAAGTCTGTAGACACTGGTTGGGGAGAGTTGAGAGTCATGTCATGATGGGTCCTGACATGAATAGTCTTGGTCTGGCTAAGAATTGGGCTGTGCGAGAGGCCAGGCTGCTGTACAGAGCGGCAGGGTTGAGTAGGAGGAATTTCTCAAAAAGGAAAAGTGAAAAAAGACACTGTTTGGGAAATTCTCCTGCACTCCAGCCTCCTCCCCACCCAGTTGGGCAGTGCTTACGAGGGGGTGCTGGAGAACCCTGTGTGCCCCATAGCACTGGGAATGGTGCCCGACCAAACCCATTGGACTGGAGGCGTCTTGGCTGAGAGCATGTGCCTGCAACCTGGGGAGACTGTGCTCTGTGGAAGGCCTGGCCCACAGCAGTAACCCTGGGGAGAATGCCTTCTGAGGAAGGCCTGGATTCCACACTCAAGGCCCCACTGAGAGTCACCAGGCTACCTCTGGGAGAGTGCACTGGAGGCTTATTGAATATTGATTGGGAAGGGAGAAAAGCCCCTCAGTCTGCTGCAGCCAACAAGACCAAAAAACCCAGTGTGGCCAGTTTGAAACAGGCACCAAGATTTTTTTTGTTTTTTGTTTTTTTTCAAAGTTATGTTTTAATTTTGATTATTTGTTTACCTCTCAATTCCTTTTTTCTTTCTCTCCTTCTTTCTTGTTTTATTCCTTCTTCTTTTCTTTCCAATTTTAACTCTTCTTCCTTCCTTTTTCTGCTTTTTTTAAAATACCCACAAGTGAGACAAAAAAACCTGGAACTGTGAAAAGACCGGAGTCAGACCCAAAGAGGGGGCATCCCAACAGCTGAGGCAGCTGAGACAAATTTCACTTTGCTATAACAGAAAACCTGCAAGTTACTGCATATTTGTGTTATTATTTTTCAGGAAAAAAACCCCAAAACACTCAAAATCATGGAGATTAAATAACATGCTATTAAATAATGAATGGATCAAGAATGATATTAGGGAAGAAATCAAAAAGTTTCTGGAAACAAATGAAAATGAACTAACAACAACCTGAAATTTATGGGGCACAGCAAAGGCAGTCCTGAGAGGGAAGTTCATAGAGATACAGGCCTACCAAAAAAGATAAAAACATTTCAAACAACCTAACCCTACGCCTACAAGAACTCAAAGAACAACAACAAAGATAGCCTAGAGTAAGTAGAAGGAAGGAAATAACCAAGATCAGAGCAGAATTAAATGACATAGAGACTAAAAGCACAATTCTAAGGATCAATGAATCCAGGAGCTGGTTCTTTGAAAAGATAAACAAAATCGACAAGCCTTTAAGCAGACTCATCAAGAAAAAAAGGGAGAGGGCCCCAAAAAATGCAATCAGAAGTGAAAGAGAGATTACAACTGATACCACAGAAATACAAAATATCGTAAGAAATTACTATGAAGAACTGTATGCCAAGAAATTTGAAAACCTAGATGAAATGGACAAATTTCTAGAAGAATATAATCTTCCAAAACTCAGTGGAGAAGAAGCAGAAAGCCTGAACAGATCAATAACAGCAGATGAAATTGAAGCAGTAATCAAAAAACTACCAACACACAAAAGCCCTGGACCAGTCAGCTTCACAGGAGAATTCTACAAAGCATTTAAGGAAGAGCTAACCCTTATCCTTCACAGGCTATTCCAAAAAATCCACAATGATAGAAGACTCCTAAATTCTTTTTATGAAGACAGCATCACCCTAATCCCCAAACCAGACAAAGACACAACAAAGAAAGAAAACTTCAGGCCAATATCACTGATGAACATAGATGCTAAAATCCTCAACAAAATATTGGACAAACCTCATTCATCACTACATTAAAAAGATCATACACCAGTGACCAAGTGGGAATCATCCTAGGGATGCAAGGATGGTTCAATATTAACAAATCAGTAAATGTAATACATCACATAAACAAAAGCAAAGACAAAATCACATGATCATATCAATAGATGCAGAAGAAGCATTTGATAAGGTACAGCATTGATTTATGATAGAAACACTTAGCAAAGTGGGAGTAGAAGGAGCATTCCTCTGCATAATAAATAATGGTGCCCTTATGAGCAACCATTAGGTGATGGAGAGGCACCTAGGTGCCCATCAGTAAATGAATGCATCAAAAAACTATGGTACATTTACACAATGGAATTCTATGCAGCAGAAAGAAAGAAGGAGCTCCTATCCTTTGCAACAGCATGAATGGAACTGGAAAGGATTGTGCTAAGTGAAATAAACCAGGCAGTGAAAGACAAATACCATATGATTTCACCTTTAACAGGAACCTAATCAACAAAATAAAGAAACAAGCAAAATATAGCTGAAGATGCTGATATAGAGAACAGACTGACAGTGACCAGAGGGGAGAGGGGAGGAAATTTCAGGGGGAAAGGGAAGGGCTTACAGGAACAAGTATAAAGGACACATGGACAAAAACTAGGGGACGTGGAAATGAGAGGGAGGTGGGGAGGTCTGGGGGGTGCTTGGGATGAGAGTAAAAGATAGAAAAGTGTACTTGAACAACAATTAGAATAAAAAGAAATTTTGCATGTGAAAAAAAAGAAAGAACACTAGGTTCAAAGTTTAAAAATAAATAAATAAATGAAAGTTCTCTGTACCACCTTCTTCTTTTTTCCTTGTCTTGCACACCTGAATCCAGAATATTCCATATCTCTTCACAGTATCACCTGAAAGTCCTCAAGAAATATGCTAAAGAAAAGTACATGTTATTATGAGACTTAAGGTCTTGAGCTTACATTTCAAAACACATGTGTCTGGCATCTTGATGGAAAGGCCTCTGGCTAATTGAAACCTTTGCAGAGTCAGAGCACTTACACTAGTTGTGAGCTGCACAATGGGGCGGTCTGCAAAGTCTGATTCTGTCTAGATCTGGTGGATAAGGAGCCAGACCCTCAGATGCTGTAAGGGGATCTTGGCCACGACTCCCTAGAGATTACACAGAAAGAAAAGCCTCCTGAGATCCATTTCCAGCCATCCTGCACGTAGTGAGCATTCAGCACATGGTATTTAGGATCACTTAGGTTTTATACTGCATTACACCTGATGGACTCTTTCTACAAATGCCATACAGGCATTGATGCCACTTACAGCTCAGGACTCAAGACCAGAAAATCCTCCCACCCCCAGCTAATCAGAACAGAAGGGCCCCTGCCCTGGTCGGAAATGGAAAAAGCTATTCTGCTATTTCAGACTGACACCTCCTTCTCTCCTTTTTCCTTCCTTTTTCATTTCTCTCTTTAAGAAAATCATTTTGACAGTTTTATCTATATTTTAAAAGAAAACATTAGTGGGAAACTTTTTGTTTGCATGTTTGTCTTTTCAAGATGATACCTGAGGAAGAAAACCTATGAAGTCCTCCCCCAGCTGGTTCACTCTGTCTTGGTGGTATGAAGAGCTTACAATTTATAAGAGGCTCAGCTGTTCTGGAGGGTGTTGAGGTGTGTGGTGTGGGGGGTGGGGGATGCAGCTGGAATGGGCAAAGTTTCTTTTTCACTCTTTCCTGTTTCCTAGTATAGTAAGAAACAGACAGAATTTCATAATTTACATCTCAAAACAGTAACTTCTCACCATAATTAAGTACTCTCATTCTTATTACAAGATAATATTGATTTGTTGTAAAAACAAAAACAAATTAAAGGAACAGCTATAGCCTCAACCTCCAGTAATTACCGCCATTAACTGTTTAGCATGTATACTTTGCATTTCACCTGTGTTCATGATCAATGAAAATATAAGTCTAGAGAGATGTGGGATATTCACATAATTTCAAACAAAGAAAAAAATGTTTCTCAAAGTCACTGCAAAAGGAGGTTTTTCTGTTCCTTAAAAATAATCTGTTAATGTAATAAAGTTGAGCTCCTCCCGTTTCTGACATGCAAGTCCAGGTGAAACCCTCCAGAAATCTCCTCCCAGGGACTCGATCTTCCAGAGATGCTATCGGTTTTAAGCATCCACTGAATAATGTAAGTTCGTGAATGGGGATTCCACCAGCAATGATGAATACCAAGTTTATCTTCACTTCACTTCTAACACTGGCTCTCTCAGATAAGAGTGCTGTCCTGTGTTGGGAGTTGCCTTCCTGGCTGAGACAGCCAGGATGACATTTGGCTGATGTGTGTTTTCTGTTGCAGGGCCTGGAGGAGCAGCCTGGATCGAACCCCAACAGACAGAGTGTGTGGAACAGGGAGGGGGGACCTCCTGTGCCATTACAGTGCTTCACAGAGATCATAGGCTATGTCGGTCTCTACAGGTTTCAATAGTATCCAAATCAGGCACTGAAATATATTCTCTGCAGAGGGTGGGGATACTCTGGAAAAGGAGGCACAGATTTCAACAAACAGAAGTTTTATTCAAAGAGTATAGCATAAGAAACAAATTTGCACATCAGAAATCTGGTGCCTGCAGACTCAGTCCTGTGTCATTTTGCTTTGCCGAGAAAGCTCTGCACAGGGCCGCTGTGCAGGAACACCAGTGCCAGGCAGGAAGCAGCATGGTTTGCAGCTTCACCTGGACTTTTTGTTTTTGGCAAATCGCAGCATAGTAATTAATAGATATTAGATCAGCTGAGTCCTTATCTGACTACATAATAGCAATATAATGGCAGGCAAATAAATAGCTTAAGCTTTTGAACTTTCCATTTCTTAAAACTTGAGATAATAACTCTATAAGCTGTTGTGAGATGTAGCTTTAACATGTGGGAAAAGGATACCTTTATCTTCTTTCTCAGTAACTACTTTGCCTCAAGGGTCCTTCCTCTCAGTATCTAAGGATCTCATTTGCACCACACTGGCAAAAACAATAATAATTAAAACCCTAAAAGTACACATCCAGGAGCCAGAAAAAGCAGTAATCATGCCCAGGTTTGAAGGGCAAGCTCAGCAAGTCCAGCCACTGGGAGACAAGGCATCCTGAGGCGCTCACTCATTCCCGAACTCCCAGCCACCTGCAGTTGGGCATTTCTCATGATGCTAACAGGAACAGAGGCTAGTTCCTTACAAGACTACAGGCAAGAGGAGGAGGTTTGGCATCAGCTGGGGTGGCAGTGGGGTGAGGAGAGCGAAATTGCTTTGGTGACTATTATCATGCTACTGTGGCAGCTTTCACTTTTCCAGGTGGAGATGGGAGGCCAGATGAGGTGAGTGGAATCCTGGGGCTGAAGGTCTCCTATTGCAATGATTCTACCCACACTTCTAACAGACAGCTCCCATCCAGTCAGGTCTGCGCAAAGGCTAGTGTCTTTGCTTGCACTGGTGTTGATGGCACAGAAAAAAGGAAGAAAGACTTAGAGCCTTACTCAGCACAAAGTCAGCTGCAGCACCAGCGCCTTATGGCTTCCAGGATGTGAACAACAGGCTTCTGCAGTCACAGAGGAGCCTGAACCAGCCTCACAGCCTGATGGATGACCACACCAGCCAGTACGATGGCTTGGAAATGAGATGGCAAATCAGAGTTTTACCAGTGTTTTCTTCTACCAAAAAGAAAATCGAGTTAAAATAAAGGTTGAAAAATACTGTGTTTAGAAAATAATTTTCAAAGATGTGTTTAAAGCTAACTTTAAAAAAATGAATTATGGGGAGACTGTTGTCACAAAGCATCAGACAATTTAAGGAGAATAACATGTAACTTCCCTTAGTTTCAGTTTGTGGGACATTGTTTATCTTATATCATGATGCATTGGTGTAACTTTTTATGTAGTGAACTACTTAGAGAGGGATTTTAAAATTTATTAAATAGTTCACATCTGATATGCCTTTCCAAATTTACATAAAGCACTCGTTTTAAATAGGAAAACAACATTAAATGAAAACAACCATTTGATAATGAGTGAGTTAGACTAACAATATGGAAATGCTCTTGACATCTAGTTAAGTAAAATACCAAGTAAATGTATGTGACGATGCTTAACTTACATTCATAGGAAGCAAATGCTCTGAGCTGCAAATACTTGGCAGGTATTTTAACTTATTTTCTTTCTTGGTTTTAGTGACATCCCAGTGGGAAGATATTTCAAGCAATTTTTTTCAAAGCTCAGGAGCCTCCAGGAATGGAGGGTTTTCTGTGAACTTGCAGGAAGCAGCCAGGACTGTTCTCTCCATCTCAGCTGTGAGGCCGGGAGATTCAGGGGAGTGCTTTTGTGCACTAGGAATGCCCGTAGTGAAGGGGAACAATAAAAACTGTAAGAACAAAACCTCAGAGCTTGTACCCCACTCACCCACCACAGGGATTGGGTGGGAAACCCATAGACCCTGAACTGAAAGGAAGATCAGAAACTGTGGGCAGCTTGACTGAAGCAGGGAAAGGAAATGGGTAACCGTAAGGGAGGAAAAGCCATCTCCAACTACAGGCACTGAACGTTTTCAGCCCACAGGCCTAAAACTAACTCTCACCCTTAAACTTAGCAGATTTCCTTAAAACAGTCTTTTCTCTTAATCTAATTATTTTTATTTTTTCTTTAAACTTCTGATATATTCAAATTGTAAAAGCAATATTACTGATTGTAATAAATGAAGCAATAAAAAGACACATGGAACATTACACAATGGAATACTACTTGGCAATAAAAACAAGAAAATTTTACCCTTCACAACAGTATGGATGGACCTGGAGAACATTATGCTAAGTGAAATAAACCAGTCAGAGAAAGACAAATACCATATGAGTTCACTCACATGTGGAATCAAATGAACAAACTGAACTAATAAGCAAAATACAGACAGATTCACAGATGAAAAGTCCACCGACAGCTCTGGGGGTTGGGTTATGGGTTGGAAAATTGAGGCAAAATGAAAAAGGGACTCATGAACATAGACAGCAGTGTGGTGACTTCCAGGGTGGGGGGCATAAGGGGAATAAATGAAAAAATACAATAATAAAAAGAGTTTCATTAAAACTTCAAAAAATTAAATGCTTAAGTATGAAAAATTAAAGCAAATGTTAATCCTCACTCACCCACTTTCTCTCATCCTATGAGATAAACAATTAATAACCTGGTGAGTGTCCTTCTCACCATTCTCTCTGCTGAAATAAATACAGACAAACATACAGCCATATACACAGTGGTTGGCTGGTTTATATGCCTAGTGCTTTGTTTTTATTGATGTCTGTAGGAGTGTATATACATATGTGTAAAACTTGTATTCTTCACATTAAATAATCATAAGCATCCTTATGGGTCCATACATGTTATTCTAACTCATTTATTTTAAATAATGTCTCACTGTACATAGTATATATGAATGGAAATCTTTTCAAACACTTGATTATTGATATATAATTCAGTTTTGTCAGTTTAAAGCTATTACTGCAATAAATAAATATACGTTATCTAACACAGTTTATATTTGGGGGGTAGATTTCTGAAAGCTCAACTATTGGATCAAAGGATATCTCTATCTTTATTTTTAACAGACATTTTTAATTACTTTCAAGTAAACATATAGCATGTCACACTCCTCCTAGTAATACGTGTGACTTTCCCTTTACCTTCATCCTCACTGTTTTGAAGGGAGAACCCTGTTGCTGAGAACATGTGGACTGAATCTGTAACTGGACCCAGTTAAGGCTTTTATATAACCTTTCAAGACTTCTGAGGGTAGTGGGTGGAGACTGACTTGTCTCGAGGCCACCAAAGACAAGCGTCAAGGTAAGTGCCCTCACTTATGAGACCTGCCACCAATCAGGAGAGGTCTGCCTCTTTCTTCAGCCTCTCCTTCCACTCCACGTAGGGGGCCAGGTTCAGAGTTCACCCGGAAAACCCCAAGGTTTTGAACCAGCCTTGCTAAAGAATATTTCCCACCATCCGAATATATAAAAACATTCTTAGATTTTTAGCCGTTTTGATTTCACTTTATCATTTATCATTTTGATTTTTATAATAAAATCTTTCAATCTTCTGGAAATTATCTTTGTACATGGAAGCTTCTTCCCACTATTTCAATGCCTTTGCCATATTTGTGTAGCCAAATGCTATGTGTCCTTATTGAACTTTCCCTGCTTCCAAGCTTTACAGAAAGTGTAAGAATCACAGCAGAACTGGATGTTGGTAAGAACAGGCATTAAATTCTCCAGTGCCGACTCAAAAAGAGAAATTCTTGGCCATTCTGCTTGGTGTGAGAGGCCAAACCAGTTTGACTGATGGTAACAAAAGATATTAGAGGGGAGACTGGGAGCATAAAGAAGTAACCTTTGGGGGGATATGTGAGCCTGGTGTATAAGGAAGGTATATAAGTGAGTCCACCCAACTCCTGTCTATATGACTGGAGGCACCCAGTCCAGGCTCCATCCACTTCACTAGTTGAGGTCTGGTAGAGAATGTGAGGTTCCTATGGCGAATATATAAACAGGAGAAAGACAGCAGACCTAAAGGAAGGTGCACTAGATTACTTTCCTACCTTTTTATTCAAACTCCATGAATTTCCTGTGAGTTATGAGCCTGTCCAGTTTCTGAACCAGCTTGCCTGAACCTATGCCTGTCTCCAAGAGGTGCCACAAGGTCCTTGCCTGCACCAACTTGCCTCATACTGCACCTGTTCTCAAGAGGGCCCACAAGATCCCTCCAAGAGGTTCA
The DNA here is from genome assembly GCF_004126475.2 of Phyllostomus discolor. NCBI lineage: Eukaryota > Metazoa > Chordata > Mammalia > Chiroptera > Phyllostomidae > Phyllostomus > Phyllostomus discolor. Next base: position 144,774,900 of record NC_040903.2, on the reverse strand, counting down.
GCAAAGTCCCTCATAGCAACAGGCTGTGAAATGTCCAAGTGTGGGTTGAGAAAGGCTTGCCCCTGGGCCTGGTCACTCCTTCCAGGAGAATGCAGGTGAGTGCACTGTAACCCCTGAAGAAACCACTAACACTATCATGAGATACCTGCTACCCTTTCTAGACAGAGATAAGAACCAGAGAAAGGGGCAAGAACCTCTTCTCCATACCATGGAGCTGTTCACATAGAGGAAGAGCAGTCTCAACAACCAAGGAGACAAGGCTACTCAGCCTGGGAGAAAGTTAGTGGAGAGTCCCCTACTCTCTCCCACCTGCTTTCCCAACCTCTGAGGGCAAGGAAAAAGTGGGAAGAGAAATAAGACAGAAAAAGCAGCATAACATCTGGATCATAAGTAGACCATACACACGCACATACACTTGGATTCCTTTAGAGTTATCTTGGCTTGCATAACACATGGAAAGTCTTGAAGAGTACAGGAAGAAGTATAAAGAACTCATGAACACAGGAACCTGTATATGAAAACTATGTGTCTAAAATGAGATGCTATCATAATCACATTTGTCACCCTATATCCAGAAAAGATACATATTAGTTCAAAATACTTACTGAGAAGTCCCTCCGATGGGATGTCATGCTGTCTTTATCATATCCTACATGTCCATACCCAATTGGGTCTAATTTTTTTATTTATTATTCTCTTGAATTGACCTGTCTGCTTAGTTTTAATTTGCAATTAAGAATTTTCTTTTTTTTCTCTCTCTTTCTCTTTCTCTCTCTCTTTCTCTCTCTCACACACACACACCCTTTGTGGGATAGAAAATATGCTGCTTTCTGACCAGGCTGAGTAGCTCAGTTATTTCAACTGTCATCCTGATATGTCCAAGTTGTGGTTTCAACCCTTCCAATTAAGTAGAACATCAAATCAATGGTTCTCCTTCTCTCTCTTCCTTCCTCTCTCTCAAAATCAATAAAATAAAATATTAAAAATAGCCCTGGCTGGCATTGCTCAGTGGATTGAGCGCGGGCTGCAAACCAAAGCATTGCAGGTTTGGTTCCCAGTCAGGGCACATGCCTGGGTTGCAGGCCACAGCCCCCAGCAACCGCACATTGATGTTTCTCTCTCTCTTTCTCCCTTCCTTCCCTCTCTAAAAATAAATAAATAAATAAAATCTTTTAAAAAATTAAAAGCAAAAGTGCTGTTTTCTTTCAGATTTCTTTGACTATTTTTTTGTTTTTGCATATGAATGATATAGATTTTTTAAATTGTGTTTTATGTTATAACCTGTATCTCAGTAGTGATTTTCCTTTCCATTTTTAGGTTTTAATGATTTCATCTGCAAACACGCAGATGATATTTTAACTCTCTCTTTCAAATTCTTATACTACTCACTATTTTCTCTTGGCTTGAAGTGTTATCTAGTCACCCCAACACAGTGTTAGTTAGATAGGGCTAAAAGCATTGGACAACATGGTCTTTCTCCTAAATTTAATAGGAAAGCTTCTAGCATTTCTCCATCAGTAGGTGCTGAATTGGGGATGTGGCATCTGCATTCTTATGTTAAGGAATTAGTTATTAACTCCTTTTTTGGTGTTTTTAACATGAATGTGTTGTATTTTGTTACATGATGTTTCTGCATCAGTGGAATTGATCCTATAATTTTTTTGGTAACTCTCATGACATTTATTAAGTTACTACTCTTTTTTAAATATATATTTATTATTTTCTTCTTTACACAAGGATATGTTTGTTGATTTAAGGGAAAGAAGAAAGGGGAGGCAGAGAGAGAAAAGAGAGAGAGAAGCATCAATGTGAGAAATATGAAACAGTTGCTTCCCATATGTGCCACTGAACCCATGACAGTTTGGTGTACAGGACGATGCTGCAATCAACTGTGCCAGCTGGCCAAGGAAAGCTATTTATTCTTAAGTGCAAATATTTTGCTGCTATATTTTACTTCTCTTTGTAGTAATGCTGATGCTTATCATGCACTGCCCCCAAGAGTTAGTTAATTTTATATGTGTTCTTCTAGTCTCTTCAACTTTATTATTAGCATATTCTATTTTGTACATTTTATTAAACATCCCAAATGGTTAAGGTGAATAAATATTACACAGCAGACATTCAACACTTATTGTTGGCCTTGCTACAACCCTTGGCTCTCATTGTTCAGGAGAACTGTTAATCACCTTTTACTAGTTGTATGCCTGCTAGTAAAGATCTGGAATGTTAAGCATCATCATATCTGAAACAGTTCCAAAGGAAACTCTCATCTAAATGTCACCCAGGAAACTCACATGTAAATGTTACTCCTTCCAAACAACTGAAACAACTCCTTCTCTTCTAAAACTAAAATTCTTTTCTTTGAAAACATTCCTAAGTGTCTTCATCAGTAGTGAGAAAATCTTAAGCTACCTAGAAGGTTTGCTGGCCTTTTTGCAGTGCCAGACTTGACATGATGTGACACTGTTCGGAGTGAGAAAAAGAACAATCATATACCCAGGAAAGTATAGTAATTTGCAAACAACCAGCTGCTCTGGCAACTAACCCATATGTCTGCTCTTTTTCCTCAAGCAGCAATGAGAGGACAGAAGGTGGAGCACAGTTCATCTCAGGCCTGCACCTCTGAGAGGGTGCTGACTCTAGTCTGAGCTTCGATTACACTGGGCTCCAAGGGGCAAAGCTAGAAGGAGCAGCCTCCCTATTTTACATCACTTCATGTATGAAGAAGAATGGAAGACAGACATACACAATTAACCTGAAAGAAGACCACAGCTCTTTCCTCAACACAGACTCTCAGCCCCTTACCTCAGGCCCACAGTAAGAAATGAAGGGAGGGAAGGATGGCAATAGACTTGCTAGGGCCAAGTTATCCAGGAAATGTAGCTGAGAAAATGTGGTTATGTAGGTACCCAAAGTCATCAATGTGAGAACTGGATGCAAAGAAGAGAAGAGAACTTTCTTCCTTAAGCTCCAATTCTCTTGAGTCCCTAATCCTTGTTGAAAATATAGGAGACCATAAAACAGGGTTTCAGATATCTAATATGTAAAATATGAGAAATTACCAGATTTTGCACTGGTGTCCACATCTTGACATAGAAAGACTCAGATATTTGCAAAAGCATTAGCATTCTCAGAGTTAGCTGACACAAGCTTGATCTGTCAAAGATGAGAATATTTTTTAAAGAGGTTTTATAAGTTCCCTTCTTTATATTTTTAGTTAGGATGCAGGATTGGTGTAACCCTTTTAACTAATTTAAAACTGTTCAGGTCGAGAAATTTAACAAAGCACTGTAGACGCTAGCCAGAAACACCCAGTTCTTCTCCCAACCTTTTATTTATGCCCCTCAGAATGCAGCACAGAGTCATTCAGTCAAAGGACCCGCACAGAGGTTCGTGAAGGTGAGGAGAGTAAGGAGGGAGCACCAGGCACTAAGAATATTCAGGCAGTCATCCCCAGACACACTTTTAAGACTATCTTTTTACTTTCTTTTTCTCCCTCTCTATATGTTCTAATTTCCTTTATTGGAACAGAATGAGTTACTTTGTGCTAAGGGGGAAATGGGAAAAAAAAATTAATAAAAAACTTCAGACCACATGGGGGCAGTGTTTCCATTGACAGAAGAGACTGGCTGGAAACTAGAACTCTGAACAGGAGCTCCAGAAAGAGTATTTTCAATGATAGCTTTATTGTGACAAGTGAGTTTTATTGGTTGTGACAAGACAGTGAAGATCACAAGGGGTGTCCACATAAAAAGAAACAGAAGAACCTGGAGCAGAGATCAGAGTCCACTGAACTTGGCCAGCTCCAAGCCTCTTAACTGAATCCTCAGAGGCTCCAGGAAGAAGCAAGAATGGAGATTCCCCTGGGAGCTTCACTGATGCTCCTGTGTGTGCAGCTAACCTGTGAGTGAGGGGGAGTGAGGGGGAGTGAGAGGGGGTGGGAAGGGCCAAACAAGACAAATGGGACCCCTCTGCTGATGAAATATACCAGGATTCCAGGGACAATCTGGGCTTTATTCTAAGGAATATAAAACAGCCAAGGGGAACAAAAAGCAGTTTCTTATGCACGAAAACCTCTTCACTCTCCTGAACAGGGGCAAACCAACAAGCACAGGTGGAACAGAGCCCAGCTTTCCTGAAAGTCCAGGGAGGAGAGAGCTTCACACTGAACTGTAGTTACACAGATCGCAATTTCAACTTCTTCCAGTGGTTTAGGCAGGATCCTGAGGGAGGCCTCAGCAACCTGATACAAATGCGATCAAATGAGAAGGAGAAGATCAGCAGAAAACTCACAGCCACGCTTGACACAGAAGGCCAGCACTTTTTCCCTGCATGTGAGGGATTCCCTGCTCTCTGACTCCACCACGTTCCTGTGTGCAGCAAGCACACAGTGCGGCACCTGCCCCTGCCCCAGCACCTAAACCCTGCAGAGCCCTGCACTGCCCCCTATAAGGTCTCCAGGACACTGACTGTACTTTTGGGAAGGGAAAAGTGAGAAGCTTTTTATAGCATAATGTCAAATATTTTTATTTGAAACCACATGCAGATGGATAGATAATGTTGTGAAACACCATCTGATGTATTTTGTTTCTCAGTGTGTAGTTCTTACTCTGTTAAAACTGGTATAAAAGGCTGTGGTTTAATGTCACAAAGGAGAGATCAGTGAAAAGAATAAAGAGAGAACTAAGTAAAACTCTTGCCATTGAGTGCTCTGGCAGACTTTTAAAAATATACTGTAATACAGTGTCTTAAAAGACATGACCATCACTTCAGTAATGAGAGAAAATATCATATATTTTGACATTCTGAGAAGACTGACATAGTAGGTCTAGTACTAAAACCTGAGGAAAACTGGTGTAAATTTTATAAAGAACTCCATGAAAAGCAAGCACATTATGATAGCTATGCTGGTTTCTCCTTAAGAGGGGAAAAGGTCAACCAGATGGCTGGAGAAGAGTCAAAGGGGTGTGACCAGAGGTTATCTTTGAAAAGGCCCAGTATCCTGTCTTTTCTAAGGTCAGAACCCTGAGCAGGTGGCATGGGAGGAGGATGAGTCACATTCAGGGTGACCATGAACTGAAGGAAAATTGTGCTTGGGCACAAGTTGTTGGGATCCTTATATCTTACATCCATTCCCCACTGGAGAACATTGCCTGCAGAGGAAGCACTGAACAACCACGTGAGCAGGACAGTCCATCCAGAGGATGTCACCAGTCTCTGTCCACTTCAGTGTTTGAACAATAGACCCATGAACAGATTAGCCATGGTGACTGAATAGACCGTTCTCCATGAGCCCATGAGAATACTTTTCTCTCACCAAGGTGGATGTGGCTACTTCTGCTGCCAAGGAGTCAACCTGTCAGCAGTAGATATCACACTCAGACTTCAATATGGAATTCCCTCAAGGAGATCCCCAGCCACTTTTTGACAAGTAGATTACATTGTACCACTTCCACACTGGAGGTGACAGAAATCTTTTTTGGGGGGTGGTTAATACATACCTCTGGGTGTGAATTTGCCTTCCCTTCCACAGGGCCACACACAGCAGCACAAACTGAGGGCTCAGAGTGTCTGACTGATCATCAAAGGATTTCCCGTCCCTCCGCATCAACAGACCCACTTTGTAACATGGAGGTGTGACAGTGGGCATGTGACCATTGGACATACTGACCCTACTGCATAGACTGTTATCCACCAACCACTAGTCTAATAGAACATAGAATAACAGCAAAGGCTCAGCTGAAGCAGGAGAGGGTGGGGAGCTATTCTTCAAGATGGTGCTGAGTTCCTAAAGCAGCCCTCAGTCAGCAGTGGACAGTGAGTTCATGGATTGTTCCAGCTCCTTCACACCTCACTTGGGAAAACTCCAGAGGGCATGCTATCTTGAATCCCAGACCTACCCTGCTGGGTTAAGCTCCAATTGCCCACAGTAATAACTGGTTGACAACACCCTGCATTGGCTTCCTTCCCTTCCCTCATTCACTTCCTACTGTTCTTTGATAGAATCACTTGCACACAAACTGCTTACACAGATCCTCATATTGGAACTGACTCTCAGAGATCCAAAACAAAGATATAGGAATTCAAGTCATAAGACAAGAATGGAAATGATCTAGAGAAATTCTGTTGCCTCTTCTTCCATTGCTATCAAACTGGATTTTGGGGCACAAGACATTCTAGCAGCCTCATTCAGGGGTAGTCTCAACTCTCACTACTCTCTGCACTCCTAAGTGGAGAGACTAAACCCCTAACCACTGTGTCATGGAGAACCATGCTGCTCAGACAGTACCTGGTGTAACAGCACCCCTTCAGTATGGCTTTGGATCCAACTCTGGCATTAAGCATCTCAGTCAATCACTCTGTTAATGCAAAATTCTAATGAATCATGGTATCTTTTCTTTAAAAAAAAAGGTTTTTATTCACAGTATTTTCACAACATGGAATGAGAGTTGAGAGCAACACTTAATGAGTAGTTTGAGGTAATTTAATGCTGATGAAAACTCTTGCAATAGTTACATCAGCGTTTCCTAATGAAGCACCAACAAGGACTTATTTTCTTTAAGTGTCTGAGGGAAAATAGGCTCAATTGGACATGAGGTGAACAGCTTCTTCTCTAGTCAGTGCTCTTTTCAGTCATAAAAATCTTTTTTCATTCTTTATTTTAAGGAATTATAGAAATATAAAAATTGAACACATAAATTAAACAAGTGTCTTCCTATTATTCATAATTAATTATTCACATATATCATAGTTGCTATGTCATATTTATTTGAAAAAGGAAAGAAAACTTAGAGTTTTCCATTGTTGCAAATGAAACCCTGCCACTTCTGCTCAACATTGTAGGTCCCAACTCCTCTCCAAGATTAGGTCTTGTCACAAATTAATTTGCCAGATCTTTAGTCTTTATTTTCATTCTAGAATAAAAGATCTCAGAAGACATTATTTACTTTCATTTAAAATTATAATCAAGGGTGGGAGGTGGGGATGGCTGGGGTATGGGGAATGGTGGGTAGAAAATGGAGACAAGTGTATTTGGACAACACCAAAAAAAATGAGAAAAATATTATAATCAAGGATGTATTTTTTGAAAGACCAAAAAGTGTTGGGAAAACTCCTCACTGAGACACAGTCCCCCTCCCACCTGTGACACTCTTTCCTGTTACCAGCACAGAGAAGCACCCAGACCAGACCAGAGCACAGACTTCTAACCCTGAGGGAAAGCTGTCAGCATGACACCTGCTGCCTTGCTGTGGGCAGCCATGGTCTCTGCCTGTCTGGGTAAGGAAGGTGTAGGTCTTCATTTACAATGTTTTCTAATGGGGCTCAGAAGCAAGAGGAAATTAACAGCACAGGACCTGCATGCCTCACAGATCCCAGCTATTATGAGCTCAAAAGCTGACAGGTTCTACCTGAGGTTTTGGTCAAGAAGAGAAAGGCGGGTGGGGATGGGAACCAGCTGTGAGCCTGCATGCTCTGTCTGTCTGGTGTCACACCCAGTGCAGTCAGTCCTTTCTGTCTTCCTTCCCACAGGATCCAGTATGGCCCAGACAGTCACTCAGCCTCAACCAGAAATGTCTGTGCAGGAGACAGAGACTGTGACCCTGGCCTGCTCCTATGACACCAGTGACAGTAATTATTATTTGTTCTGGTACAAACAGCCTCCCAGTGGGCAGATGATTCTCATTATCCGCCAAGAAGCTTATAAGGAACAAAATGCAACGAATAATCGCTTCTCTGCGAACTTCCAGAAAGCAAGCAAACACTTTGGCCTCAGGATCTCAGGACTCCCAGCTGGAAGGATGCAGCAATGTATTTCTGTGCTCTCAGTAGGAGCACAGTGAGATGAGTGACAGGGAGAGGCGTACAGAAACCTCAACCACAGCACTGGTGTCGAGGGGGGCGGGTGTGAGAAGTGGTTGGGGACATAGGAACATAGAAAATCATTGTCTTCCTTTGGGAATAAAAGCTCCTTCTATCTGAATATAAGAAACAAAGAAGGATGAATGTCTACAATCTGTAAGTCTTTAAAATAATATTGTGTGTAGTGTCTTCCAGTGTTACAAAATTTCTTCGTACACATATCACATGTAAGCCTCTTATTTTTATATGGTGTATATGACAGATTACACTTCCTGAGCACTTTCTTTTTCCAAAATATCTTTATAATTTACCTGGGAGCAACATACTTCTAAGAATCTTAAACTTTACCATTCTGTTAATTAAAGCTTTTATAAAAAATATATTTCTTTTTTATCATTTTTAATTGTTGTTCAAATACTGCTGTTTCCATATTCCCACCATGACTTTCCCCTGCCTCACCCACCAACACCTCCCACACTTATCCTACCCCCCTTGGCTTTGTCTATGGGTCCTCTATGCAGGTTCGTGGACAACCCTCTCCCTTCTTTCTCCCATTATCTCTCTTCCCCCTCCCCTCTGGTTACTGTCAGTTTGTTCTTTAATTCAATGTCTCTGGTTCTATTTTGCTTGCTGTTTTGTTTTGTTGATTAGGTTCCACTTATAGGTGAGATCATATGGTATTATCTTTCACCGCTTGGCTTATTTCACTTAGCATAATGCTCTACTGTTCCATCCATGCTGTTGCAAAATGTAGGAGCTGCTTCTTTCTTTCAGCTGTGTAGTATTCCATTGTTTAAATGTACCACAGTTTTTCATCCACTCATGTATTGATGGGCACTTAGGTCACTTCCAGCACTTGGCTCTTGCAAATTGTGTTTCTATGAACATTGGGGTGCATAGGTTTTGAATTAGTGTTTCAGTATTAAGGCATAATCCCAGCAGTGGAATTGCTGGGTCAAAAGGCAGTTCCATTTTTAGTTTTCTGAGGAAATTCCATACTGTTTTCCACAATGGCTGCCATCAGTCTGCATTTCCACCAACAATGTGCTGAGGTTCCCTTTCTCCACAACCTTGCCAGCAATTAATGTTTGTTGATTTATTTATGATGGCTACTCTGACTGGTGTGAAGTGGTATCTCACTGTGGTTTTAATTTGCATCTCTCTGATGGCTAGTGATGCTGAGCATCCTTTCATATGTTTCTGGGCCTTCTGTGTGTCCTCCTTGGAGAAGTGTCTATTCAGGCCCTTTGCCCATTTTTTTAATTGGGTTGTTTGTCTTCCTGGAGTGGAGTCATGTGAGTCCTTTATATATTTTGGAGATCACACCCTTGTCTGAGATATCATTGGCAAATATATTTTCCCATACAGTTGATTCCCTTTTCATTTTGGTTCTTTAGCTGTGCAGAAGCTTTTATTTTGATGAAGTCCCATTTGTTTATTCTCTCCTTTATGTCCCTTGCTCTAGGGGACATGTCTGTGAAAATATTGCTGCATGGAATATCTGAGATTTCCCTACCTATGTTCTCCTCTAGGGCTTTTATAGTATCATGAGTTATATTTAAGTCTTTTATCCATCTCGAATTTATTTTTGTGTATGGTGTAAGTTCTTAGTCGAGTTTCATTTTTTTGCAGGTAGCTTCCAGGTGTCCCAACACCATTTGCCGTAGAGACTATTTCTACTCCATTTTATGCTTCTGCCCTCTTTGTCAATTATCAATTAACCATAGAGATTTGGATTCATTTCTGGGCTCTCTATTCTGTTCCATTGATCTATGTGTCTTTTCTTATGCCAGTACCAGACTGTTTTGATACACTGCCCTTATTATATAGTTTGATACCAGGTATTGTGATCCCTCCTATTTTGTTCTTCTTTCTCAAAATTGTTGTGGCTATTCAAGCTCATTTATGGTTCCATAAACATTTTGAAATTTATTTGTCTATATATTTGAAATATGTCATTGGTATTTTAATAGGGATTGGGCTGAATCTTTAAATTGTTTTGTGTAGTATGGACATTTTGTTGATGATAATTCTTCCAATCCGTGATCATGGTATATGCTTCCATTGATTTGTGTCTTCCTTAATTTCTTTCTTCAGTGTTGTGTAGTTTTCTGAGTATAGGTCTTTTATATCCTTGGTTAAGTTTATTCTTAGGCACTTTATTTTTCTTGTTGCTATAGCAAATGGAATTTTCCTCCCAATTTCTGTTTCTGATATTTCATTGTTGGTGTCCAAAAATGCCTTTGATTTCTGAATATTAACTTTGTGTCCTCTTGCTTTGCCAAATTCACTAATTAGGCTGAATAATTTTTTGGTGGTGTTTATGGGGTTTTCTATGTACACTATTATGTCATCTGCAAACAATGACAGTTTTACTTCCTCCTTTTCAATTTGGATGTCTTTTATTTGTTTTGTTTTTTTTTTTTGTCTGATTGCTGTGGCTGGGACTTCCAATACAATGTTGAATAGAAGAAGTGAAAGTGGACATTCTTGTCTTTTTCAAGACCTTTGAGAGAAAGCTTTTAGCTTTTGCCCATTTATTATGATGTTTGCTGTAGATTTTTTATATATGGCCTTTATTATATTGAGGAATGTTCCTTCAACTCCCACTTTGCTGAGGGTTTTTGTCATGAATGGACGCTGTACCTTATCAAAAGCTTTTTCCACATATAATGATAAGATCATGTGATTTTTGTCTTTTTTATTTATGTTGTGCATTACATTTATTGATTTGCAAATATTTTACTATGTATTAGTCTTTATTCTTCACATTAATCTAATTTCACCCTGAATCTTAAATGTCCTTAAACACTATTTGTCTTATCTAAGAAAATGAGACAAAAGAACAAACAACTGGTCCAATTTCATGTGCAGCTATGATTTCTCCCCAAACCATTTTACTTCTGGTAACAGTTTAGTTGCTTCTGACGAGGCAACCATTTAAAAGAACCAGGTCAAAAGTGGGGCCAAGTAACCATCACCAGACTGACCACCTTGAATCCCTTGAGAAAAGGGGATCTCTGGCACTGGAGTGGATTCCACCATGTTTATGTTAAGGGGGATTAATTAAATGGACAAAGTTGAACCAACATTTCTTTATATGTCCATAATTCCACCATTACATAGTTTTTGCTGTTAAGACCAGTAGTGGAGCATTTATTTCCATCTGTTCCCATTAGGGGAGTGGTAGAAAGTTGGATAAGATACTTCATAACTGAATAGTTGTCTGATCAATGGTTCCAGAGCTAAGGTTGGAGATATGTTTAGAAGGAGTGGTGGAAGTTACTGAAAGTGGGAGACACAAAGGGGATCCAAAGACAGAATGCTAACTAATAACTAAAAATAAGCATTCACAGAAATCTTTATCATCCCTGAGTTACTTGTATTGTCACAAGGGATTTGAACTCCGACTGGAACTAGAAGCAGACCTGGAGACATGCAAAGGACATTCTGGATCACCTGTGGCCTCTTTATGTCCTCCTCGAGAACTTCTATTGCCCACCATAGGCTCACATTTGAGCCACCCTATTAGTCCCATTGAACAAGTTGGAACCATCTGGAACTCTCCCCTTTAGTTTCAAATGCTATGGCCCAAGGGTAATTTGTGCCTCCATTTTTTCACAAATCCCATCCTCTCTCACCACTCATTATGAATATACCCCTTCCATCCTTAGCTCCCAGTGGTAGAAAGAAAATATGTTCCTGAAATTCTCAGTGTCAATCCTTTAGATTGAACTGGCATGTGAATTTAAGAACTTCCCAATTTAAATGAACAAAAAATCCAAAGAAGATGGAAAATCAGTGAGGGAAGCTTATTTTATTGTAAAGAGTGAAAGGAAGAGCTAGAGAAGGAAGGAAAAAAGGGAGAGGGTGAGGGAGAGAAAAAGGAGGAAGGAGAAACCATTTCAGGTTGGGGAAAAATCCCTAATGCCCATCCTCAGTGCCTTCTGCTGTGTTTCTAAACAGGGGAGAACACCCAGCAGCTGGAGCAGAGTCCTTGGTTCCTATGCATCCAGGAGGGAGAAAATTGCACTGTGTATGGCAACTCCTCAAGAATTTTCCCCACATTTCAATGTTACAGGCAGAGGACTTGGGTAGGTACTATCCTCTTGATGACATTTGCTAGAGTTGGAGAAATAAAGATGCAGGAGGGACTCACAGCTCAGCCTGGTTAAGGCCAGAGAGGATAGCTCCCTGCTCATCACTGCAGCCCAACCTGCAGAGGTATGTGGGAATCTACCTCTGTTCAAGCACACAGTGCTCATGGGTCATCTGTTGCCCACATCCTGACCTCACTGCAGGCCCCAGTGCCACTGCTGTCACATTCCTGCAACTCTTCCTCATGTGCCTCTTGGCATGAACAATGACCATGACCTTAGCCCCTTATGGAACCACTGCCGCTACCTTTCCAGAACATTCCCACATGAGCTGGACAATGATTCCTCTGTTATTAGTTAAACTTCTAGAAATATAACTCACTATTAGAACCAGTGAAAATATGGGTTTACAGCTCCCCAGTGTAGGCAGTAGCAGGAAGAAGAGAGTCCATGTGGAGGGACAAGTGGAAGATACCAGACAGAGTGCACACATTCTTGAGTGGTCACCCTGTTTTCCTAAAGATCACAACCAGGGTTGGTTATTACAAGGGCACAGAAATGAGTCATTTTACAGCTTTATTCTACTACTCTGGAGGTGACGAAACTGCTACCTTCTCAGTCTAGTAAATTGGAATAAAATGCAGAATAATAGCAAAAAGTAACAAGAGACACATTGAACAAACTGATATCAGAATAAAGGGGAGTGGAAGAATGGGAGAAAAAGTTGAAGGGGAATAAAAAGTATAAACTTTCAGTTACAGAATAAATAATTCATAGGAATATAAAGTACAGCATAGGAAATATAGTCCATAATATCATAATATCTTTGTATGTGTAGTGACCATATTATAATATATATAAATGAAGAATTGATAGGGGACTCGAGAGTTGGAAAGTTTTACTTTCAGGGAAATAGTTATAAGCTTAGTAAGTAATGCATATGTTAAAGATATTGTTTCAGAAACTACACATAAGGCCCATCTTCACTCAAGAGAGAGACAGCCAACCCTCTGGGGCACTGCTAAAGATTACTGCCTGGGGAACAAGTGGAGGCATCCAGCCATTGTGTTCCAGGGAGAGATAGACAATCACCCGTCCCTGGGAACAGCTAATTGCCTAGGGTGAGAATACTTCAGGGTTTTAAAAAATCTAATTTTCCCTGAATTTCAAAACCCCTCACTCATTTTGTTCTCTGTTATATAAAGGCTTGCTTGGAAGAAAATGTAAGATGGTCAGTTGGGGTGTGAACCTGCCCTCTTCTCAGATCACCTGCCATCTGAATAAAGTGCCCATAAAGATTCAATCCCAGTCTCTGCTTGTTGGGTTTGGTATGTGACAGGGAACACAAATGACAGTCTTTCCCGGTTTCAGAATCACTCTCTTGTACACCTGAAAGTAATATAATATTATATGTAAACTATACTTTTATAAAAAATTTAAAATACTTAGAAGAAAGTTGCTACTTTTTGACAGAGAAATGCCCAAATTATACTCCAGCAACAATTCAACAGTGATCCCATAGCGCTGTCCCCAGTTGGTGGATCTGAAGCTGCTTGTATTTGCACAGGATTTGCTTGGGGATTAGACTTTGATTGGCAGATACAATAACTTCAAGTTCTCAAGGTCAAAGAAGGTAGAAGTTGCAAGTTATCTCCCCCTGGCAAGTCATCCACTAGGCTATTTTTATAATTGAAGAATTCTTCTTTGTTTTCTAAAGCAAGATGATATAATACAAACCACATGAGCTTTTGAGTCAATATAACCCAGGTTCAAATTCTGTTTTTGCAATTTTCTAACTCTATGTCCTTGGGCAATTATTTATCTTCACCTAAGCTTTCTTGTAAATACATGTTAAAAGGAACACATATCTTGTTGTTTGCTACAAATTAAATGAGATATAATATACAAAATTATGTAAAGTCCCAGGTATATCATACATACTCAATAAATACCCTGTTTAATAACATTAATAATAATGCCTCTGAATAAATTGGTCCCTATACTGAAGTTTTTCCTGACTCCACAAGGAGGAATGAGTTAATCTCGACCTGATATTCTGACCTCCCAGCTGGGTAGTCAGGAAGGCAGACTCTGAGATTGTTCAACTGCACCATTGTAGGAGGACCGTTCTGCCTGGCATGGGCCCAGTTCCCACTCAGAGATGCACAGGACCCACTCCCACAGATAGGTTCTCCCATGGAGAATCAGGCCAGCAATGTACCCAGGCTGCTTTGAGACTTGCTTTTGCTAAAACTCCCTCACGCTGAATTGCGACAGCAAGTGCTTATTGTAACTTCCTAAAATCCAAGCTAAACCCACCCCCCTCTATGGAGTGTAACTGGTTCAACTACTTATCCCTTTTCATTTGCAAATATCCCTCTTCTGTGATGTGATTAGTGGCATTGGCTCCTTTGTTCTCTGTAAAAGGTAACCACCTAAAGCCAACCTCAGCATAGTAAATGAGGACCATCCTGTAATGTGCCCAGAAAAAGAAATAAAGGCTTGTCATGACAGAGGCCACAACTTTTTGCTTCCCTTGAGAGTGAAGCCACCCACCCTTTTCCTCCACAGGACTTGGTAGTCTGTGTGAATGTCTCTCCCCCATCCACAATGTCATAGACCCCATGAGCTGGGGTTTGCATCAAACCATCATTTCCTTCCAGATTAACAGAACTCTCAGTTTTGATTTGTGCAATGTATCCCCAGATTTTTTAAAAATCCTACTCTCTATTTCACATTCTTTCTCAAAAACAGGTGTTGCTGAAACACAGTACAGAGCATATTCCCCCACTGCTCCTGGTTGGGGGAAGTGAAGTGGATGACAGGGCTTAAGATAATTTTCATAACAGTGGCAAGTGACAGCCAGGCCCTTCCTGAAGGGAAGCTGTGCTGCCACCTGGGTAAAGGCCTATGTGACCTTCAGTACATACAGTGCCTAGTATGAAGTCACATTGGAAGCCTGGGGTCAGCTTTTAAAATTAAGGCAGCCATCCATGGATAGGGTGATGCAGTTTGAAAGGGAGTAGAAGGGCCCCCACCAGCCCACCACGAGGTCTGGTGTGTAAGGAGGTACCATTGTTACAGAACAAACAAGAGGGGCCTGGGACAATATACTATTACCGAAAGAAACCCCCAGGTCTGTTATGTCTGCCGCCTATAGGAAAGATGTCTCTCAATGCCAGAGATTCGTGAAAAGGAAAGGAAATGTTTATTTAATGCTATACAGACTTAAAGTAGTGACCTAATGTCTTCATCAAAATCCTGAAGTCCCTTAAAACACCCACAAACAGACACAGTCCTTCCTTCCCCCTTTGCCCAGTCCAGAGTACCATATCTCAGGAAAGGAAATAGAAGTCCTTGGCTCAGCCAGCCCCCAGTTCTTCCCAGTGATCCGTCTTGACTAGGAGACCTTCCTGGGTTCCTGGCACCCTCACCTGTGTCACCGGGATCTCTGCTAAAACCAGGTGGTGGTTCCCCCTTCTAAAGCTGCGAGGGTCCCCACTCTGGCAAAAGCACATGGTCCTCTCTCCACCATTCCAGCCTCATGGTCCTCTCTCCCCCAGGGTCACGGGAGTCCCCACTCAGCCAAAACCACGTGCTTCTCTCCCTGTGCAATGGCTGCAAGGAGCGGGGGTCACCACTCTGCCAAAGCCGAGTGGCAGTTCTCTGCTAAAGCTGCATGGTGGTTCTCTCTCCCAGGGCTGCGGGAGTCTCTACTCTGCCAAAGCTGCGTGGTTCTCTCTCCAATGGCTGCCGTGTCTGAGTTTAAATCCCCACGCCAATCTTCCTCTGCAGCCCCATTTCCAACTCCTCCCACACTTCGGCCTCACATGCCAGAACTCAAATCATTCTAGCTTTACTGGGCTGCCATCAGGAGCCTGGGCAGGTGTGGCCCCATGTCATGGAGCCAATCATCTCCAAGCTCCCACGCAGGCGCTGTAACTCAAGGCCCTGCCCCCCCACAGTTACATCTTGGCTAGGAAGTTACTTCCATTCCCCTGGCTCAGAGCATGGCCATAGCTATTTAACATATCTATGTAACCAGTTAAAAGCATGTCAAATGACCACACCAGAGGTTAGCTGCAAGGCTGTTGCTATGCAAAACAGCTCTCAATGGCCCTGCTCCATTTGTCCCTTCCCCAACCCACACCTTGGGGGGGAGGGGGGGCGGTGAGGACATCCTAAAATCTCCTGGACAACTTGAGTTCTGGGCCCCATTTCAAGTGCCCGTTTGGGGTCCCCCCTCTTGGCTGCACCGTGTAACACCATGAGGTTTGCAGTAGAGAGGTGTCACATGGTTTTGGATTAAAAGCTCGAGATAGAAAGAGCACGTCTGCTGGGAGACTGGCCTGGGAGATGGTGGCTGCACAGCTGATGGAATTGTGGAGAACTGCCCAGGGAAGCACAGATTAATGGGAAGTACATGGAATGCTGAACTGTGATGGGAAATGCTGAGCCACAGACTTCTGTTTTTTCTGCATGACAGTACCTCTCACTGACATATTCTGAAACTGGTCTGGTTTGACAAAGGGAGGCAGGACTGTGTGTTTGGGGGTATATTAAACAGAGTAGGAATTAATGGCAGAATACTCTGCCATTCTTCTAAATCTGTATAACTTTTAAATAAACAATTCCTTCCCTTTTCACCAAACTCTGGCATTGGGAGTCATGTTTCCTGGCATCATGCAATGAGACCCCACAGCTGTTCCAGAACAGTATAGACTGGGGTTCTGTAACATTGCATATGGCACAGTTCTGACCAATGAGACACACTGAGAAAACTGCTAGGAACTTCCTGCAATGATTTTGCTTTCCTGGCACAGGAGTCACATTCTCCTGTCCCACTTTCCAACTTCCTTCTTTCCAAAACATGGAAGTGATAACTTTACTATAAAGGAAAGCAAAAGCATAAACCCCTTCCCGATCCCATTGTAAAGGGGTGTGGAATGAGGGGGATCCTCAGAAATCCCCCATAGCCCTTGGTTAGGGAATGGGGAGAGCAGAGATACTTTGCACTACAGTGGAAAGTGGGTTGCTGTGTCTTTCCTGAAAGCAAGCTGTGCTACCACCCAGGCAAAAGGTGAAAAAGGTATCTACATGACTTTCAGAATGTATGGTGATTTGTGACACAGCTGGGGTTTTTATAGCACCTGGGCTAGAGGCAGGGATATGGTTCCCCATGGGTCACTAAGTCACGCTTGTCCTGACTAAAGGTGGCAGCTGAGAGAAGGTAGCAGCCATGTAAAAAGAGAAGTAAGCAAGCAGCTATGCAGTTTGTAGTCAGGATCCCACCAAGCTGCCTGGTGTAGTAAAGGAGATACTGCTGCTCTGATCGTGCTGCTCTATCCAACTTCAAAGCCATCAAGGACCATGCTGACCTGCTGCCTCACAGACCCATATTCTATCTGGACTCTTGGGATGTGTGCCTTCCTGGGCTTCACCATGGTCCAGTGTAACATGGCACATGTATTTCTGGACTGTAACATGGAGGCTGATGACAACTCACCCACATCCTGAAGTCTAGAGCTGCTGTAAGACTGTTTGCACAGTTGGCTTAAGCACAGATAAGGATATGGGGAACTTTAGGGGCTTCTGACTTACAGACTTTTGGGGAGCAAGGGAAGTGCTGAGTCTCATGGGAGAATGGGGCTCTGAGCTGAAGTGCTCCTAGCTCCACCCCCTATGTTGGAATATTATAAATAAAAACCTGTTTCTTCCATTACTCAGGCTGGGTCATACACCAAGGTGCCCCATGAAGGGGCCCCACTCTGCTTGGTTATACCATGTTAAGTCAGATCCCTCCTCCCGATTTATTCTGCATACAAACTTTAATAGCTATTATTGAGCTGACTTTTTTGTTACTTGCAGCTAAACACAATCTTAACAGTAGTAGGAATGACATAAAATGGCTTTGGGATTTTCTGTGTACATGTGGAAATGCAGGAAATAATATATGAACAGAGGAATGTCTATTCCAAAGAGGGACCTGAATTTTTATCAATCGTATTTATTTCTTGAAGTATCAACTTTTCAGTAATTTTTTATGGAAAAACAACTTTCATCTTCCATTCATGGAAGTCTCATTTTAAAATTTTCAGCAATTCTTACAGTCATGGAAGACTGGAATTCAAGTTTTCACCACAGACTGTATCAATTCCCATGCAAATAATGAATAACAGTGGGCTTACATGTTTCATTTTTAGATTCCAAAGGTTATTAATTTTTCTTTCTTTTAACCTAATAATACCTCCTTTACCTATTCCAAAGGCATTCCCTCAAAATTTTATTACATGGAATTCCTTCATTTTGAAGATTGTAAAAGCAAATGTAAATTAAAAAAGGGGAAAATAAACTTTAATTATTTCTGGTATAAAAGGAAAAGAGAAAATTTCTGAAGAATAACTGAACACCTTGATTAGGAGGAAAGACTAAATTATATGAATCCAGTGGCTCAATATAGTCTAGGCAATTGTGAGCAGGACATGACCTGATGACTCACCCACCTGCCCCACTGCACCAACCTCCTGCTCTGAGACAGCTGCCCTGCCCATCTCCAACAACTCTAAGTGCAGCTTTACACAACTGAGTGAGATGGGTCCCAAACCCAGAGCAGGAACTTTGTTCTTAGAGACAGAGGTGCCAAAGTGACTCTTCTCAGCATATTATGGGCACTGATGGCCTCTGTCTTCCCTGATAGAAACAGTTGTTGGTAATGAGACTGAGGACACCCCAGGATTCAGGGGAGATGGTGGGGAGGGGCTGAGGGGATGAACAAGGTCAACTGTGGTGAACACTCCAGGAAAATGAGAAAGAAGGGAAAAGGAATCAGATTTTGAGTTTTCTTCCTTGACTTAAAATTTAATTCCTGTCTAGAAATTCCAGGAAATTTTCTTAAAAAATTTAAGCTCCAGGGGTCCATTTTGTTATTTCTTATGTCAACAGGATCTAGCAGATCCCAGAAGGTTATTAAATCCCATCCAACAGCATTTAGACAGGAAGGTGAGATTGTGGAACCAGACTATTTAATCCACGCAAGGGTTGGGTGTTATGAATGGTAGTGGTGCAAAATATCATGTATGACATTGGTACAAAAGGCTTCCCAGTGGTGAGGTGATTTTCCTCAGTTCTTAGCACAAAAGTACAGAAACCAGTGTAACACAGGGTCAATATTCTGTGAACTCCCAGAAAAAACTAATTCTGTCAAGTTCATCACATCACCATCACAGCTAGAAGACTCAGCAACATATTTCTGATGACTCAGATGGCCCAGGAAAGAAAAAGATAGATGAGCTTCACTATCAAACTAACTGAAATAACTCATCCTGAGACAATTGTGTATTTCCATATTCTAACAGAATAATTACAAACCTTACCTAGATATTTGTTAGCAGCTAGTGATTGAAGTGTGTAAGTTAAGATCTAGAAAGGAAGCCGTTGAGTTTATTCTAGGAAGCACTCACTCACAGCTGCCTCAGACACCATGTAGGACCACGTGTGAAAGCCATGCACTTCAGATAACATCACATTTCTTCCCATGGAGTATGCCATAAAACAGCAACATACGAAGGACAGTATTTGAACAATATACTTCATAATTCCAGATGTTATACCTGCTCAATTCAATCTTTTGGAAAACACAGTTCTTTTGGGATACTGGACCCAGTTTCAGCATGTGTATAAAGGGGTGGAACAGAGGCTTTCCCTGTAGACCAAGTAATTCTTTGAACAACAGTTGGTGTCCTGCAAGTCAACACAACTCTGATATTATCTACCTGGAGAAAGCATCAGATACCACAAGTTTATGGCACAGTCTTACAACACGGCTTCCCACTCCCACTTCAGATACCACTTGTAAGCCTAGATTGTTACCTGTGCTTCTGACCCACCAGCTACCACTGGGAGGTTGCAACAATGCCCTTCAACTCAGGATGCCAATCAGTCGTCCAGGTGGTTACCTGAACTTGTGACCGACTGACTATTAATCCCACAAAACACTCCTTGGGCTTAATTAATTGTTTTAAAAATGGGGGGTTAGCAACCAATAGAAGTCAAACTACAAACAGCAAAATAAAAAACAGTTCCTCCCCTCTTACTGACTAGGAGTAAGGTATTTCAATTATGAAGTGTGATTTACAATTATATTGTGTTTTGCAATATTCTTACAGTTCACACAGAAGCTGACAAAGATCCTGCATTCCTGGTAGCAGTACCTCAATTTTACATACAAGGAAAGATGAACACAGCTCCAATCCTACTAGGATAGACAAAGTGTGAAAGAGCATTGCTTCCTTCCACCTTAACATGTAAATCTAGAAAAGCAGCAAACTCATAACTGCCGGAGTCCTGCTCCAGCAGGTCCAGGGATTCCCAGTGGAGGGACGGCATCAGCGCAGGAATGACACATGAGGTGCAGTTTCAAGGTCAACAGCCTCACATCTATGCTGGGCTCTTGAGTTCTTTATTTTTATACAGTTGGGTGTGTACATGTGGCATATGTGAAAGCAATCAAAATAAGGTTTTCAGGGCATATTTGCTTTGTCAGTGTTCTGCAGAAAATATGACATAGACATAATAAGAAGCAGCTGTCCATTATAATTGCATATTATTCGTGCAAGCTTTTAGCTCCTAATCTTTACAATTAATCAGTAACACGTTTTACCATGTTATATAACACCTTAATTTCGTAAAGCTTAACTTAATCTTAATCTATATATTCTAAAGCCTCAAGCTGTGCATGTAGATGTGCACAGGATTGTTATGGCTCATTGGTAAAGGCTATGCAGAAGGCTTTCATGGTCAATGTGGTTAATACCTGTCTCTCACTTCTCACTTTAGTGCCAGAATCCTGTCTTCCTATGTAAGTAATAATCTTTGTTTTGCTTAGTCCATTCGGCCTGACTGCCATCTACCTTAGTGTTGATACATCTCTATTTTTTGTTCCAATCTTCGATGTCTGACTTTTCTTGGCAACAAACACCATGGGGGCCCTGATTGCTTAAGTGCCTCATAGAAGGAGAGTGTATAATAGATAATCTTTCCAATATCCATTTATATTTACCCATCATGTCCCTTTATGATAGATTCTGGTATAGGGTAAAGGGGGATCAGTGAGCCTAGGAGTTGAAGGGGGAACAGACCATGGATACTGGTACAATGCTGACCAAATGTATTTTTTGAATCTATTTCTTGTTCCCAGAGCCCTGGTTCTAAGAAATTATGTAATAAGGATGGGCATAAAGGTTTTTGTAGGGAGTAATCTTAGGAGTCTTTTTCATCCCCATTCTTGCAACTCCCTAACCCACTTAGCAGGACACTCTGGTGGGGGGTCACTTTCTAATGAGCTGTCATTTTCCTGCTTGCTTCTGAAGAACTGTACTTTTTCTGTGGAATTGCCATCTGTCCCAGTCCCATGGTAAATCACATAGACCCTAAGCACGGGCAGTAATACAATGATTAGGCAGAGGAGTGTCTGGTGCTTTCCCCCGCAGTATCTACTATGTGTACACGGCTCCTTCTGTGACTGTGTCAGACAGCAAGGCTGGGCTGGCTCCCAGCACATTACTTTAACCTAAGGGAGACCTGAGGTCACAGGACAAACAAGGAGGCTGGATTCTCATGAGAAACAGGCTTCTCCAAGGAGAGACAGGCAGATGGACTGGCACAAATTTAGCAGAGTGTGGGTAAAAGAGGTGCTGGCTGCCAGACAAGTAGAAGGGAAATCAGCTACAGGAAGGAAGGAAGGAAGGAAGGAAGGAAGGAAGGAAGGAAGGAAGGAAGGAAGGAAGGGAGGAAAGAAGAAAGGAAGGAAGGAATTACCTGGAGAATGAGTGACCGAGTGTTCTTATCACAACACAGAACTGCTGACAGTAACAGACACAAGAGGAATATGTACTAATAGGTGGGGCCATCTTCACAGGCGGTTACCACTTGTTCACTAAAATCACTGGGACGAGGGTGAGTGACAGAGGATCCCCACCAGAGATTAGGATATGACCAGCTGTGACTGCAGGAAGTCTCAAACCCCTCCAGCTTGCCTAGACCTGTCTCTCACATGAAGGAAAAACCTAAAGAAGTTGGTGATAAAAGAGCTGACAACAAATTCTGTCAGCCCTCCTCCCACAGGGCACAGATTAAGGTCCACTGTAGCAGAAAGTAGAGACAAGGAAAAAACCCTGTATCTTGGGTCAGGGGCAGGACACCATTCTTATCTGAATGTCGTGCAGCAATACTGGGATATTTCTGCTATGAATGACTAAGAGGTAGAAAATTGTATCCCCTGAGTCCCACCAAGAAATATGGCAGGTTCTGGCTGCCTTGGAGAGGAGAGGCAGAATTACTGAGAGAATCCTAAATCTGAGATGCAGGCCCATGGGAGAAGCTGAGATGAAATCTGGACCAAGTCAAGAGAGTACTAGACACCTACCCACACAGTCATCAGAGCAAGTACTAAATGACAAATAGCTATGTATCGTGTCAGATCTGTATATTTTTCAGGATAATCACTTAGTAACTTGTCTAATCACTGGGGTATACACCAAAACTAATGTAATATTGTATATCAACTGTAATTGAAAAGTAAAAAAAAATGATTAAAAACAGCAAAATATTTCCACCTAATAATCACCAACAAGAGAATAGAAAAGTAAATTGTGGTATAGTCAAAAAATGAGATAGAGAATAAAACTGAATAAATTACGGACACTAAAACTGTAAAATGATGATCAACATTATAAGCTATTACAGAAAAGCAAGTTAAATTCATGAGATGCCCCTACATTCTCATTGAATGGCTAAAATCAAAAAGACTGACTATACCAAGGCTTATCAATGATGTGAGACAACTAGAAGTCTCACAATACAACAAATCAACTGATGATTTTGAATATAGTTTGACAACTTTCTAAAAAGTTAAATAAAACATGCCACATTTTTAAGTATTCCATTCCTAGTTATTTGCCCCAAGAGAAGAGGAAATATATGCACACACAGACTTGTTTGGAATGTTCATAAATTTGTTTGTAACAGACCCAGACTGGAAACAATGCCAGTACATATGTGATGAAATTCTACTCAACAATCAAAAAGGAGAAACCATTGATATGTGCAACAACTCAGTTGCATCTCAAGATAATTACGAGAGAAAAAAGACATGAAGTAAGTTCTTGTCTTTTTGAGTCAATTGAAATAAGATTTTTAAAAACAAATTTTATATAAAATTTTAGAAAATACAAACTCACAAAAGCAGTTTAGCAATTAGTTGGGACTGGCAGTGGGGATGGTTTACAAAGGGTCACAAAAAATTTCCAGAAATGATGGCTATGTTCTCCATCTTCACTGTGGTGATGGCCTAAGGGGGGTGTACATATGTCAAAGCTCATGAAATTGTACTTTACATATGAGCAGTTTATTGTATGTCATTTATATATCCATAAACCTGTAATAAAAAAGAAGAGTTAATCAATTAAAGCAAGCCTTGATAAATTTCAAAGGAGTCAAAACATTCAGAATACAAATCTGATCACAATAGTATCAAACAGGAGTTCAATGACAAAAAGATAATTAAACACATATACATGCTCCGATATAATAGCCATTTCCAAATATATTGTTACAGAAAATCATGCAGGCAACACAGAGGATTGGGGAGGGGCAGATGTGTCAGCCTCTGTATAGAGCAAATGTAACCTTCTGCTCATGAACTGCACTTCCTGTTTAGAGGCAGAAACATCTAACCCAGATCTCAGCACTCAGGCACTCAGAGAAGGGCTGGTCTCTGGGGAAAATGAGAACAAGGGAGACTTCACCCAGAAGACTTTCCTCCAAGCTCTGCCCAGGCCTGCTGTGGGCACTCACGGTCTTGTTAAGCTTCAGTACGCGTGGCCTGCAAATTTGGGGCCTCAGTGTCTGCATAGAGACTAAGATGGGATTTGCAACTTGTAACTGGTGGGGGTATTCAAAGGGATAGAGGCAAGGAAATGAAACACCATGTCATTTTTTCCTTTGTTCTTGGGTGGTAAAGTAATATGTTCCTCATAACCCACCTGAGATGCTTCAGAGGAGCAACTCTGTTTTCTCCTTTTTTTACAGGAATCATCAGGACTCAGAAAGTTATTCAAGCTCAGACTAAAGTACCAGGGCAAGAAGGACAAGCTGTGACAATGGACTGCACGTATGAAACCACATGGAGTTATTATTATTTGTCTTGGTACAAGCAGCCTCCCAGTGGAGAGATGGTTTTCCTTATTTCTCAGTACTCTTCTGACGAAAATGCATTACAGGGTCGCTACTCTGTGAATTTTCAAAAGGCAAACAAATTCATCAGCCTCACCATCTCTTCTTTACAACTGGCCGACTCAGCAAAGTACTTCTGTGCTCTCTCGGGAACCCACAGTAATAGAAGTGATGGTGGAAGCTTAGCAAAAACCTTTGGCTCCATGAAGACACCACCTGCTCAGAGGCTGGGAAACCCAGGAACCACAGGCAGGAAGAAGGCAGACCCTGTGTGTGGTGGCACAGTTGAGACCTTCTAACGTCAACTTTCTATAAAAAATGCCCCATAATGAGCTCAGTGTATAAAAGAGCATTGTCCCAAGATTCCTAGCTATTATGTTTATACATTGGGTTAAAATACATCACAAAGTGCTTTCCAAATTGTTCCTAAACACTGAGATAAATGAACCCATTTATTGCAGGAAAATCAGGAGTAGTTTTCTAATTCTCACCTTCAATTGTTTGATTTTCAGAACCAAATATTGCTAAAACCACCCATTTTCTCTTCCAATGTCACACTGATTTTAATAGTTTTTACAAGTATAATAATTCACTTTATTATTTGTATATTTTGTATACATGAATAGAATAGAAACAAAATGTATAAATACATAAATTTATTTTAATGTTTTTCATAGTCTAATCTGACACTTATTTCCACATTCCAAATAAAATTGGGACTCTGATCATTGGGGAACTCTAAGAACCACACTGTCAGGACCCTGTGCTCGGTACATAGCCTTTCCTATAAGTCACCCAGGCAACTGTTCACTTAGCTGCCTGCTGAGCAGCCTGGAACCAAGGAATAGACCAGAGTCACATACAGTGACTATGCTACTCACTCAGCTTTTATTGAATGCAGGTTCACTCAAAGTAGAACATCAACATACATTAATATCCTACTCACACTCTAACAGTCTAAGAGAAATATAACACACAGACACACACACAGCAATCAGTGGGGGACAATGAACCTGAGTCCCAGAGTCTCAGTCCTCAGGTCTGGGAGACAGCAAGGTGGGCCAGGGGGCTGTCAGGGTCTTGTGGAGAAAGATCTCTGGAGCCCAGTGGTCAGCAGGGCAGACGAAGCCCTCAGTCCAGCTGGGCACATGCCAAGGGACATAAGTGTGGTGTGGAGCAGCACAGTGGTATGAGGAGCTTGGCTATCTCAGCACTGGTCTGAAGCCTGCCTCAGCTGTTCCTTGAAAGTGGTGTACTCCACATTTCTGGGTCTTGGCATCTCTGATGGCAAGTGAGGAGTTTGCCCAGGAGCCTACCTGTGGGTGGTCCTGCTCTGCAGACACTGGCTGTTCTGACCATGTGTGTAGATACCTTTGGTGTGTCCCTTTGCCAGATGTGTCTAGTGTGACTTTGATGGTTTCCCTCTTGAACCAATGTGTCATGACTGGATGGCAGCCATCCTGGTTGACAAGAGTGTCTCCATTTTGTTTTATAAAGTTGATGTTTTCTTTACTGGAATGATGCCATTTTATAGGTCCTGCTCTCCACACACCTTGACATGTGGACAATGTCTACAAGGGTGGAAAGTTTTGACACTTCAACTGCCATCAAGTTCACAACAACTTCAGCAGGAGAAGGAGTTTCTCCTTCCTGTCCTAGAACTGGTTGTTGTGAAGGACAAAGGTCAGGGGACAGGGGTGCTGCTGAAGGAGTCAGGTGAGCATCAGTCCAACCAACACTGACCTCAGCAACAGGGTCTGGGTCCTCCTGGTCAGTCTTCTGTTGTGAACAACGTGGTCACAGCCAGGCTGGCTTGCAATACAGTTTTCATACATAAATACATGACTCTTACTGAAATCAAGTAGATAAGGAGATGACTGACTTTTTGAACATTCTCTATAGACAAAGGCAGTTTTGACTAAATGAAACTATAATCATTAGATACTTAAAATAATTCATGTCTTACCAAACCCAGGCAGAGAATGGGCTGACAGAACCATCCCCCAGGAGAGGCATAGCCCTTAACATGTGGCCAGAGAAGATCATGGAAGAAGACTCTCCCAGAAGTCTGAGGCAGAGAATGGAAGATGCAGTGAGCAGGAGAGCTCCCTGCAGAAAGCATCTCATCAAATCAGGGTCAGGAACCCATAAGCAGTGCCCCCTGGGGCCTGCTGCAGACCAACACTGTTGTCTCTGCTTCACTCTCAGTTGTGGGGACTTTGCAGAACACAATCCTGTAACTGTTCCATGATTGTGTATTGAATGTGTGGAGGAAACAGTTGACTTGTTGTTCTTTGTTTTCTGCTTATTTGTTTCTTCACAGTGCTTCAAAGGAGTCACATAAAGACCTAGGGAGGACTACAGGATATCCATCAGAGTCCCTGCCTCTGATCAGAAGTCACTGAAAGGGTATCTAACTTGTCTCCCTGCCTCCCACAGGGGAAGAAAAGAGGAAATGAATTTTCATTTATGGGAGGAAGGCTGACAATGGAGAACACAGTGACTGCGCATTGATATCCAGTTTCCTCTCCTTCCAGCAACCCGGAAGGACAGCAAGCCTCCTGAAGACTGATGTGGCCATAGGCCTGCATGGGCTAAAGAAATGTGGGTAGAAATGGCCTGTTTCACATCTTGGGAGAGGCATTTAATTAGCTTAACTTTCAATCTCTACTTTTTCTGACTGTGCTGATTGTTGAATTGTTCATTGATATGAAGTTTCAATTGTTAGTCATCACACACAATATAACTGACCTGGGGGATGACCTTGACTCTAAATGAGCTGCTATGTATGTGCAGGAAATGAACCACTGTTTTTTTTAAGCAACAATGAGTTTATTAAAATTTCATCACCTTTGAAGGATACAATAATGCCACGCCCTCTTCCAACCATGTTTTTTGACAAGGTCTGAACATGGAAAGAGGGCTATTCAAGGAATCCATCTTCCTGGAAGAGAGCGTGGCATACAAAGGGGGGCTGGCAATTTTTCTGGGGATTGCTTTTAATAATTTCCTTGCTAATATTAATCATGGTCTTACTTTGTACCCTGATTCCCATAAGAACAGAACATGAGAAGAAAGAGACTCGAAAAGAGTCAATGATTGATTTTGAGGGAAATTCTGAAGGGACAACTAGTTCTCCCTAGACTATTGAATCATGCCCAGATTGTTTTAAATAAAGTGCTTATAAACCTGAGTAAGAAATTATCCCCAATTGTTCCCATAAAAGAATTCATAAATCAGTTACAATAGGTTGAATTACTGGTGGGCTTTCCCACACCTGTTCCTTACCCATAGATACAAAGAGTCTTTCAAGAAAACAAGAAAAAAACTATATAGACCCTTACCCACAGCCCAGGGATACCCCTGGGTAGCATATTAGATTATTGGCAAATTATGGTATCCCTCAAAAGGAGCTAATGGTCTCCAGAGGGTTCCAGACCTCCCATTGCCTTATACAGGAGCATATAATGAGGGTGACATTAGAATGGTCAATTAGGATGAAGTCCAAGTGCCTTATAATAGTCTAAATTTCATGGAAAGGCTAGCTCGAAGCAGACCTCCCTGGTTTTTTATTAATTAAGAAATAAAAAGAGTTTATTGTAGCTGAATTTCCTGTTTATCTCTCCTCACCTGTTTGTTTTGGAGATTAAAAGGTGGTGGGATTGTTAGATATCTGTATCTCAGGTTTATTGATTTGCATAATTCCAATGAAGTTGTATAAAATAATTTCTTGACCAGAGAATAAAATCCCCTCTAATGAAATAGCCCCTGAATGTCTAAAAGTTGTTGGAGTAACAGCCCTGCCTTTACCTTGAATAGGAATATATATCAAGTAGAATTAGACAGGCAAAGAAATAAGAAAAGCTGGTTAACTATTATAAATTAAGCACATAGAAACAGTTACCAGGGAGTTAGAGTCCATGGTACATAGAGAAATATTTTAGACAGAAAGGTAAATAGGTAAGTTAGACATCACAAAGGCCTTATAATAAATTTCCTATAACCTCTGTTCAATTTACCGTGTCCTTTTGCCCCATGACAAATTCTGAGAATTTTAATAAACAATAAGACATTCAAACTCTGTACGTACAGCTATTTCTAATTGTCTGATTTATGGCTCTCATGGTTAAAATAATCTTTGTTTAATATAACTGAATCTATGGGAATTTTTGTATTTTTCCTGGTTACCTTTGTATTAATTTTTTTCTGCTTTACCTAATCGCAAATGTCAATCACTGCTAAAAATGAAAGTATACAAACCTGCTTGTACTTGCAATAAACAGAACAGAGCATCACTGTCCTCTGAGGTGTGTTGTCATCTGTCTCCCATTGCCAACGCCTTACCCACCTTTCAGGAAACCCTGGACCTAGCTGTGGCTGGACCACGGCACAATAAAATAAAGTCTCCAGACCTTTTCAACTATCGATACGTACTAGAACAGATGCTGTACAAGGGCAGGCACTTTGACATTTCTACTTACTGAATGACTGAATAAATGTAGAAAGCCTTACTCTGGAAACAACTGTAATGAGGTAACCAATAAACCAAGTATATTTCCTCAAAATATGAAAAGAATAGTAAGATAACTTGTCTCCAATTCCATTCCACTAACTAAACTCAAATGCTATTTCTGAGGTCAATATACCTAAGGTAAACAGTTTCCCAAAACAATATTTCTGTGCCTAAATGATTAATTATAAACTTTCCCCCCTATAGATTATATTTGGCATTGATTCCCTTTCAAAATAATCTTTACTATTTTGTTCATCATTTTATTTTGTTCACTGGATTCCACATATAAGTGAGATCATATGGTATTTCTCTTTCTTTGATTGGCTTGATTCACTTAGCACAATGATCTCTAGGTCCATTCATGCTATCACACAAGGTAAGATTTCCTTCTTTTTTACAGCTACATGGATACATGGAACAGACTGACAGCTGTCAGAGGGCAAGCTACCAGATGAAAGAAGGTGAATGGGTTAGCCAAAAAACATAGTATATGGATAACACATAAACACAGTCAGCAGTGTGGTGATGGCCAGAGGGGAGGGGAATAGGGGGTTGGGTGGAGATGGGCAAAGGGGAGGAGAATGGGGACATCTGTAAAAGTGTCAACAATAAAAATAAAGTTAAAATAAAACAAAAATCAAAGAAACAAGCAAACAAGCAAAAAATCCCATCTTTGTTTATGAGTTTTCTTGAGACCCACCTCCCGACCAAGGATTAAATGGCTTGTTCAAAGGGACAGTATTTGTGGCATATGGGTTTTATTTTTTTTTTTTTGAACCACTGTTTTTTTTAAACCACTGAGATTTTAAGGTTGTATTTTATGACAGCATCACCTATCACACATAACATGACTGATGCCCTAAACTTAATAAATACAGAATGAAAAAGAAAAAAAACATTTTAAACAGACAGACTAATCTCCATTTACAATTTTGTATTGATTGATTTTAGAGCAAGAGAGAGAGAGAGGAAAGGAGAGAGAAACATCTATTTTGTCCCCCTTATTTACTTAGTGCCTGGTTGCTTCTTGCATGTGCCCTGAGCAGGGACGGAGTCTGCAGCCTTTATTATCCAGATAGCACTCCAGCCAACTGAGCCACCAGCCAGGGCAGGACCAAATGTTCCTGATACTAAAACCTGAATAGAGCAATTTTTAAAATATACGATAACCTCACTCAATGAACATAAATTCAAGACTTCTAAATATTAGGAACAAATTGGCAGGAATTATAAAAGAATAACATATTATAACTAAGCTGGCTTTCATGTGATATTTAACATTTTAAGTCAAAGTAATAATCCACATGAATAAAAGCATCATTTACAACATACACAAATTTATAATGTATGCTAAATATTTGCCCATAATAAAGAAATAAATTGTTAACAAATCAGAAATAAAAGAAAACCTTCTGCACCCTGGTGAATGAAGATTATATTGCTATAAACACCATTTGTCCATGCAAACCACAGGAAAATACCATATTACCAATATAGCCACTGACATGACTTAAACAAAAAGACAGAGAATAAAAGAATTGGTGAGAATATAAAGAAATAAACCCCCTCTTAGTCTTTTACCAGTGTGTAACATGGTGCAGCTGCAAGAGAAAATGGCCTGACGGTCTTTAAACCACGAAACATAGAGTTATTATGTGGTTCAGCAATTGCAGTCATACATATGTGCCCAAGAGTAATAAAAATATCTGTGCACACACAAGTCTTGTCCAAAAACATTCAACCCCCCTGTGCATCAACTGATAAATGAAATATGGTATAGCCAGACAATGGAGTGTCATTAGGCAACAAAAAAGCAATGTAGTACTTAAACATTTTATAACATAGATGAATAAGCCCAGGAAATATTACCCTAAAGGTAAAAAGCCAGTTCCAAGAGCCCACATGTTGTATAATTCCATTTAGAAGGAATATGCAGAATGGTCAAGTCTATAGAGGCTGCTCTGCTCTGAATGTTTGTGTAGCCCCCAAATAATTGTTAATGATAATTAATTGCGCCCTAAACCTGAAAAATGGTGGTATTAGAAATTGAGGCCTTTAGGATTAGTGCTCTTACAAAACAGATCTGGAGAAATCCTTTCCCCTTCAACCACGTGAGGACACAACAAGAAGGCAGTTGTCTATGAACCAGAAAGCAGCCTTCACTAGACACCAATCCTGCCGGTGCTTTGATCTTGGACTTCCCAGTCTCCAGAACCATGAGAAACGAATTTCTGTTGTTTATAAGCTACCCAGTTGGTGGTGATCTGTTATAGCAGCACAGATGGACTGAGACAGAGCCAAGTAGATCCATGGCTGTCTGCAAGGAGTTTCATGGGGGAAATGGTAAGTGACTGCTACTTGGTACAGGTTCCTTTTGGGGATCATGAAATGTTCTAAAGTTGACTGTGGTGATGATTGCACAACTCTGTGACTGTGCTAAGAACCATTGCACTGTAAGCTTTAAAAGGTGCACTACATATGTGAATTATATACCAAGGAGGCTATTACATAAGAACAAGTGAACAAAACCAAAAAGTTCCACAATGTTCATTTTTTGATGGGACCTATTCTGGATTGTTCATACCATTGAAATCCTGTGGTAATGAACATTAAATATAGACTCATAATGTTGGTCTGAATTTAGCATTATATACCTAGAGACATAATGACCCCTCGCTTTTCATGTTTCTCAGCACTCCCAGTATTTCTTTGATGAGCATATTTACACCAGCCCTGATTACTGCTATTCCTTTAAGCTGTCATGACCACATGACACTGTGCACAGGCTGCCACATTCTTCTAACCCAGCTCCCCTGAACCAGGTTGTCAGTTTTCTTATTTTGAAGGATGTGGGGTGAGAGTTGGTGCACTGTCTATTTGAATATGGTCCGACACATCTAATTTTGCATTTATCTTCACTGCTGGATATTTTTGTTCTATTTGTTGCCCAGAATATTAGAACTTTTCTTTATCTTTTAGAATATCTTCATTAATACTTAATTTCAATTAGGCTTCTGAACACAGATAATTTTGACAAAACTTTCTCTTCCCAAAGTATTTCTTTCTTTGTTCTATGGGATTTTATTTGAATTTAATGAGAATTACACATGTTCTCTCTTGCTGTGAAATATTTGGAATGTTATTAAGCAAAATAGATATTCATACCAAATCAGAATGGTCAGTTTTTACAATTACTTTTTAAACTATAAAAGATTTTATTTTAATGTCTTTTTCTTTTTTAACTTTATTTTTGTTCAAGTACAGTTGTCTCCATTTTCCCCCCACCACTCAGGATCTTAGA
This sequence comes from Phyllostomus discolor, assembly GCF_004126475.2. Classification (NCBI taxonomy): domain Eukaryota; kingdom Metazoa; phylum Chordata; class Mammalia; order Chiroptera; family Phyllostomidae; genus Phyllostomus; species Phyllostomus discolor. The sequence goes on along the minus strand of NC_040903.2, from coordinate 144,742,898 downwards.
AGTTTTTATTTAGAATAATTTGGAATCATTCCATTCTTCTCCCAATAAATATTAATTAATACATTCACCCAACAACAGCTTATTAAGTGCTTAGTCTCTGCCAAATTCTACACTAAACAATAAATATTGTGCCCTCAGAACAGTCCTCAAACATGGAAAAACAAGATACTAAAGAAAGTAAAAGAATTTGATTAAGGAAAGATTATAGACAATGTCTGTAAAGAAAAGGTCACACAGATAATTCTAAAATCTCCAATTGACTGAAAATAATTCAGTCTCTTCAGGAGCCTGAAAGAGCTATCTCTTTCATCTCATGGCACACAAAAGCTAATTACCACAATTCTGCAGCACACCAAAAAATAAGTATCATATTGAATCATTCATACTGTAGGGCTACTGTGGTGTTGGCTTTTGTCATTTTTCTATTTTTCTATTTGTCAGTTGAAGGGAAAAGACATCAGTGAACTTGACTAAATGGTCAGGAATTGCATGTTTTAAAATTTCTTTCTTCACATCAGTTGGAAATCTCTGCTTTAGAGGCTTGTGATAGAAGGTCCTCACAGAGCCTTGCCACCAGGGGGAGGTAGCACACATGAGATACCAACCCATCCTTAGACAGGAAACGCAAACCTTGGAAGTTTGCTGACTGACTGATTCCCAGTTCTGAGAAGGCAGTTCATGTGCACAGGCACAAGAGGGGGCTGTTGAAGTGGAGGAACTGAAGCTCCTTCCAGGGTGAATTAGAGGTTATCCTTGAGCTGTGAGAGAACTTACTTTCACCGCCGTTTGTCTCCTTGTCCTTTATAAACTCACACTGAGCTTGTGCCCAGCCTCAAGGACAGGAATGAGCCCTCTCCCAAACACAGAGCCAAGAGCTGACCCCTCATGTGAAGACAAAGGAGACGTGATTAATAATTTAATTTTAAATGGCCAAATATTTCTTCCTATGGTGAAATAAAAAGCTTAGTTACTATAGCAGAGAGAGAGGAAATATTTTAATTTTATCCTATCCCATTTTTAAATAGTAACTACTTTCAAGAATAACCAGAGGAATTCCTTTATGTTTATTTACAATACTCTTCTCAAAACTCTTTATTTCCCCTTGTAAATCTTCTCATCCCATCTCTTCTTTCTCTGCTTTCCTCCTCTTCTCCTCAATAAATGCAATAGTCAAGGGCATGAAGATGAGAAAATATCTGTTAAAGAGGGGATAAGTAGAATAGAAATATTTCCCATTCAATTCACTGGTTACTGTGTCAAGACCAGGGGCATCCAACAACGTCCATCAGAAGGGTGCATAAGACAGCGTCCCAGGAGCCATTGCGGGAGAACTGAGTGCAGACAACCTGGCTCCTAGACTGGAATGTAATTGTATCTTGTCCTGTCAGACTGAGCTCAGGGGTGTCATACAACTAAATTATTTTGGTGTTATATGTTGCAAATTTTTCTTCCACAGTCCATTGGGTTGTTAATGAGCATATGGTAAAAAATTTTACCAGAAAGAATTTTCTAATTTTAGAAGTAAAATTCTGTATTACACCTGTCAAGACTAACTTGCTTTGGCTGGGAATATGGATGTGAATTCTGTTCTCCCTTAGGGTCCAAGGTTCAACAGAGGTAACTTGGATTAAAAGATACCATAATTCTTGGACCATGAGACTCACCTAGTTTTTAGAGGAGAAAAATAGGAAAAAATTTGAAGCAAAAAAAGAGGTAAAATAGTGAATAACATAAATAACATAATATTTCACCAATGTAAATGTGAACAGAACTCAACAGCAGCATTAAAAACCATCATTCCTCACAAATTTGGGGGGGAGTCCATCTTATAGTCCTGAAAAATACTGTTTACCATATACCACAGAAGAGGGATGGTAAATCTTCATGGGGATGATGTCACTTACCCAGAGTTATTCAAACACAAACTATTTGAAAATAATCTCAAAGCAAACCCTCTGAATTAGGATTAGACATAGAAAAAAAACCCTTTCTAAACCCCCTTTCTAAATGATGTTTAATTTAGGTTCTAATGACAACACAGCAGCCACTAGCACAGCCTCACCCAGGATGCGTGCCTGGGGAACACCCAATTGAAAGCTTCCTGGGTGAGGCTGTGCTAGTGGCTGCTGTGTTGGCATTGGAACCTCCCCACACCTAGGATCAGACACAGATTCTGAGCTCTGAGGCCTGCAACCCCAGTTTGCACTTGAACTATGAGACCAGTGATAAGAATCACTCTTTTCCTCACTTTGGGTAAGTGATTTGGGTCTGAGAAACGATGGCTTTCCTAGCTAAAGAAAAAGGTCAGGTACCTGCTGCTTTTACTTCTCCAATTGTACTTAACCAAACTGCAGGGGGAAAATGCATCTACATGTTTCCATGTGTCTGTGTGTTTCTTCAGAGAATCTGGCATCACAGTGAGAATTTCTCACATCCACGACTCACAGAAGATCCCCTGACTCACACAGCTCTGAGGCTCTAAGGAGCTTTGGGTTCACTGAGCTCAGGGGTGGTGGAACACAGCAATTGATCTTTGGCCTGTGGCTCTGGACAGCTCAATAATAAATACCAGTAACATTTCTCTTGTCCTGTGCAACACATATGAAAGTGCTCATGTATGGGGCATGGCCAGAGAGGGGTGTTCTGCAGTACTCATGACCCCAAATTTGACATTCCAGAGCTAATCTATTGTTTCTCATCTCCTCAGGTATTAGGGGTGATGCTAAGTCCACACAGCCAGATGCAGTGGAGAGTACTGAAGAAAGAACAGTGCACCTGCCCTGTAGTCACTCCACAATCAGTACAAATGAGTACATATATTGGTATCGACAGATTCCCCACCAGGGTCCAGAGTACATGATTCAAGGTTTTAAAGAGAATGTGACCCAAGGAACAGCCTTTCTCTACATCACAACAGACAGAAAGTCCAGTACCCTGATCCTGACCCAGGTTACCCTGAGAGACTCTGCTGTGTACTACTGCATCGTGAGAAACCCACAGTGAGAACCATGGGGCTGCACCTGTGCAATATCTCCCTGGAGGGAAGGGCAGCAGCTGGAGCATCTAAAGAGGCCTCTACCAAGAAATAGCAGCAAAAGAAGAAAAGTTAAAGGGGGAAATATGGACAAGAAGTGAAGGGAAGACAGTGAGGAAATCAAGGAGGAAAAACTGAAAGGATCCAAGAAGGTGAGGAATAAACGCTTATGTTATTTAAAGGACATAAAAAGCTTGCAAGGAAATGAAGAATCACAGTTGGAAACCTGCAATGAACGGGACAGGAAATGAGAATTTTCCATGGCTCCTTGTTTTAATCTAATGTTGCTTTCTATGTGGGTCTCACTACAACAGGTGAGAACAGAAATTAGTTTGCCCTAAAACTTTCATCGTTTGGACCACGGAAAGTGCCCAGGCTCTGGGTGTCACATCATACTAGGCATTCTAACCTCTCAGAAACGGAAATGAATTTCAGAAACTGAGGTATTTGTCCTTGAGAAAATTTCTCTGTTCCTTGTCTGTAATATACACACTTAGGACTATTTGGGGGAAGGAGTTTAAAAAATGGAAGCAAATATTTGCATATTAACTTAATTTTTAATTTATTTTAATATTTTCAATATTACACAAAAATACAACAGATGGCTTTCTCATTGTATAAAACTCAAGGTATTACATTACTTTGTAGAGCAAAACCTAAAGTTTAAAACTTACTCTGCCCCCTCCATTCCATTTCTTCTTCAACCTCGGTGACCCATTCTGAAAGTGTTGAGTGTCCTGACAGTTACATTTCTTTTTCTTTTACAAGGATACTTCTAGAAATATCTACCCAATTTTCTATGTAAGTTGGATAATATCTGTGTATTTCTTTGGGACTTGCTTTTGTTTTTCAATTTAAATAATTTTTATATGAGCTCATATATAAACAGATAAAATATTTACTATAGTATCTTTCTATAATAATATAACTTGCATACCTATTAATAATTTTCAATATTTTATATATCTTAGTTTTCATAACCTGAATCATCAACAACCAGTCCCAAATATACCCAGTCATGTAATATGAAAAATAGAGACATTTACTGAAGAAGATACAAGACACAAGAAACATTGCATGTAGGACAATGACACTTGAGTCCCCCTCAAAGTAGGCACCTTGGGACCTCACACAGTTCTTCCAATCACCATCAGCTGCCCCATCATCTTTTCTTGAATCTCATCAACAGTCTGAAATCTCTTCCCTTTCAAAGGTGATCTTAGTTTTGGGAAAAGGGAGAAGTCACTGGTCACCATATCTAGGCCGTAGGGGAGCTGAGTTACCTGGGTGAATTGGTGTTTTAGCAAAAAACTGCATGAGATGTGTTGCATGAACAAACACATTGTCCTGATGAAGCTGCCAATCAGCAGTTACCCAACTCTGCGGTCTTCTGAATCATCAAAATTGTTTCCAGGAAGAAATGTTCAAGTTTAATCCAAAATCTGATGCAGATTCATTTCTCTGTTTGCTCAGTCATTTTGAATGCAATGGCCACACAGTACACATACTCACTCAATGGCATTTACTGCCCCTACTGACTAGTACAGCGAAGTTGTCATTGTTCACATATGCACATTCCAGTCCGCTCTCCTTAGCTACCAAGTTGCATCAATATAGCACAAACTGTCCTCATTATATTAACAATGTCTTGATTTTTCCAGACTTTCGTGTACATACAAATGTACAAGTATATGTTGATTTATACTTACACATAGAAAAAATACATATATATATATATATGTCTTAACCTTATTCTCAGAAGTGAAATTGCTGAACCAAAGGATGTGCCTATTTTATGTTTATGGATATTGAAAATTCACTTTCCAAAATGGCTCTAACAATCTACACTGCCAACAACATGATTTGGGAAACCAGTTCCCCTGCTTCTTGGTTAACACCATTATCAATCTCTTTTATATTTTAATAACTCATAAGTATTTGTTGGTATTTCATTTGCATCTCTTGATTACTAAGGCCCTTGAACAACTTGTGCTTTGTGTTGTCACTTTAACAGATTGTCTTTTTCTTGTTTATCTATAAGAATTCTGTTAATAATATGAATACTACTTGCTCATTACATATTATACTTCCTTTTTCATAATACGTTGTATCTTTTAAACTTGTTAGTTACCAGTGATGGTTTTATTTTTATATTGTTAGGTCTAAGGCTCCCATTCCAAGTTGATAAATCTAAGTGCCTACATTTGATTCTACTCAAAGACATTCACAGAGTCAACCTCGGGGAGGGACTTGAAAGCTCTGTTAGGGCTTAGACACTGGACAAGGTGAGACGGGACTCTTGATCAAAATGATAGGTCCCCACATTCTGCATGTTACCTGTAGAACTTTAAAACATTTTAATTGAAGAGTAACATACTCATTGATTTAAAAAATACTGTTTATTGTGCATTCAATGGTGTCCTCCATCCTCATCAAGGACACACAAATTCTTATGTTGTGTATCTTATGTTACACAACTTACATTTAACTCTTTTATCCATCTTGAGCTAATTTTGTTGTATGGTGTAAGTTGGTGTTCGAGTTTCATTTTTTTGGTATGTACTTGTCCAGATCTTCTAACACCATTTATTGAAGAGGGCATTTTTACTCCATTTGATGTTCCTGCCTCCTTTGTCAAATATTAACTGACCCTATTGACATGAGTTTATTTCTGGGCTCTCTAATGTATTCCACTGGCCTATGTGTCTGTTCTTATGACTGTACCAGATTGTTTTGGTGACTGTGGCCTTGTAGTATAGTTTGATGTCAGGTATTATGATCCCTCCTACTTTGTTCTTCTTTGTCAAAGTTATTGAGGGCATTCAGGGTCATTTATGCTTCCATATAAATATTTGAAATATTTGTTTTATATCTGTGAAATAAGGCACTGGTATTTTGATAGGGATTGCATTGATTCTATAGATTGTTCTACTTAACAAGGTCTTCCCTTGGTAGAAACTAGTTAACCAGGGGCTAAACCACAGAGATATTATCAAAGTCTAATTGACTTTCAGAACTGAACTGACAAACTCCAGCCGATTCTAGCCATTATCTCCAGTCTAAGAGGGGAGAAAAAAATGAAATCACTTCTGAAGTTCTTAGTCCAAAAGCATAGGCTTACTGACAGACTAAGACCTTATTGTAGACTACAGACACTTTCTCTCGCCATACAATTCATCAATTTACAGACAGAGGTCTATTTCCAGTAGTTCATTTTACCCCATATATCATAACTAGACTATCAAGAAAAAAATTACAAGGGATACCAAATGAAAGAAAACACAATTTGAAGAGACAGAGAAAGCATCAGAACAAGACATGGCAGGGATGTTGGAATTATCAGAAGAGAAATTTAAAATAACTAGGATTAACATGCTAAGGGATTTAACAGATAAAGTAGACAAAATGCAGAAGAGATAGGCCAGGTAAGCAGGAAGATGGCAATTCTGAGGAACAATCAAAGAGAAATGCTAGGGGACAAAAACACTGTAGGACTGAAGAATTACCCTGATGGGCTTAATAGAGGATTGGACACAATTGAGGGAAAAAATCTCTGAGCTTGAAGATGGAGCAATAGAATCCTTGAAAATTGAAAAGCAAAGAGAAAAAAGGAACAATAGCCAATCAACTGTTTGTCAACTACAACAGTGTAACACACACATAACAGTAATACTAGAAGTAGAAGAAAGAGAGCAAAGAATAGAAGAAAAGATTTGGGCAATCCACTGTCAAAAAGAAGAGAGAAACAAAACTATATAACAAATACCATAAAACTCTATGATTTAAAAAAAGTTACTGTAATTAATTAATTTGGCAAAGTTGCAATTAATTAATTTGGCAAAGTTGTAATTTATGGGCTGAGAATACAAAATCACACAGTGCTCCCATATATTAACAATAAACAATCAATTAAATTTTAACATATAGACATACAAGTTATAATAGCACCAACAGTTACTGATGATAATCTTGCCTATTTTGACTACATGAATGAACCTAAAAGACTATATGCTAAGTGAAGCAAACAAGACACAGAAGAATGATGTCACATAATCCCTTTATGAAGAATGTGAAATAGCCAAACTCAAGAAGCAGAGGATAGGATGGTATTTACTGAGGGCCAGGGGGCAGGGGAAGTGGGCAGGTATACTGGTCGAGGGTACAATATGTCAGCCCAGCAGGATGACCACATCTTAGAGATCCACTGTCCAGCATAGTGCAATAGTTAACAATATGGTACTGCATACTTAACATTTGCTAAGAGAGTAGATTGTATGTTGTGTTCCTATCACAAAAATAAATGAATAAAAATTTAAAATAAAGAGAGTGGGAGGAAACTTCTAGAGGTGATGAATCAGATTATACCATTGATTGTAGTGATGTTTTCACAAATGTATACTTGCCTCCCGACTCTCGTCAAGTTGTACTCATTAAGTAAGTACAGCTTTTTGTATGTCAGTATACCTCAATAAAATGTTTTTATTAAAAAAAATAATATACTATTTTATAATATTAAAAAATATTTGTTCTTTAAAACACGAAGCTAAGAACATAAAAATAAGAGACACAGTCTAGGAGAAAATCTTTGCAAAATATATATTTAACAAAAGACTTGCATTTAGAATATATACATTTTAAAAACTCTTACACTTTGATAATATAACAAATACTCATTTTTTTAATGGGCCAAAGATTTGAGAAGACACTTCTCCAAACCTATGTATGGTAAATAGCACATGAAAAGAGGCTCAGTGTCATTAATCATAAGGGAAATGCACCCTAAAACAAGATACCACTGCATACCTGCTAGAAAGGCTAAAATAAAGATGACTGACCATACCAAACATTGGCAAGGTTTTGAAGTCACTGAAATTCTCATACACAGCTGTTAGGAATATACATGGTGCAATCTTTCAGAAAATGCAACATGTACTTATAATAAAACCCCACAATTCCACTCCTAGGTATTAACCCCCCACAAAGAAATAAAAGCTTATTTCCATACTAGCACTTACAAATGAATGTTCATAATACCTTGGAAAATAGTAACTGGAAGAAAAATAACCCAAAATTCCACAGACAGGTGAGTGGATAAATAGTGGTATAGATATATTGCACAATGGAATACTACTCAGCAATGAAAAGGAACTATTGATAAATGCAACAACATGGATAAATCTCAAAATAAATATGATGAAAGAAACCAGACAGAGAGGGAATATTTTCTGTAATTCTGTTTACATAGAACTCCAGAGAATGCATACTAATCTACAGTGAGAGAAGGCAGACCAGTGACCACCTGGCACTACCCAAGGGTTTAAGGGACGCGATAGGAAGGCACACAGGAGGGACGAAAGGAGCATGAGGAGTTGAGCTAGGAGGGAGCTTTGTGGGTGGTGCACATGCTCAGTATCTTCATTGTGACAACGATTCCACATGTGAACGTCCTTGTCAAAATGGTCACATTGTACAGTTTAAACATGAGCAATTTAGTATCATGTATTCCTCAATAAAGTCACTTTTAAAAATATTAAATTAATTTAAAAATATTAAAAGAGAAAAATCATTCCTACTATAAGCATAAACACCTTACAGGGGTCTCCTCTGTGTGTATGTGTGTGTGTGTGTGTGTGTGTGTGTGTTTTACATTGTCTTTTGGAACTGGGGTCAGTAGACAAGAACTGGAGCAGCATCCTCAGTCCTTGAACATCCAAATCACCCAAGAGGGAAAAGATGTCACCATTCACCTAAGACTGCATATGCCTTCCACTGGTACAGGCAAAACTATAGTGAAGATCCCATTTCCTTGATGAAACCTTGTGGAAATGCAAGAAAGAAAAGAGTCATGGAAAAATGACTGTCAGGTTAACCTGGATGATAAAAGCAGCACACTGTCCTGCACATCACAGCCTCCCAGACTACCCCCAGATGTCCACCTCTGTGGAGTCCATCCACAGGGAGCTCCAGTCTGTCCCCAAATGTGCAGCTGGGCCACAGGTCTCTCCTGACACAGGGCTCCTGATGGGGGGCTGGGACACTTGCCAAGAGTAAACCTAAAGAACAGGTCATGTCTCATTGCAAGAAAGGGGATAGGGGTGAGACTAGGGGAAGCTATACCTTTACTCCCAAATTTAATTTGTCTGGGGAATTGTTATTTTTGAGTAGGGAGAACCTCAAACTACCAGGATGTGCATGGCATACGTTTCAGTGATTTATGTAATAACTGTGCACTAATTTTGTGTTTCTGTTGTTCCAAAGAAACTCTCTTCTGCTACTCACTTACCTTGTTAATAGAAAGAAATTTTAAGTCATTAATTAAGTTCCTTGTTGCCCATTAAGACTGCACCATGAGTATTGGAACAGAAATATTACACACTGGAAGGAGGAGGCAGGGGCAATAGTGTTCTCTAAGTTTACAAACATAGAATATACAAATGGACAGAAAGAAAAAGAGAAAGTGGGACACAGGGAGGGAAGAAGGAATGGAGGGAGGGAGGTGAGAGAGGGCTCGCACCAATGCAGACTAAGACTGGTCTTCACTTCTCCAACAACATGGCCTCTCCTGTTCTCACAGCCCACGGGCTGTACCCACACCCAGCTGGCCCCTCACCTCCACAGAGCTTCAAATTAAAACAAAACTGTACTCTCACTCTCTGTGGCAAAGCTCTTCTTCCAGACTTTATTTTTCACTTGCTTTATTGTGCTTGATAAAACACATAATTTGAGGGCCACATCCGGTAGAATAGAGATTTGTAGACTTTGTCTTGTGCTTCACCATCCCTGCACATTTATTTGTCTCCCTCCTGTCTGCTGCTCCTGCTTGTTACCCAAAACCAAAGGCACTCTGACCTTTTAATACCCCTTTGCTCACCCAAAGCCTAATGTTTTTACTCACTGAATTGCTTTCCTAAACCTCTCTCTTCATTAATCCATCTCCATTTCCCAACTGAGTCTCTGCAATGCAGTGTTTCCTAACCTAACTGACATTTAAGGTAACATTCTAGGTTAGCCCTCCCTGGATTGTTTGTACTGAAAGGGAATGTTACAGGAGATTCAGAGGAAGTCACCTTAAAAGGTGCACCTTCAGATACTGTGACAGTTGCATAGGAAGGACTGTTGCCAGGTAAAAATGCTGTTTCTCACACTTGTCACTAGAGTGTGGGACATCTGCCAATGTGTAGGGCAGTCCATGGGCCAGGGCCCAAGCATCACAGTGTAAGAATTTTTTGTAAATATACATTTGTATTCAAATGTAACAGTACCCTCAGAAGGGTACTGTTATTGAGAAAGGGAAAGGGATAAAGTGTCTATTGCTTAACACTGCACAGTAACTTGCAGCATCTACTTTCTAAGATAGAGGCCTTTACATAACAATCATGGCTGTAAAGATGTATAATACACAACACTTAAAGAACTATCTCAGTTTAGATTTATTAGAGCAAAAGGCAATTGAATGGCAGATATTAAAATCGTCATTTTACTGATGAGAACACTGAAGTCTGAAAAAAATTCCCATCATAAAATGCCTTATTTTGGGGAAGCCCTTTGAAGGCCACAGACACTCCAGAGACATGGAGGCCACTCCCCTACCACATGGCAAGTCCTCACCTCTGCCCACTTCCTGTCAGTAGGGGCCACTGAACACATTTCCTCATGACCACTGTTCACTGACCCAGAGTCTGGAGGCATTGCTTTGCTCCCACTTGTACAAAATCCACATCAGAACATGGTGGGACCTGGGTCACTCTGCTCCCACCAGATACTGAGCCAGACCTTTCAGATCCCCGATGTCTCTCCTGGCACAACATGTGCAGCCCTGGAGTCCTGTCAGTTCCCTGCACTTCAAAGTGGTGCTCACCCCACATTCACTTCTTTGTTTTACAGGAGTTTCTGATGGGTATCTTTCCTTTTTTTACAACTTTAAGTAGAAATAATCCATCCCATAATCACAGCGTTATCTTTCTGCACATGCTCACCAGACACATTCACTACCCTTGATTCTCTGGCAGAGCAGTTCCCATTCAAAATCATCTGAGTAATTAGATCAGAACACACAGCAACTGTATTTCCTAGTTTGTATACTTAAAGCATACATGAGTCACATTAGTAAATTCAGTGTATTTTCATTTTTAATTTCCCCACAAATTACTGCTAAAAGCTTAAGAGAGTGTGAGGCTCTTCTATGTAGTACTATTCTCATTTATGTCAATATACAAAAATCTTTAAATGTATTCCAATATACAAAAAATTCTTTTAATCGATGATCTAGTATGTGTGCCATGGCTGTCCCAGGGCTTAATGTCACCCATTGTACACTTGGCCTCTTCTCCTGTGGGGCTAGAAACATGTTGCCAGAACTCTCAAGGGAAGGGGGACACTGTCAAGAATGAGCACAGTTTCAGGGAGAACAAGCTATGGCCTCAGCATTGCTGAGACTGAGGCAGCAACCATGAGGACCGGGAGGGGCTAACAGGTGCAGTGAGAAATGCCTCACCTGTCATCTCTGTGCCTCCCACAGTTCACTGAGAGATAAACAGATTAACACAAATTTGTTTTCATCTAAATGAAGATATTTTGGTTTTTTGGCTTATTCTGTTTGTTCTTTTAAGAAGTGCCTTTCTCTAATGCAGAGTCAAAAAAAAAGAAAAAAGAAATGTAAGGTTATCAGTATTTTTAGTTGGTAGGGGATACTCAGGGTTCATGTTAAGAAATATACTCATTACACAGTGGGAATAGAGAAAAAGTGGGTACATGTTGGGGAGCTTTTACCAGCAGAGCTCTCCTGGCCTCCAGAGATGAAAATAAGCCTATCAAGACATGATCTACTTTGGGAGGAAAGGCTGGCCAATCCTTCAGAGGAGAAAGACCTCGAGCCTCTCTCTTAATGAGCTTTTATTGAGTTTAGTTTCAAAGGAGATGCATATCAAAGAAAGGAGGTGTGGTTTACAGACGACATTTCTGGGACCACGGGGGTCCTTTTGATTCAGAGGTAGATAGTGTGATGTCAATTGGCCATAAAACCCAGCAAAACAAACTTATTTTGTACCTGGACCCTTAACATTTAAATCGAGGGTATTCTTAGCAAAGCAGGCTTCACAGAACTTTATGCATTGCTTCTCAGGCCTGATCCCCCTCCCCTGCGGGAAACCACTGGTTCCAGCACAGGGCTGCACCCCTCTTCAGCATTATAATAGGCCTGAACCAAGTGGGGAAGCAAGGCAGCCAAGAGATTAGGAGACATTTTACAGATAGAATGAGGACTCAGGTTATGTTAAAGCTAAGGGGTGATGGTCTTTTGTCCCTCCTCCATAATCCCCTAAATCCTTTCCTGGTGACCCCTTCACAACTGTGCCTCTCTTAGGTCATTCCTTCCTTGCAAAACCTTACCCATCATTGACTATCCAGGCATCCTTCAGGGCCAAGCAGGGTGAAGTAAAGGGGTCAGAGGACTGTGCCACTGCTGGGAGGATAAGTTTTGTCTCCTTAGTGGCTTATGGTCCCAAGGTCCCCTAGCTGTGGGGTCTTTTCACCTGTCAGTGGGATTATAGCTCCTGAAACCAGGCAGGACAGTTCCCAACAGGTAGACAGACACATAGGGGTAAATCTCAGCAAGCCTAGACCGAAAATTAGCATTGATACTTGAAAGAGAAAAGGACACTCAGGAACACAAACAGGCTTCCCTGCTCTCTTAAATCAGGGGAGCAGAGGGGATATGAAACAGATCCTCTAGGGCCATCCATTGTGGAAGCTCATTCACCTAAATCAGTACTGAAGCTACAGATGTTTCTCAGGCACTCAGCCAGATGCTACACATTTGAAACTCCAAGTGGCCCCATTAACTTCACTCTTAAAGAACTTCCACTGAAAATTCCATTTTGCAAAAATTGGTTTTGCTGTTTTTCAAAGTTTTATTTGCTTCTTTAATAAAAGCAATGTCCACACCATTATGTTAATAAGTAATAGTAAACTTCTTCCTGCATTGTCTCAGTCAGGATTATTTTCTCTTTATGTTTTTCTCTTTGCTTTTCATCTTAACAGTATTTTTCAAATGTCTAGTGATCTGAATGCTCATTCATACTCAGTGGGATACAAATCTGAGATCTGAGAAAGGAAGATGGCTCTAGTTCCTCTATTTTAAATGTTTGCTTCACTTCACTCTGAACCAAGCCTGGTATCCCAGGTTCTTATTCCTCTTTACTCAATATTGTCAGGAAAATATGCAGTTTTTTCCATGAAAGCAGTTGGGAAGGAGTGGATGGCTGACTTTTCAGGTCAGTATGGGAGGTCTGAGACTATAACTCCATCTCAGACAATTGTCCTTTCTACCTGATACCTTCTATTTCAAGTCCCGTTACGCCCAGGCCACACTCAGGTCTTCTCTGGGATCACGTACTCTAATCCTTGTGGCTTTCAGGGGCACCTGGATTTTTGATGCCATTTCCCTCCAGGATTCAATTTTCTTCCATTAGCCAGCCAATCAAATTTGTCCATTCACTCTCAATTTATAAAATACCTCATCTTCTGTCACCCATCACCTGCTCTGTATGTCCTTTGGGGTTTATAACTTTCAAAAAACATTTAGTGTTATGTCACAGTGTTCTAGGAGAGGAAAATAGGACAAATAGGTCTTCAATTCACCGTAACTCTAGTGTTCACTGATTTTCCCCAGAGATACTATAAGGTGCCCAAGGGCAGAGTCCCTGTCCGTCTTCACGTTCCTCCATATTTTCTTAGCAGATAGTGAGTTCTCATGAGTGCTCATCCAATGATAAGGAGACATAGGATTAGTAACAAAACAAAAAATAAACAAATGAAAAAACCCAGCAACTTTCAGTGGCTGGAAATGACAGCAATCTAGTTACTAGCCAGAAGGGGGCAGTGTTTCTATTCACAGTTAACCTGCAAGATTAGTTCAAAACTGAGAGGACCCTCTAGGGGATGACACACACAACAGTTGTCTTAACACCGCGATGACATTTATAGTGCTACTCTAAGCCCAGGGGAATTCCTTGGAGCAAAATCCCATTTAGGAAATAATTCCTGTTGAAAGACTTCTGATGGACATGTTCGTTGAAGGTTTATTTATAATCCTATGGATGCAGCTGACATGTGAGTATTGGGGCTTTCTAAATCTTGCAGAGAAGTCTGAAGGGGTGGAAATTCTCTGAGTGCAGGACATGAGGTCTATAGAGAGAGGGAAACAAGAAAAAAAGGCGGCAAAGGGGGAAGGAAAGGAAAAAGCACTGAGGCAGGGCTGGGGAGTTAGGAATAGAGTGTTGATCACAGCTTTGAGAAAGGCGACCTAAAAATGATCTTAAATACTTTTTTCCTCTTTCTAAACAGGGGTGAGTGGCCAACAGCTGACTCAGAGTCCGCAGTCTGTGTCCATCCAGGAAGGAGAGGGTATCTCCATGAGCTGCAGCTCTTCAGGCTCATTCAACACCTTGCAATGGTACAAGCAGGAAGCTGGGGAAAGCCCTGTCTTCCTGATAACCTTATATACAGGTGGTGAATTGACCAGCAAGGGAAAACTGGTGGCTTATTTTGATGGAACAAGAAAGAACAGCTTCCTGAACATCTCAGCCTCTGAGCCTGCCCATTCAGGCACCTACTTCTGCGCTGAGTGGCACAATGCTCCCCTAGCACCTGCAGCCTGCACTCAAACTTGCAGCCAGGACCCCAGTCCTCTGCTGCCTCTAGCTGCTAGCTCCTCTTGGCATGAAATGTGGTTGTGCATACAATCCATGTCCCCTGCCCTTTCCTTACTGTGAATTCTCATGTATTCAGGCCTTTATCTTCTAAGCAAGTATATAAGAACCTAATAATCTATGCTATGCCAATAAATGTTAATGTGTACAGTAAATGATTAACTTTCTAGGAAAATGTTCATGCTGAACTTTGCTCAAGAAGAGATACACAAGTTAAATAGGCCAATGACATGAAGTTAAAGTAACCAAAAATGACCCCAAGATTACAGAAATGTATGGCTGAAGTTTACAAGATTTTCTAGAAACAGATGATGCCTATATTGTTTGAAATGGTCCTGACTATAGAAAAAGCTAAAAATATCAAGCTCATTCCAAAAGGTTGGTAGTACCTTGGCATCAAAACCTACAAGAGCCCTGACTGATGTGGCTAAGTGGATTCAGCACCAAATTGCAAAGCAAATGGTCACAGTTTCCGTTCCCAGTCAGGGCACATGCCTTGACTGTGGGCCAGGTCCCCAGTAGGGAGCATGCCAGAGGCCACCACACATTGATGGTTCTCTCCCTTTCTTTCTCCCTCCCTGCCCCTCTCCCTAAGAAAAAAATAACCTACAAAGTGTAGTAAATACACGTAGAAATTATATGCTGATTTCAAATATCTTGTACATGAGCACCAAAAGTCCAAGTAAATTATTAATGAATCAAATTCAGTGTTTAAATAACACGTAAATCAAATAATATAAAAATTATTCAATTTATATAAGGGAAAACATGTGATGATTTCAATAAGTAAAAAACAAGTACTTGATCATTTTAAACATTTTGTAAGTTAACAAGAGAGGAAAGATACAGCAATTAGTAACATATGTTGGTCCAAGACTGAAAAAGCGGAACAACAAACTTACAAAGAAACCAGAATACATCCATATATATGAGAATGAAATGTGGAATTATAACCAAAAAGGAAGAAAAATGAGGTCTTTCTAAAAAACGGTGCTGGTTCAATTGAATATCCTTCCCACTACCTCATGTCATAGCAACATTCCATTTGAGATGTATTGCATAGAAATATAAAAAACAACATTCTAGGACTTCAGAAAACAATACAGGAGTGGTGTATATAACATTGAAGCAGATATTCTTTTTTTTTTTTTTGGAAACTAACAACCTTATTTATTCAATGATGATGTAATCACATATGTTCAAATTTTTTGTATTTTAATTGTTGTTCAAGTACAGTTTTCTGCCTTTTACTCCCATCCCAGCCAACCCCCCAGCTCTCCCCACCTCCCTCCCATTTCCAACCCCCACCCCTGTTTTTGTCCATGTGTCCTTTATGCTTGTTCCTGTAGGCTCTTCCCCTTTTCCCCTGAAATTTCCTCCCCTCTCTCCTCTGGTCACTGTCAGCCTGTTCTCTATTTCAGTGTCTTTGGTTATATTTTGCTTGTTTGTTTGTTTTGTTGATTCAGTTCCTGTTAAAGGTGAGATCATATGGTATTTGTCTTTCACTGCCTGGCTTATTTTGCTTAGCATAATGCTTTCCAGCATATAATCCATGCTGGAAATCCATGCTGCTGCAAAGGGGAGGAGTTCCTGCTTTCTTTCTGCTGCATAGAATTCCATTGTGTAAATGTGCCATAGTTTTTTGATCCATTCATTTACTAATGGGCACCTAGGTTGCTTCCAACACTTGGCTATTATAAATTGTGCTGCTATGAAAATTGGGGTGCATAGGTTCTTTTGGATTGGTGTTTCAGGATTCTTAGAATATAATCCTAGCAGTGGAATTGCAGGGTCAAAAGGTGGATCCATTTTTAGTTTTCTGAGAAAATTCCATACTGTTTTCCACAGTGGTTGTACCAGTCTGCAATACCACCAACAGTGCACTAGGGTTCCCTTCTTTCCACAACCTCTCCAACACTTGTTGTTTGTTGCTTCGTTTATAATGGCCATTCTGACTAGTGAGAAGTGATATCTCATTGTGGTTTTAATTTGCATATCTCTGATAGGTAGTGATACTGAACATGTTTTCATGTGTCCTCTGGATCATCTGTATGTCCTCCTTGGAGAATTGTCTGTTCAAGTCCTTTGCCCATTTTTTAATTGGGTTGCTTGTCTTTTTAGAGTGCAGTCATGTAAATTCTTTATATATTTTGGAGACTAAACCCTTGTCTGAGGTATCATTGGCAAATATGTTTTCCCATACAGTTGGTTCTCTTTTATTTTAATACTGTTTTCTTTAGCTGTGCAGAAGGTTTTTATTTTGATGAGATTCCCATTTGTTTATTCTTTCCTGTATGTCCCATGCTCTAGGGGACATATCAATAAAAATGCTGCTGCATGAAATATCTGAGATTTTCTTGCCTATGTTCTGCTCTAGAACTTTAATGGTGTCATAACTTATATTTAAGTCTTTTATCCACCTTGAATTTATTTTTGTGTATGGTGTAAGTTGGTGCTTGAGTTTCATTTTTTTTTTCATGTAGCTGTCCAGCTCTCCCAACACCATTTCTTAAAGAGGCTATTTTTATTCCATTTTATGTTGCTGCCCACTTTGTTGAATATTAATTGACCATAGAGTCTTGTGTTTATTTCTGGGCTCTCTGTTTTGTTCCATTGGTCTATGTGCTTGTTTTTATGCCAGTACCAGGCTGTTTTGATTACAGTGGCCTTGTAATACAGTTTGGTATCAGGTATTGTGATCCCTCCTACTTTGCTCTTCTTTCTCAAAATTGCTGCAGTGATTTGGGGTCTTTTATAGTTCCATGTAAATTTTTGAAGTGTTTATTCTATGTCTATGAAATATGCCATTGGTACTTTAATAGGTATTGTATTGAATCTGTAAATTGCTTTGGGTAGTATGAACATTTTGATGATGTTAATTCTTCTGACCCATGAACACAGTATATGTTTCCATTTGTTTGTGTCCTTAATTTCTTTATTCAGGGTTGTGTAGTTTTCTGCATACAGGTCTTTTACCCTCTTGGCTAGGTTTATTTCTAAGTATTTTATTTTCCTTGTTGCTATATCAAATGGGAATTTTTTTCTTGATTTCTACTTCTACTGTTTCATTGTTGGTATACAAAAATGCCTTTGACTTCTGGATACCTAGTTTGTATCCTGCTGTTTTGCCAAATTCATTTATTAATTCAAGCAGTTTTTGGTGGAGTCTATAGGATTTTCTATGTAAACAATCATGTCATCTGCAGACAACGACAGTTTTGTTTCCTCCTTTCCAATTTCGATGCCTTTTATTTCCTTTTCTTGTCTGATCACTGTGCCTCAAACTTCCAGTACTATGTTGAATGGAAGTGGTGAAAGTGGACAACCTTGTCTTGTTTCTGATCTTAGTGGCAAAAATTTCAGTTTTTGCCCAAGGAATATGATGTTGGCTGTAGGTCTCTCATATATGGACTTTATTATGTTGAGGAATGCTCCCTCTATTCCCACCTTGAAGAATGTTTTTATCATAAATGGGTACTGTACATTATCAAATGCTTTTTTCACATCTATTGATATGATCATGTGATTTTTGTCTTTGCTTTTGTTTATGTGATGCATTACATTTACTGATTTGTTAATACTGAACCATCCTTGCATCCCTGGGATGATCCCACTTGGTCATGGTGTAAGATCTTTTTAATGTATTGTTGAATGCAGTTTGCCAATATTTTGTTGAGGATTTTAGCATCTATGTTCATCAGCGATATTGGCCTGAGGTTTTCTTTCTTTGTTGTGTCTTTGTCTGGTTTCGGGATTAGGATGATGCTGGCTTCATGAAAAGAGTTTGGGAGTCTTCCATCATTTTGGATTTTTTGGAATTGTCTGTAAAGGATAAGGGTTAGCTCTTTCTTAAATGCTTTGTAGAATTGTCTTGTGAAACCATCTGGTCCAGGGCTTTTGTGTGTTGGTAGTTTTTTGATTACTGCTTCAATTTCATATGCTGTTATTGGTCTGCTCAGGCTTTCTGCTTGTTCTCCATTGAGTTTTGGGAGATTATATTTTTCCAGAAATTTGCCCATTTCACCTAAGTTTTCAAATTTCTTGGCATACAGTTCTTCATAGTGATTTTTTACAATATTTTGTATTTCTGTGGTATCAGTTGTAATCTCTCCTCTATCATTTCTGATTGTGTTTATTTGAGTTTTCTCTTTTTTTTCCTTGATGAACCTGCTTAAAGGCTTGTCAATTTTGTTTATCTTTTCAAAGAACCAGCTCCTGGATTCATTGATCCTTAGAATTACGCTTTTAGTCTCTATGTTATTCTGCTCTGACCTTGGTTATTTCTTTCCTTCTACTTGCTCTGGGCTGTCTTTGTTGTTATTCCTCAAGTTCTTGTAGGCGTAGGGTTAGGTTGTTTGTCTGAAATGTTTCTATCTTTTTAGGTGGGCCTGTATCGCTATGAACTTTCCTCTCAGGACTGCCTTTGCTGTGTCCCATAAATTTTGGGTTGTTGTGAGTTCATTTTCATTTGTTTCCAGAAACTTTTTGATTTCTTCCCTAATTTCATTCTTGACCCATTCATTGTTAAATAGCATGCTCTTCAATCTTCATGATTTTTAGTGTTTTGGGTTTTTCCCCTTGGGTTTGGTTTCTAGTTTTAGTCCCTTGTGGTCAAGAAAGTGCTTGATATGATCTCAAGTTTCTTGAATTTGCTGAGGCTTGTTTTGTGTCCTATCATGTGGTCTATCTTTGAAAATGTTCCATGTGCATTTGAAAAGAATGTGTATTTATCTTCTTTGGGATGGAGGGCTCTCTCTCTCTCTATATATATACATATAGATAGATAGATAGATAAAATCAGTTAAGTCCATTTCATCTAGGGCCTTGTCCAATGCCACATTATCTTTGTTGATATTTTGTTTGAAAGACATGTCCATTTTTGACAGTGGGGTGTTAAAATCCCCTAGTATAATTGTGTTGCTGTTAATATCTTTCTCGAAGATTTTCTTCATGTATTTGGGTGCTCCTATGTTGGGTACATATATATTTACAACATTTATGTCTTCTTGGTGGATTTTTCCCTTGAGTATTATGAAGTGACCTTCTGGGTCTCTTTTTATGGCCCTTTTCTGAAGTCTATTTTGTCTGATATGAGCATTACTACCCTGGCTTTTTTTTTCCTGTTTATTTGCTTGGAAGATTTGTTTCCAGCCCTTCACTTTCAGTCTGTGCAGGTCTTTTGTCCTGAGGTGGGTCTCTTGTAGGAAGCATATGTGTGGGTCATGATTTCTTATCCATTCAGCTATTCTATGTCTTTTGATTAGAGCATTTATTCATTTACATTTAAGGTTATTATTGATAGGTACTTATTCATTGCCATTTTCATACTTGTGTTCCTCTCTCTCTCCCTCTCTTTTTCTTCCTTTCCTTAAAGCAGTCCCTTTAGCATCTCTTGCAGAGCTGGTTTGGTGGAGGTGTATTCTTTTAGACTTCCTTTGTCTGGGAAGCTCCTCATTTGGCCTTCTATCTTGATTGAGAGCCTTGCTGGGTAAAGTAGCCTTGGTTGCAGACCTATGGTTCTCTTTACTTGGAATATTTCTTGCCATTCTCTTCTGGCTTCTGGAAACACTCAATGGAGTGTTTCCATTGAGAAGTCAGCTGCTAGCCTTATTGGGGCTCCCTTGTTTGCTACTTCCTGTTTCTCCCTTGCTGCTTTTAAGATTTTGCCTTTGTCTTGGAATTTTGCCATTTTAATTATGATATGTCTTGGGTTCCTCTGGGAACTTTGGGTTCCTCTTGACTGGGACTCTGTGTTGCCTGGATTTGTGTGACTTTTTCTCTCATCAAATTAGGGAAGTTTTCCATCATTACTTTTTCAAACAGGTTTCCTATCCTTTGCTCTTCTCCTTCTCCTTCTGGTTTCCCTATTACACAGATAATATTACGTATCATATTGTCATGCATTTCTCTTAATCCCTTTTCATTATTTCTGAGCCTCTTTTCCTTTTCTTGCTCTTTCTGGGTGTTTTTTCCTTCTTTGTGCTCCAGCTCACTGATCCACTCTTCTGCTTCATCGATCCTGCTTTTCATTCCTTCTACTGTGTTCTTCAGTTCAGAAATTGTATTCTTCATTTCCTCTTGGTCCTTGTTTGATAGTTTCTATTTCCTTTTTCATGTTGATATAGTCTTCAGTGAGTTTATTGTTGTTTCCCTGTAGTTTCTGGTAATTCACTGTGAGTTCATTGAGCTTCCTTATAACCATTGCTTTGAACTCCATATCTGAGAGTTGAGTTGCCTCTGTTTCATTTAGCATTCTTTCTGAGGCTTCCTCCTTTCCTTTCATTAGAGGATTGTTTCTTTGTCTTCCCATTGTTTGTGAGACTCTTCTTGTTAGCCTCTGTTTTTTTAAATTGATCTGTTCTGGCTCCCTGGGTTTATAGTGTGAACTTCTGTGGTCGAATACCTGTGAGCTTCAGTGGTGCCGTCTTTTTGATCTCCCAAGCTCATTGGTCTTGGGCTGTTGTTTAAGTTGGCTCTGTATTTGTTTTTGTGTTTTGATTGTTGTTGGGTCTTTGTTTGGTGGGTCCTTCCCACCAGCTGGTTAACTGAGGGTCACTCTGTCCACCACCTCTTGTATTTTGTTGTGCTGGTGAAGGCAAGTTGTGTTGAAGTTGTTTCTTTCATGTGTACAAGGTTTCAAGGATTCTCTCTTGCTTTTGTTGAGTTGTTTGTTCTGGGTAGTTTCTCCATTATTTAGTTGTTTTTCCAGATAGGACCTAGATTGGGGTCAGTGTGGCTTCCACTCCCCCCTTCACCTTATTCTATTGTTATCTGTTGGTGGTTCCTTTGTTGTTGGCATTTCCTCTTCCAGCTGGTATCCTGGTGTTCACAGCATCCATCTAATAATCTTTTGTCATCAGTTGGATGGGAAGGCAAAATAGTTTAAGACAGCAAGAGAGTATTCTATGATATTTACAGTAGGAGCCTGTAGAGAAGAGATAGGAGATCCTTTGGCTGTGTGTAGTATTAACCATGATATTCCACCCAACTTACCACTTTTTAGAAAGAACGGAAAGAAGATAAGACTCTTGTTTGGGAGAGAAGGATTGTGAGTTGGATCTAGAAAGCAGCAAGGTTGTGGGAGGTCATATTCTGAGGTAAGGTGAAAGTAAAGGATAGTAAATAGGTGTATTGTGTGAGAGAATAGAGTTAACCACTACAGTAAAAGAGTTCAGGAAACCGTGAAGTGGGCTAAGATCTGGGAAGGGTGTTGTGTAATATTTACAATTGTATGGAACAACTATTATTTACAATAATAATGGAGCAACAGTCATATGACAGAATCTATGTGATCTGGATAACAAGAATATGGAGTATATGACCTTGAGCAGTGTGGTAATGGAACACAAGTGAAGTGAAGGACAGTAAATTAGCAAAACACTATAAAAGAGAGAACAGGAGAAATCTGTCAAATGATACAATTCAACCAGCCAAGCAAAGAAGACTAAATAGAAAGAAGAAGAATACAAAAATACTATTAAAATAAAAGATGTAAGATATAATGAAAAATAGCAATACAAATATCCAATAACTTTCAGGTTCTCTGTAATAGCAAAGTGAAATTTTTCTCACTATCTTAGTTGTTGGGATGACCCCTCTTTGGGCCCAACTCTGGTCTTTTCACAGTTCCAGGTTTTTTTCTAACATGTGGGAATTTAAAAAAAAAAAAAAAAAAAGAAGAAGGAAGGAAGGAAGAAGAGATAAAATTGAAAAGAAAGGAAGAAGGAATAAAACAAGAAAGAAGGGAGGAGAGGAAAAAGGAGTTGAAAGATAAAAATAATAACAATGAAAGAATAAAGAATTACTTAAAAAAAAAGCTTCCTGCTGATGTCAAACTGGCCAGACCAGTTTTGCTGGTCTTGCTGGCTGCAGCAGGCTGAGAGGCAATTCATTTCACTTTTCTCCCTTTCTGATCCACACTCAGTCAGCCTCCAGCACTCTCCCCAGGGCTAGCCAGGTGCCTCTCCCTGGTACTTTGGGTGTGGGATCCAGGCCTTCCTCAGAGTGCACTTTCCCAATGTTGCGGGCATGCACACTCAGCCAGGCTGCCTCCCTCCCATCCCTCAGGTTCAGGTGAGTTCTCTTTCCAGGGCTACGGGAGTGTGCAGGGCCTTCTATGCCACCTCAGGAGTGCTGCCCAGCTGGGTGGGGAGGAGCCCAGAGTGGCTGCTGCAGGAGAAGTCCCCAAACAGTGTCTCTTTTTTCACTTTTTCTTTTTGAGAAATTCCTCCTACTCAAGCCTGCTGCTCCATACAGGAGTAGCCTGATCTCCACCTGATCTCTCACCCTGCCCAATTCTCCAACCAGGCCGGGGACTATCCAGGTGAGGGCCCATCACAATCCAACTCTCAGCTCTCCCCAGCTGGCATCCACAGACTCTGTGGGTGCTCACAGCCCCTGTGTGTTGGCCACTTAGTCCTTATTCCCCTCTCTGTGACACAAGCAACCAGATCTCTCCCTGTGCTGCTCAAATCTTGTTTGGCTGGGGAGGAGCTGTTGACCCAACTCTCTGCCGTGAACCCTGTGGTAGACCTGGTGGGTGCGGGGCTTGGGGCTGCAGCTGCCCTGTTCCCTCACAATGGTCCCTGGGACCTTATTGTCCTGAAGCAATCTCCTTACCGTCTAGGTTTTTCAATGTCTGCTACAATTTTTGGTCTCCTATCTTCATATATGCTGTCTCTCTGAGACAGCATATATGGCTGCTTGCTCTGTTCCTCCATAGATCGGCTAGGTTTTCACCCATGTGTAGGGGGAAGTGGAATCCACTCTCTCTTACCTCGCTGCCATCTTCCCTCCCTTGCTTGAGTTTTAGTACTACAGGCAGACATTCTAAAATAAGAAATACAAAGAATTAAGCAAGAAGCTTAATCAAAATACACATTTAAAGAGAGTGCAAAGGCCAGCCACAAATGGAAAAAATACTTTTCAATAGGTTTAACTAGTAAAAACGCTAGTCATCCATTTGGAAGTAATGGATTAAGAGCAGGTGAGTATAGTTCATCCCCTTTGCCCTTCTGCCTGACACCTGAGTTAGTGTGACTGCAAATATCCTCCTGGTGGACATTCCAATGCAATTATTAGAAGAAATATAAATGAGAGGCTTTTAGGGGCTGCTATGAACTTACTCTGATATGTTACATTAGAATTGTTGACTGTAATGAAGCCTGATATTTCAGAATGTATAAGATGCAGTTGGATAAAGAATGGAAATTAATCATACAACTCATCTAGTTAAGTATCCAGATGGGATAAAAGAATTCTTTTAAAAAACTCAGACTACATTGTGATGCTGTGTGCTAAGACTCCTCATCTCACAGTCACCATTCACTCACACAAAAGAAAGAAGGACAATTCCTAAATCTAATACAAAATTATAAACTAAAACCTCACAATAAACATGATACTGAGCAGAGAAACTAGAAAGTATGTATTAAGCAATCAGTAAATGATTAAATAATTATATACCTATACTAGAGAATACTATCCAGACATTAAAAAAAATTAAGGTAGATCTGCATATAATGATGTAAAAATACATGTAAGATAGACAGTTCTAGTGAAAAAAAGTCACAGAACAATACAAGATAAAATTCCATTTTCTTTAAAAATGAAAACAAAATTTCAAATGCATAACTAAATGTGAACACCCATTCTCCCTTGATCTCTCAGCCTAGCTCTTTCACCTTCTTTGCTCTCATTCAGCTCAGTAGGGGAAGAGTCATGGTAGGGGGTGACCATGTCCTGTACAGATTGTGTAAATTGCATATTCACTGGAACTGAAAAATTAGACTCCACATTCCTATTGCTAAAGCCAAAAGTTCATGTTTGAATGAAGAACAGCGGCTCTTCTAGGAGAAACAAATTAATAAAAAAGAAGATAAGAAGACATTTGACGTGAAGCAATAAAGGGGGGTTTTAAGGGAAGCCAAGGAATGCTGAAGTGTCAGAAAAGAGGCAGATATGCAATGCCAATTTATTTGAGGCAAAAAGGGATTAAGAATAGGCAGGTAGAAGGAGGGGGCTGCTGATAAGAACACAGCTTAAGTGCTCAAGAGCTAGAGTAGATCATGGCCTTTCCCACCCTCTAGCTCCATCTCCACATGAGTCCCCAGAAAGTTCACTGACTGCCCATGAAGCCTCTTCCACATAGGTCTCCAGACTTCATGCAAGTTACCACACTGCAGCAAGAGCCCTCTATGCACTCAGCCCAGCTCGAATATACCACCTTGCAGTGCTGTCATGAGCTCAAGGTTGGATGGTGTCTTAGAAACTTAGGATGGTTAGGAGTTTCTGTAGCAACAATACACCCAGATGGTCAGGCAGGATGGCCTGACTTGAGTGCATTAAAGGGTCATCCATCAGTCATCCTCCTCAGGCCTGCTACAGTTTACAGTGTTCCAGAAAAATTTCCCTAAAACATGAAGAAAGAAACTACCTTTATTTTTGAAGAAATATATATTTGATTATTAAAAGAAAAGAGAGTTCTGGATGGTGGCATGTCAGAGTTATAGGGGTTAGGATTGTGGGCAATTTATATTGTTTCTTGGTGCTTCTCTATAGTTTCCAAATGTCCTGCAATGTCAGTGTATTTCCTTCATATCAAAGAAACATTATTTGCACAGAATAAGTAGAATTCCATTCCCTTTAGCTTCAAAAAAAAAAAAAAGCAAACTCACATCAATTCAATATAGGAATACTTACCCAAAAACATTTGAACCAGTACACCTTAGTGATGTCTACTGCAAAATGTGTTCCCAAGTGGAGTTGTCACATTGTGGAAAGAACATAAATTTAGTGCAAATACTTAAAGAAAATAGAAGTCTAAAGAATGGGTGAATGGAATAAACAATGGATCCTAAGGCGAAAAACAGTAATCAGATGTATTTAGTAGGAGAGGAGGGTCTCCGTGGATTAGATATAAGGTTACTGGAATGATGGCTTGCTTTTTGTTTTGACCAAGACAGGATGAAATGGGAGAGAAAACTCTTCAACACCTGCATTTCACCCAAATATATCCTATGCAGAGACCCCACTGTTTATAAGAAATACTTTCTAAACATATGTCCCAAAATAATGAGATCAATAGAGAAACTTCAAAAGGTTTTGAAAAGGCCCTTTCCTCTCTCCCCATCACATACCCTATTCCAACTCCCCACAGTGCTTCAGTTCTTCACTCACAGTGCAGCTTCTGACTTGAACTGACTGACTTCCCAGTGTACTGCTTCTCTCTGCCTTCACTGAGCCATGGACCCACTGTTAGAGCTATGAGAAGTGTGACTCTAAAGGGTGAGACAATTTCAGAAGTTTCTGTCATCATTGATAAGACACTTGGACCCAAACTTTCAGCTTTCCTGCACCTGCTCACAAGATGGCAGTGCTCTTGTTCATATAAGTTCCCTGAGTGCTTGAGTGGGAGGAACTTCAGTTTGAATTAGGACTCCATGATTGTTTTTCTGGTTGGCTGAATAGCCAAATTGCTATTTCTGTTTCTGTGTGTGTGTGTGTGTGTGTGTGTGTGTGTGTGTGTGTGTTTACATGGTGGGGTAAGAAGAGAGTGTTGGTTCAAAAGAGAAGAGGAAAAGCTCAGGGCAGTGAATTGCATTTTACCCAGGAAAACAAACCCAAGAACTGAAGGATGGAAAAGTGGCCACAAGTTTCACTGGTGATCTTATGGCTTCAGCTGAGCTGTGTGTAGCAGTACTGTAAAGGGTCAGAGACAGCTCGGAAACTGAGGATTGATGCTCAGAAAATTCAGAGGGAAAAGAAGAACTCAGTTTGACTGGTCTGGGAGTAGGTATGGTTTTAATGAAGAATAATCATGAACTCTGAGGAGGCTTGACCTGACATCACTCTCTCTGGCACTAACTTTCATAGTAGTAGTAGTGCTTTTTTCTAAACAGAGATGTACAGTGACAACAAGGTGATATGCATTGGGAAAGATCCTACCTGGTTTCAGAAGCTGTAACCCCGCCAACAGGTGAAAAAAACCCACAGCTAAGGGACCTTGGGACCATAAGTCACTAAAGAGATAAAACTTATCCTCCCAGCAGGGGTGCAGCCTCAGCCCCCTTCATTTCACTCTGCTTGGCCTCTGGAAGATGGCTGGGTAGCCAACATTGGGTAAGATTCCTCAAGCAAGGAATGACCTAAGACATGCACAGTTGTGAAGGGGCCCTCAGGGAAGGAATTAGGAGATTGTAGAGGAGGGACAAAAGACCCTCACCCCTCAGCTTTATCATAGCCTGAGTCCTCATTCTATCCATAAAAAGTCTGCTAATCTCTTGGCTGCCTTGCTTCTCCTGACTGATTCAGGACTGAAACAATGCCAAAGGGAGGTGCACCCTTGTGCTGGAACCAGTGGCTCCTGGCAGGGGCAATCAGGCCTAAGAAACAATGCATAAAGTGCTGTGAAGCCTGCTTTACTAAGAATGTCCTCAATTTAAATGTTAAGGGTTTGAGCACACAAAATGAGTTTGTTTTCCAAGGTTTTACAGCCCTTGGTGTCACCCTGTCTAACAGACTCTGACCCCTGTGATCCCAGAAATGTCATCTGTACTCCTTTCTTTGATATGCATCTCTATTCAAGCTAAACTCAATAAAAGCTCACTGAGAGAGAGGCTCAACATCTTTCTCCTCTGAGAGACTGGTCAGCATTTCCTCCCCAAGCAGATCACATCTTGGTAGATTTATTCTCATCTGCGATGCCCAGGTGGGCTCTACAGGAGGAGCCCCACCCCCAGATACAGAGCCCCCTATCTCTGCTTGCCCACGAGGGAGAAAATGTAACTCTCAATTGCCATTATGAGGCAGTCGCCTACACTCGTATAAACAGGAAGAGAAATCTCCCATATTTATATTTAGGCTAATTACAAGTGGGAATAACAGGTTCTTTAGATAAGAAAGAACATCTCAGCACCCTGCTCATCACAGCCACTCATTCTGGGGACTCAGCCACTTACCTCTGTGCTTACAGTGCTCTCTATTCACCTGCAGTCTGAACATAACAGCTACAGCTGAGGTTCTGCAACTCTTAGATGGAAAACTTCCTAAACTGGGCGTGCCCTCAAGAATAAGCTGTAAAGAAAGCAACTCTTGGTCCAGATCCTCATGCCCTTCTTGACAGTTATGCATTTTATTGAGCCCTAATTCAGGCTGCATCACATCTCTTCATTCACCACCTTTCCCATGCTTTTCTATGGGACTCAGCACAGCTAAGTTTGTAGAGGGTCACTCATGTGATACCAACTCCATTACCTTGCCATGATGCCCTATGGTAGAAAGAAAGCCCATTCACCAGTATTGTATTGGGTACTGGTATGTACACCACCCACCACAGACTGTTAAACTGACAGCATGGATGCATGAAAACTCCTGTTTATCTGTGGTTTTGACTTTCTACCTAGAATAGACACATATACAGGTAGAGTTTTGCCTGTAACATTTCTAGCTGGACCTATTGGCAAAAACAAAAGGCACAAAACAGAAGGTATCATTACTTGATTCAAACAAAAGTTTTTCTTCCTCAACAGCAGTATCCTTACTCTCATCCTTCTAGGCTCAGTGCCTGTAGTAGGTGCTTTATGAGAATCATGGTAGAATTTTCTCAAGATGTTATGTATTAATTTAAACACCTATTACCTCAGCAGTCTCCCAAAAGAAAGGTATTAGCTAATTGAACTTATTCAAAACTAACATAAACTTGGCTTAGTTATGTTATGGTGTATTCTTTCAATGAAATATATAATCATATATGTTGTATATGACCTCATTAACTTTTCAAAATAACTCTGATGGATCATTGTTCTTGTTCTCAGTTAACAGATTAGAAAATGTAAACTTAGGAAGATTAAGTGTCTCCCAACTCCAGATGAATGCTTAACAACTTTTGAAATCAAATCTATCTGGTTTGAAAGTCTATGCTTTCTCCACTACATGTCCTGTGTTAAATATCACAGGAGAAAAATTTTACCCACAGTATTATCACAATTATATGCCAGAAAACCACAAAAAAGCACTGGAATAACATGTACTTAACATTTAAATACAATAATATTCACAATAACATATGAAAAAAATGCTTAAATATTTCCAGCTGTATTTTAGTTGTCTTTGACTGCTGAATTTAACATTTATGGTTTTTCTGCTTTAATATATTCTTTATTTTTTGAACTATTTACCAGGAGCCCAATAATGAGCACTATTTTGGAAATAGAAAAAAATACAATACACTTCATTTTATTTATTTATTTATTT
The DNA here is from genome assembly GCF_004126475.2 of Phyllostomus discolor. Classification (NCBI taxonomy): domain Eukaryota; kingdom Metazoa; phylum Chordata; class Mammalia; order Chiroptera; family Phyllostomidae; genus Phyllostomus; species Phyllostomus discolor. Next base: position 144,713,903 of record NC_040903.2, on the reverse strand, counting down.
AAATTATTTTATTGTTCAATTACAGTTGTTAGCAATTTACCCCCACCACTTCCCCCCAAAACCACCTCCCTACCTTGCTTCCACCTTCCCCCTTGGTTTTGTCCATGTATCCTTTATAGTAGTTCCTGAAAACCCTTCACCCCATCATCCTCTCCCCCTTCCCCTCTGGCTGTTGTTAGATTGTTCTTAATTTCAATGACTCTGGTTATATTTTGATTGCTTTTTTCTTTTGTTGATTATGTTCCAGTTAAAGGTGAGATTATATAGTATTTGTCCCTCACTGCCTGGCTTATTTCACTTAGCATAATGCTCTCCAGTTCCACCCATGCTGTTGCAAAGAATATAAGCTCCTTCTTTCTCTCTGCTGCATAGTATTCCATTGTGTGAATGTGTCATAGTTTTTTGGCCCACTCATTTGCTGATGGGCACTTAGGTTGCTTCCAGCACTTGCCTATTATAAATTGTGCTGTTATGAACATTAGGGTGCACAGGTTCTTTTGGGTTGGTGTTTCAGGGTTCTTAGAATATAATCTTAGCAGTGGAATTGCTGGGTCAAAAGGCAGTTCCATTTTTAGTTTTCTGTGGAAATTCCATACTGTTTTCCATAGTGGCTGCACCAGTCTGCAGTCCCACCAACAGTGCACTAGGGTCCCCTTTTCTCCACAACCTCTCCAACACTTGTTTGTTGATTTGTTTATGTTGGCCATTCTGACGCATGTGAGGTGGTATCTCATTGTGGTTTTAATTTGCATCACTCTTATAGCTAGTGGCACTGAGCATGTTTTCATGTGTCTCTGGGCTCTCTGTATGTCCTCCTTGGAGAAGTGTTTGTTTAAGTCCTTTGCCCATTTTTTAACTGGGTTTTTTGTCTTCCTGGAGTGGAGTCATGTGAGTTCTTTACATATTTCAGAGATCAAACCCTTGTCCAAGGTGTCATTGGCAAATATGTTTTCCCATACTGTTGGTTCCTTTTCATTTTAATGCTGTTTTCTTTAGCTGTGCAGAAGCTTTTTAATTTCATGAGGTCCCATTTATTTATTATTTCCTTTATGTCCCTTGTTTTAGGGGACATATCCGTGAAGATGTTGCTATGGAATGTCTGAGATTTTCCTGCCAATGTTTTCCTCTAGGACTTTGGCAGTGTTATGATTTATATTTAAGCCTTTTATCCACCTTGAATTTATTTTTGTGTATGGTATAAGTTGGTGATTGAGTTTCATTTTTTTGCATGTAGCCTGTCCAGTTCTCCCAACACCATTTGTTGAAGAGGCTATTTTTGTTCCATTCTATGCTCCTTCCCCCTTTGTCAAATATTAATTGACCATAGAGACTTGGGTTTATTTCTGGGCTCTCTGTTCTGTTCCATTGGTCCATGTGCCTGTTTTTATGCCAGTACCAGGCTGTTTTGATTACAGTGTCCTTGTAATACAGTTTGGTATCAGGTATTGTGATCCTTCCTGCTTTGTTTTTCTTTCTCAAAATTGCTACAGCTATTCAGGATCATTTATGGTTCCATATAAATTTCTGAAATGTTTGTTCTATATCTCTGAAATATGTCACAGGCACTTTAATAGGAGTTTCATTGAGTCTATAAATTGCTTTGGGTAGTATGGACATTTTGATGATGTTAATTCTTCCAATACAAAATGCTTCCATTTGTTTGTGTCTTCCTTAATTTCTTTCTTCAGTGTTGTGTTGTTTTCTGAGTGCAGGTCTTTTACCTCCTTAGCTAGGTTTATTCCTAGATACTTTATTTTTCTTGTTGCTATATCAAATGGAATATTTTTTCCTGATTTCTGTTTCTTATGTTTCATTCTTGGTGTACAAAACTGCCTTTAGTTTCTGAGTATTGACTTTGTATTCAGCTGTTTTGCCAAATTCATTCATTAGGTCAAGTAGTTTTTTGGTGGAGTCTATAGGATTTTCTATGTACACTATCATGTCATCTGCAAACAGTAATACACTTCATTATAAAACACCAAAATCCTAAAAAGGTGGAACTATGTTATATAGTTATTATCTGACACATTTCAGCTAGATTACAGTGAGAACTATATATGATCAACTGACACAGCATTCATCAAGATTTTTTATTGCTGCTAGACCTCTAAGTCCTTACAGACTAATGCTCCCTAAAGTTAGGAAGGTGTTAAAGTTACAAAAAGAGGTGTTTCTCCTGATACTTGATTTTAATGACTACCCTACAAGCAGACTGTTTTTAATACTCTGTCTCTGTAGAAGAGTGTAGACAGTAGAGACACTTTGGCACCTGAGTTTGTGTGAAAAGGTATTGCAATGGGGCACAGTTTAGATTTCAGTGCTCAAGACAGGAGGACATAGTGTGGGGAAAGGGCAGGTAATCATTAAACAGGAGGGAAGCCCTGTGCAGTGTAGCTCAGTTGGTTGGGCATTGTCTCATGAAGCAAAAGGTTGCTGGTTCAATTCCAAGCCAAGGCACATGCCTGGGTTGCAGGTTTGGTCCCTAGTCCAAGGCCGAGAAGCAGAAAGCCTGAACAGACTGATAACAGCTAGTGAAATTGAAGCAGTAATGAAAAACCTTCTGACATACAAAAGCCCTGCACTGGATGGTGTCACAGGGGAATTTTACAAAACATTTAAGGAAGAGCTAACTCCTATTCTTCTCAAACTATTCAAGAAGAGGGTAGGCTCCAATACTCTTTTTATGAGGCCAGAATTATCTTAATCTCAAACCCAGATAAAGACAGAAGAAATAAAGAAAACCTCAGGCCAATATCGCTAAAGGCATAGACGCTAAACTCCTCAACAAAATATTGGCAAACCACATCTACCAATACATTAAAAAGATCATACACCATCATCAAGTTGGATTCATCCAGGGATGCAAGGATGGTATAATATTCACAAATCAGTGAATGTAATACAATACATGATCAAAATGAAAAAAATTACATGATCATGTGAATAGATGTAAAAAAGCATTTGACAATGTATAGCACCCATTTAAAACAAAAACACCCAGCAAAGTGGGAGTAGAAGGAGCATACAATAACATGATAAAAGCCACGTACCAGATTGAGCGTGGGCTGGGAACCAAAAGTGTCCCAGGTTTGATTTCCAGCCAGGGTACATTCCTGGGTTGCAGGCCATAACCCCCAGGAACCACACATTGATGTTTCTCTCTCTCTCTCCCTCTCTCTCTCTCTCTCTCTCTCTCTCTCTCTCTCTCTCTCTCCCCCCACCTCCCCTCCCTAAAAATAAATAAATAAAATCTTTAAAAAAAAAGCCACGTACTAGAAAACTACAGCCAACATCTTACTCAATGAGCAAAAAGTAAAAGCTTTCACACTAAGATCAAGAACAAGACACATGCGTACAGTTTACCACTTCTGTTCAACACAGTAATGATAGTTCTAGCCACAGCAATCAAATAAGAAGAAATAAGACATCCAAATTGAAAAGGAGGAAGTAACACTGTCATTGTTTGCAAACAGCATGATAGTGTACATAGAAAACCCTATAGACTCCACCAAAAATTATTCCACCTAATAAGTGAATTTGGCAAAACACTGGAATACAAAGTCAGTTTTCAGAAATCAAAGGCTATTTTGGACACCAACAATGAAATATCAGAAACAGAAATCTGGAAAGAAAATCCCATTTTCAATAGCAACAAGAAAAATACAGTATGTAGGAATAAACCTCACCAAGGCAGTAAAAGACCTGTACTCAGAAAAGTACACAACACTGAAGAAAGGAATTAAGGAAGACACAAACAAATGGAAGCATATGTAGCACAGCCATGAGGGGAGGGGAGGTAGGTGTGATGCAGCTAAAATAGGCACAGTTTCTTTTTCACCTCTTTCCTGTTTCCTACTATAGTAAGAACCAAACAGAATTTCAAAAGTTACATCTCAAAACAGTAACTTCTCACCATAATAAAGTACTCTCATTCTTATTACGAGAAAATATTGATTTGTTGTAAAAGCAAAATCAAATTAAAGGAACAGCCATAGCTCAACCTATAGAAATTATCAAGCTTAACTGCTTAGCATGTATACTTTGCATTTCACCTGTGTTCATGATCAGTGAAAAAGTAAATCTAGAGGAATGTGGGGTATTCGCATTGTTTCAAACAAAGAAAAAGTATTTCTCAAAGTCGCTGCAGGAGGCTTTTATGTTCCTTCAAAAGTAGTCTGATAGTGTAACAGAGGGGAAGAGTGTGGGCCTCCTTTTAATTACAACATGTCATCTGTAGGCTATGCCAACCTCTACTGGTTTTGACAGTATCCAAACCAGGCACTGGAGGGTGGTTCTCTACAGAGAACCTTCTCTACAGAGGGTGGGGATATTCTGGAAAAAGAGACACTGATTTTGCCAAACAGAAGTTTCATTCAGAGAGTTCAGCAAAATAGACAAATTTACATCAAAAATCTGGTGCCTGCAGACTCTGCCCAGTGTCACTGTGTTCTGAGAGAGGCACACTGGGAGCTCTGCACAGGCCACTGTGCAGGAACACCAGGCAGGGCAGGAATGAGAGTGCAGCTCACAGATTCACCAGGACTTCTTTTTTTCAAGATACAGCATAGCAGTTAGAAGATGTTGGAGCAGAAGTGTCCCCCTCTGACTATATAACACCAGCCCCCCCCCCCAAAAAAAAACAGCTTAAGCTTTTTAAGATTCCATTTCCTAGAATTTGAGACAATAACTCTATAAGCTGTTATGAGAAATGGCTTTAACATGTGGGTAAAGGATATCTTTTTTCTCTTTCTCAATAACTACTTGGGTTTCAAGGGATCTTTCTCCCAGTATCTGAAGATCTCTTTTACACCATATTGGCAAAAACAATAATAATAATTAAAACCCTAAAAATACACATCCAAGAGCCAGAACTCTTTGACCAGGGATCCCCTATCATCATGACGAGGGTTGAAGGGCAAGCTCAGCAAGTCCAACCACTAGAAGAAAAGGCATCCTGAAGCATTCATTCATTCCTGACCTCTTGGCCATGGGCAGTTGGGTATTTCTCTTGATGTGAACAAGAACAGAAGCTAGTTCCTCACAAGACTAAAGAAAAAAGGAATAGGTTCGGAATTAGGTGGGGTGGTGGGGTGGTGAGGAGAGAAATTGCCAGGGTGACAATTAGCATGTTCTTGTGGCAGTTCTCACCTTTCCAGGTGGAAATGGGAGGCCAACTGAGGTGAGTGGAATCCTGGGCCTCCTGTTGCAATGATTCCACTCACACTTGTAATGCACAGCTCCCATCCAGTTGAGTTTGTAGAAAGCTAGTATCTTTGTTTGCACTGGTGTTGGATAGGTAGCTCCTGCATTTTCTGCTGTTTCTGCTCAGGGGCTACAGGCTCTGTTAGCCCCTGAAGAAACCACTAACACTATCATGAGATACCTGCCACCCTGTCTAGACAGAGATAAGAACCAGAAGGAAGAGTAAGAACCTCTCCTCCGCACCATGGAGCTGTTCACATAGAGGAAGAGCAGTCTCAACAACCAAGGAGACAAGGCCTGGGGGTGAATGGAGAGACCCTTATTCTCTTCCAGGTGGGAGAGAGCAAGGAAAAGGTGGGAAGAGAAATAAGACAGAAAAAGCAGCATAACATCTGGATCACAAGCAGACCATATATATATACACTTGGATTCCTTTAGAATTGTCTTTGCTTGCATAACCCATGGAAAGTCTTGAAGAATACAGGAAAAACTATAAACAACACATGAGCACAGGGATCTGTACATGAAGACTCTGTGTCTGAAATGGCATTATATCATAATCACATTTGTCACCCTATATCTAGAAAAGATACATGTTAGTACAATATTATACTGAGAAGTGCCCCCAATGGGATGCGATGCCCTCTTTATCATACTCTGAATTTCCATACCCAGCTGGGCCTAATTTTTTATTTACTATTGTATCGAACTGACCTATCTGCTTAGTTTTAATTTGCAATTAAGTTATTTTTTTCTCTTTCTCCATTTCCCAGGCCCTCCCTCCTCCCCCCACGACCTCTCTCTCTTTCTCTCTCTCTCACACACCCACACACATTGTGGATAGAAGATGTGCCACTTTCAACCCTGGCTGAGTAGCTCAATTGTTTAGAGTGTCACCCTGATATGTCAAAGTTGTGGGTTCAACCCCCATAATTAAGTGGAACAACAAGTCAGTGGTTCTCCCTCTCTCTCTTCATCTGTCTCTCTAAAAATCAATAAAAATAAAAATTTTAAAAATAAAAGTGCTCTTTTCTTCCACATTTTCTTCTGCTTTTTTTCATATGAATGACAGATTTTTAAAAATTAATTCTTATATTATAACCTGTATTTTGGTAGTGATTTTTCTTCCCTTTTTTAGGTTTTTCTCATAATCATTTCATTTGCAAACATGAAGATATTTTGACTCTTTCTTTCTTAAAAGATTTTATTTATTTATTTTTAGAGAGGGGGGAAGAGAAGAAGAAAGAGAGAAACATCAATGCGTGGTTGCCTCTGGCACGCCCCCTACTGGGGACCTGGCCAGCAACCCAGGCATGTGCCCTGACTAGGAATAGCACCAGTGACCCTTTGGTTTGCAGGTCGGCACTCAGTCCACTGAGCCACACCAGCCAGGACTTCACTCTTTCTTTCAAACTGTTCTGCTTCTCACTAGTTTCTCTGGGCAGATGGCATGATCTAGTAGCCCTAACACAGTGTTAAACAGTGGTGAAGATACTGGCCATCACATGGCCTTTCTCCTAACTTTAGTAGGAAAGATTCTAGCATTTCTCCATAAGTCAGTGCTGAATTGGGGATGTGCATATACATTTTATTTTAAGGAATTAATTATTAACTTTTTCAGTGTTTTTAACATGAATATTTTGTATTCTGTTACATGATTTCTCTACATCAATGGAATTTATCCTATGGTTTATCTTTGTACCTCTTATGCAAGTTTCTAAGCTACTTTTTTTTTGGAGGAATTAAACTACTTTTTTTCAAGACTTACAATAGAATCATAGCATCAAAACAGTGTGGTTGTATTGAAAGGATAGGCATACAGGAAAAAGAATAAAATAGAGTGTCCAGTAATAGACCTCCACATACATGGTTAATGAATTTTCTATCTAGGTGCCAAATTAATTCAGTGAGACAAGGTTGTCTTCTCAGTAAAGGCTTGGACAAGTCCAATACTTAAACAACTGATTTTACACAAGAAAAATCTATTTACCACCAGACATCTCATACCATACAAAATGTTAAGTCAAATGCACCAGAGAATTGAACATCATCACTTTCAGAAGAAACATAGGAGAAAATATTTGTATCAAACTAGGCAAAGATTTCTTAGGACATAAAAGAGCAAAAAATCATAAATTATAAAAAACAATAAATTTTACATCATCAAGATATTATTCAAAAAATAGATAAGTTATAGATGAGCAAAACATTTTCAATATGTATAGCATATAAAAGCATTCTATCTACTTAATACAGGGTCTGACCCTGTATTTACAGTTGTGTGTATGCAAAACAATTTATACTAGCATTATTATTTTTAATGATTGTATCTTTTTAAAAACATATATTTATTATTTCCATCATCATGAAAAGATATGTTTATTGATTTTAGAGAGACGGAGAAGGGGGAGAGAGAGAGAGAGAGAGAAAGAGAGAGAAGCCTCAATGTGAGAAATATCAAAGAGTTGCCTCCCATACATGCAACCACCAGGGACTGAATCCATAATCCTCACATGTACAGAACATTGCTGCAATCAAGTAAGTCAGCCTACCAGGGAAAGCTACTTACTCTGAACTGCAAACACTTTGCTTCTATATTTTGCTTCTCTTTGTAGTAAAGGCAGATGCCTATGATGTACTGTCCCCAAGACCTAGTTAACTTTATATGATGTTTTTCTGGTCTCCTCAACTTTATTATTAACATATTCTATTTTGTACATTTTATTAAATATCCCAAAGGGTTAAGGTGAACAAACATTACATAGTAGATACTCAGCCTTTATTGTCAACCTGCTACAAACCGTGTCCATCATTGTCTTGGAAAATTGTTAATCACCTCTCACTAGGTATAGTCCTGCTGGTAATGATCTGGAATGTTAACATCGCCACATCTGAGACAGGGGAGAAGACAGTGTAAATGTTTCTCCTTCCAAACAACTGGAACATCCCCTTCTCTAATTCCAGACTCAAATTCTTTTCTTTGAAAACATTCTGAAGTGTCCTCATCAGTAGAGAGAAAATCTTAGGACATTTAGAAGGTTTGATAGCCTCTCTGCAGCACCACACTTGAAGTGATTTCAGGCTATTCTGATTGGGGAAAAATCAACCATATGCCCAGGAAAGTGTAGTAACTTACAAACAGCCAGCTTCTCAGGTGACTACCCCAGGTGCCTGCTGTTTTCTCTCCAGCAGCAATGAGAGGACAGGAGAAGGAAGAGCACAGTTCATCTCAGGCCTGCACCTCTGAGAGGATGCTGACTCCAGTCTGAGCTTCGATTACACTGGGCTCCAGCGAGCAAAGCTAGAAGGAGCAGCCTCCCTATTTTACATCACTTCATGTATGAAGAAGAATGGAAGACAGATATACACAATTAACATGAAAGAAGATCACAGCTCTTTCCTCAAGACAGACTCTCAGCCCCTTACCTCAGGCCCACAGTAAGAAATGAAGGGAGGGAAGGATGGCAATAGACTTGCTAGGACCAAGTTATCCAGGAAATGTAGCTGAGAAAATGTGGTTACGTAAGTTCCTGTAGTCATCAATGTGAGAGCTGGATGCAGAGAAGAGAAGAGAATTTTTCTTCCTTAATCTCTCATCCTCTTGAGTCCCTAATCATTGTTGAAAATATAGGAGAAACATAATATAGGTTTTCAGATATCTAATATGTAAAATATGAGAAATTACCAGATTTGACACTGGTGTCCACATCTTGACATAAGAAAGACTCAGATACTTGCAAAAGCACTAGCATTCTCATAATTAGCTGACACAAGCATGATCTGTCAAAGCTGAGAAAATCTTTTTTAAAAAGGCATTATAGTTCCCTTCTTTATATTTTTACAATTTAGAAGAGGTCTAACACTTTTCATTAATTTAAAAGAGTTTACATTGAGAAACTTGACAAAGCATGGTAGACCCTAACCAGTTGAGAGAAACACCCATTTTTCTCCCAATCTTTTATTTATGCCCCTCGGATGCAGCACAGAGTCATTCAGGCAAAGGACCCGCACAGAGTTCCGTGAAGGTGAGGAGAGTGAGAAGGGAGCACCAGGTACTAAGAATATTCAGACAGGTCATCCCCAGAGACCATTTGCAGACTCTGTTTTGTTTTCTACCTCTTTGTTTTCTTCTTTCCCCTCTTTCTATGTTCTCATTTCCTTTAAGCTTATCATAAAGGGTTACTCTGTAAGAGAGAAATGAGAGAAAAAATGTAATAAAAAGTTCAGACCACATGGGGGCAGTGCTTCCATTGACAGAGGAGAATGGTTGGAAGCTAGAACTCTGAACAGGAGTAGCCAGAACATTTTCAAAGATGTCTTTGATGTGTCAAGTGAGTTTTGATTGGTTATGACAAGAGAATGAAGATCACAAGGGGTGTCCACACAAAAAGAAACAGAGGAATCTGGAGCAGAGATCTAGGCCACTGAACTTGGCCAGTTCCAAGCCTCCTAACTGAATCCTCAGAGGCTCCAGGAAGAAGCAAGAATGGAGATTCCCCTGGGAGCTTCACTGATGCTCCTGTGTGTGCAGCTAACCTGTGAGTGAGGGGGAGTGAGGGGGAGTGAGAGGGGCGGGAAGGGCCAAGCAAGACAAATGGGACCCCGCTGCTGATGAAATATACCAGGATTCCAGGGACCATCTGGGCTTTATTCTAAGGAATATAAAACAGCCAAGGGGAACAAAAAGCAGTTCCTTATGCACGAAAACCTCTTCACTCTCCTGAACAGGGGCAAACCAACAAGCACAGGTGGAACAGAGCCCAGTTTTCCTGAAAGTCCAGGAAGGAGAGAGCTTCACACTGAACTGTAGTTACACAGATCGCAATTTCAACTTCTTCCAGTGGTTTAGGCAGGATCCTGAGGAAGGCCTCAGCAACCTGATACAAATGCAATCAAATGAGAAGGAGAAGATCAGCAGAGAACTCACAGCCAGGCTTGACACAGAAGGCCAGCACTTTTCCCTGCACGTGAGGGATTCCCTGCTCCCTGACTGCCATCAGGTTCCTGTGTGCAGCAAGCACACAGTGTGGCACCTGCCCCTGCACCTGCACCTAAACCCTGCAGAGCCCTGCACCGCCCCCTATAAGGGCTCCAGGACACTGACTGCACCTTTGCTCTGAGCAAAGGGAAAAGTGAGGGGCTTTTTATAGCATAATGTCAAATATTTTTTATTTGAAACCACATGCACAGGGATAGATAACGTTGTCAAATTCCATCTGAAATATTCTGTTTCTCAATGTGAAGTTCTTACTCTGTTAAAACTGGTATAAAAGCCTGAGGTTTAATGTCACAAAGGAGAGAGCCCTGTAAAGAACAAAGACAGAACAGAGTAAAATTCTTGCCATTGAACTCTCTTATAGACTTCCCTCTGCATCAATAGACCCACTTTGTAACAGAGGTGGGACAGTGGGTGTGTGACCATTGGACATACTAATCCTACTGCATAGACTGTTATCTATCAACCACTAGTCTAATAGAACATGGAATAACAACAAAGACTCAGCTGAAGAAGAAGAGAGTGGGGAACTATTCTTCAAGATGGTGCTGAGGTCCTAAAGCAGCCCTCAGTCAGCAGTGGACAGTGAGATCATGGGTTGTTCCACCTCCTTCACACCTCACTTGGGAAAACTCAGAGGGCATGCTATCCTGAATCCCAGACCTACCCTGCTGGGTTAAGCTCCAATTGCCCACAGTAATAACTGGTTGATGACAACACCCTGCATTGGCTTCCTTCCCTTCCCTCATTCACTGCCTACCATCATTTGATAGAATCACTTGCACACAAACTGCTTACACAGATCCTCATATTGGAACTGACTTTCAGAGATCCAAAACAAAGATATAGGAATTCAAATCATAGGACAAGAATGGAGATGATCTAGAAGAAATTCTGTTGCCTCTTCTTCCATTGCTATCAAACTGGGTTTGGGGGCACAAGACATTCTTGCAGCCTCATTTAGGGCTAGTCCCAGTTCTCATGACTCCCTGAACACCTGAGTGGAGAGGTAAGCCCCTAACTACTGTGGCACTCAGGACCATGCAGCTCAGGCAGTACCTGGTGTAACAGGACCCCTTCAGCATGGCTAAGGACCCAACTCTGGAATTAAGCATCTCTCTCAATCCCTCTGGAAATGCAAACTTCTAATGAATCATGGTATGTTTTCTTTAAAAAAAGTTTTGTTCACAGTATTGTCTCAAAATGGAATTAGAGGTGAGAGCAACTCTTAATGAGTAGTTGAGGTAACTTAATGCTGATGAGAACTCTTGCAATAGTTACATCAGTGTTTCCTGAGGCAACACCAACAAGGACTAATTTTCTTTAAGTGTCTGTGGGAAAGTAGGCTCAGTGGAGATGAGGTGAACAGCTTCTGCTCTAGTCAGTGTCTTTTCAGTCATAAAAATCTTTTTTCATTCTTTATTTTAATGAATTATAGAAATATAAAAATTGAACACATAATTAAACAAGTGTCTTCCTATTATTCATAATTAATTGTTCACATATATCATAGTTGTTATGTCATATATATTTGAAAAAGGAAAGAAAACTTAGAGTTTTCCATTGTTGCAAATGAAACCCTGCCACTCTGCTCAACATTGCAGGTCCTGACTCCTCTCTAGGATTAGGTCTTGTCACAAGACCTTGTCACAGCTCCTTCCTCTGTATTTTCCTCCTAGAATAAAAGAACTCAGAAAACATTATTTGCTTTCATTTAAAATTATAATCAAGGGTGTACTTTCTGAAAGACCAGAAAGTGTTGGGAAGACTCCTCACTGAGACACAGTCCCCCTCCCACCTATGACACTCTTTCCTGTGACCAGCACAGAGAAGCACCCAGAGCAGAGCAGAGCACAGACTTCTCACTCTGGGGGAAAGCTGTCAGCATGACACCTGCTGCCTTGCTGTGGGCAGCCGTGGTCTCTGCCTGTCTGGGTAAGGAAGGTATAAGTCTTTATTTACAATGTTTTCTAATGGGCCTCAGAAGCAAGAGGAAATTAACAGCACAGGACCTGCATGCCTCACAGAGCCCAGCTATGGGGAGCCCAAAAGCTGACAGGTTCTACCTGAGGTTTGGGTCAAGAAGAGAAAGGTGGGTGGGAATGGGAACCAGCTGTGAGTCTGCCTGCTCAGTCTGTCTGGTGTCACACCCAGTGCAGTCAGTCCTTTCTGTCTTCCTTCCCACAGGATCCAGCATGGCCCAGATGGTCACTCAGCCTCAACCAGAAACGTCTGTGCAGGAGACAGAGACTGTGACCCTGGCCTGCTCCTATGACACCAGGGAGAGTAATTATTATTTGTTCTGGTACAAACAGCCTCCCAGTGGGCAGATGATTCTCATTATCCGCCAAGAAGCTTATAAAGAACAAAATGCAACAAATAATCGCTTCTCTGCGAACTTCCAGAAAGCAAGCAAACACTTTGGCCTCAGGATCTCAGACTCCCAGCTGGAGGATGCAGCAATGTATTTCTGTGCTTTCATGGAGGCACAGTGAGATGAGTGACAGGGAGAGGCGTACAGAAACCTCAGACCACAGCACTGGTGTCAGGGGGGGGGCGGGAGGGAAGAAGTGTTTGGGGAAACAGGAACATAGAAAATCATTGCCCTCTTTTGGAAATAAAAGCTCTTTCTATCTGAATACAAGATACGAAGAAAGGTGAATGTCTATAAGCTGTAATCCTTCAGAAAACAAGGGCATGTGTAGTGTCTTCAAATGTTACAAATGTCTTCATACATATATTACACGTAAACCTCATACCTTTATATGGTGTATGTGACAGATTACACTTTCTGAGCACTTCCTTTTTCCAAAACATCTTTATGCTTTACCTGGGAGCTTATACTTCCAGGAACCCTAAACCTGACCATTATGGTCATTGAAGCTTTTGTTAAAATCATATTTTCAATTTTATTGTCCCATCCATGTCCCAGACTGAATCTCCACAGAACAAAGGACCCATGTTTCAACACAACATGTGTGACAGTGGAGGCTTAACTAGGAAAGGATATGCTGGTCCAGCCTCAAACCTGTACCTAGGGCAGATGATCTAGAAGAAATGATGAAATGGCCTGTTAAAGGCTCAGCTAAGAAGCCACTCAGGGCAACTCTCTTAGTGATTGGAATGCTGTTCCGCAGGAAGCTATCTTATTTATTGAGCCAATGGCTGACATATGGGTACTTTTATCATCTAACCTAAAATATACAAGTCTAGAAACTAACAAATGAATGTGGACTAGACTCTTCCAATGTCACTCCCATAACACATTTCAGAATTTGTCATTTCTTTCCCACAACTTAGGCTCTTTTGGATTAGGTCTAGTTCTAGTCCCCAGAGGATGAAGGCTTTTACCAGAAGGTTCACTAAGGGTCCCAGCAGAACTATGGACATGACCTAGGCGTCTTTGAAGTTGTGCCCATGGTTCAACAAGCAAAAAAAGGGTTATTAGACTTGGAGGTGTAATTGACCATGATTGTCATGAAGCACCAGGTTGTTCTTACACAATGAGGGTGGGGAGGAATATGTCTGTAATTTCAGTGGTTCTTATTGGGTATTTCCACACCCCATAGAAACAACTCATGGCAGTTGTTGCTGCAAGGCCTGAAAAGATCCAAGTGATGAAGACCTGCGACCCTTCACTGATGAAGAGTCTGGGGCACCCCATCAGTCAAGCAAGCTAACTCTGCTCAAGTGCTATCAGGGGAAATCTGGAGGGTATGGAGGAAGAGGGAGAAGATGGCTATCATACAGCTTTGATACCTGTTAAAAGTGTGGCCTGAACCTCATGTCCTGCAACTCTCCTGTTTGAAGTGTTTTAAATACATTGCAGCCATCCACAACCTTGAAGACTCAGTAACACAGTGAAAAAATACATGAGACAAGCCTGCATTTCAGTAGTGTAAGAGCACATGTGATTCAATGTCTCATCCAAATGCCTAGCTCTAATTTTATCAATAGCTGCAGTAGACAATTCTGTGGACTCTCAGACTCATTCCAGAGATCATCCACTAGGCATGTGGCATACCTTGAAACGTTTACCTTCTACCCCACGGCCTTCTCTGACTCTTCAGGAGTGCACTCAGCCTACAAGGAGAAGGAATTACCAACCCTGCTGGCAAGCACTAACCAGTGATGAAAGAGGACTGATAAATGGACTAGCTGCTTGAGTTCCAGCTGATAATCCTGAAAGAAATTCTGTGTCCTTCTTGGGAGATCCTGGCAGAATCAAGCCTTAATGTTGCACTACATAATTTCTTCCTCTCTCTTCTACACCCTTTTTGGGAGATCCTAGCATATCAACCCCCAGTCTTTCCCCATGCATTTTCTGACTCTTGCTCCCTAAGATCCATTCCCATATAAACTAACTTCACCTGAGTCCTTGCTTCAGGGTCTATTTTGGAGAAAACCAAAATTAAAATAGAGATTCTTTGAAAACTGAATAGAGAAATAGCAAAAGAGTTCTAAGTGAACCTTATTGATTTCTAGTAAGAACAGATGGATGCTTGAATGATTCATTGGTAAAATAGAAGATATTACCTTATCTTTTCAAATAATGGTGAGATAGGTCACATTTACAAAACTCCATTCTCTATACATGTGTGGGCATTTTCTTTGACTGCACAAAACTTCACTTAACAAATTTAAATTTTCTGCATCTGCTCAACCTCTACTATTTTCAAGTGCATTCTTCCTTCTTCCCAAAATGTCCCTCTATTCCAGTCAGTCTGTTCTTCTTTCCTGACACATACATACTTCAAGCCCTTAAATTTCTTTTCAGGGTATTCCACTCACCCAAATTTCCCTTTTATGTGCATTTCAGACTGATCAAATCATAAACACTTTAAAGCTCTACCTTGTCCAAGGCTTCTTCTCTAGACGAGAATCCTTGAATTCCTTCTGTTCCAATGTCATACATGAATCTGAACCCAACAATCTGATTCTTAGTGACTCCCCTTCCTGAAGCATTTGCTGTTGTTTCAAGTTACCAAACTTTCCTTCCCAAATACATTACAGACTCCATAAGGACAGAACTTTACCTTGTATACATCATTATTTCTTAATGTTCTTGGCACAGGGTTAGGCACATAATAAGAATTCAATAAACCCTGAGGGTTTGCTTAAAGTTTATTTTATAATCATCATGTATTCATGAAAGAATGTTAAGAGTAAAAAATTATATGGCCCAACAGTCACAGAAGGTGTTTTTGAGAAGGTAAACCATAATAAAAGTTTGAATTCTGAAAGCAGTGATAAAGGGAAGAATAGAGTACATTTAAATAATCAAGGTCCTGTTGATGACAAGAAAAGGTATATATAGAACCCTAAAGATTCCAACAACAAAAAAACTACTAGAACTGATAAATGAATTCTCTAAAGTAGCAAGATGCAAAAGAAATATTCAGAAATAGATGAATTTCTATACACCCATAATGAACTATCAGAATGAGAAACTAAGAAAATAACTGTCTCCCCATGAGCAAGTCATGTTCTTTCCACCTCACATTAGGATCCTCATCTGCGTGAGGACAATATCTCTCATCCACCTCTCCTCTTTCCTCACAAGTTTCTCTCATTCAATCATTCAACAGACTGTTTACAAAGTACCTGTTAGAAGCTGGATAGAGAGCTTTGAATCAAGAAAAAATTTCAGAAACTTGCTGCATGTGGACTAAAGGGGGCAGTGCATCCTTTCATGAAGATGAATAACTTCAGCTAAGAGCAGGGCCATTCAGACGTGAAGGAGAAGGCTCTGTGGAGGGGTATGAATGAAGTGGAGGAAGCTGAAGTCAGACTGACAGCTGCCTGGGCAAGAGACAGGACCACCAGTCTTCCCAGGAGAAATGAGCAGGCTCCTGGGGGCTTTGTTGTTGCTTTTCTGTCTTCAGCCACACTGTGAGTTTGGGCTGGGAGGTTTGAGTAGAGCTAGAAAAACTTCAGGGGATACTACAAGGCTGAGAGATGAGATACTGGGAGAGTTTTGCTTTTTTTTATCCTATCTGGACTGTGATAGATCATTTTCTGTTGGGACTTTAAGGATTAAATGTAAAAACTGATATTCTCTTCCCACACAGGGGTGAATAGTCAACAGCAGAACAGTGAGCAGCAACAGGTGAAGCAGAATTCTCCTATCCCTGAGTGTGCAGGAAGGAAGAAATTCTATTCTGAACTGTGACTACAATAATAATTTGTTTACTTACTTTGCATGGTACAAAAAATACCCTGCTAAAGGGTCCTGCATCGCTGATATCAGTAAGTTCAGTTGCTAATAAAAAGGAAGATGGAAGATTCACAGCCTTCCACAATGTGAGTGCCAAACACCTCTCTCTGCACATTGAACACTCATATCCTGGAGACACGGCCTTGTACCTCTGTGTACCACAGTGCCAAGTGCTCTTCAGGCACCTGCAGCCTGTACTCAAACCTGCAGCTGGGGCCACGCTAACCCCACTTTGGGGTCTCACACTCCCACACACACACACATGCACAGACTTGCACAGACTTGCTTCCATTCACACATGGCACAAAGACAGTGTGGACTTTAAAGTTGGTGAGTAAGCTGAGCAGGAAGGAAGACTAACACATAGCAAGTCCTCCAAATGAGTTGAGAATGTTCCTGAGCCTCAGGGTGTCCAGGAGTCTCACCATGCTCATTGTTCACTTTGAGAGAGAGGTTCCTCTGTAGCCAGGGACAGCAATTGCTGGTGACACTTTGATCCCACTGATCCCTGGAAGAAGTTACCCTGTTTCCCCTCTATCCTAGGGGGAGAGATGCATTTGGGATGGGGAACCAGGGTTTTAATGCAAATATTATCAATAAATGTTTGTAGTCCTTGGAGTACCAGCAGTCATGTGCTTCCTTTTTTGTACAATAATCCATGAATATTGTTTCAGACTGAAGTGACCTGGATGGACAAAGTTATCTACATGAGATCCCCTATTCCTACACATGAGCCTTAATGATTGTGTTAACTAATAAAAAATATCTGGACCTTTTATAGACTTACTACCACTGTCAACTGGTATTACCATTGGCAGTATTATTAGGCAGTCCAATGTCTTCATTTGTGATATATTGGTTAGAACTACATGAAACCTATTTCCTTATAGTTCAATAGCTATGTGATTCCATTAACCTGAAATGTACTGACCACTGGTTCTATATTTTCATTTATGGGATGAATAGAAGGAAAATAGACACACTGAATTTCTATGAAAATTATTTATTCTTCACACCAGAATTTTTCTCAGACCCATAAAGATAAAATTTCAACCTAAAAGAGAAGACCCCAGATATGAAGGAAAAAATGAGAAATGGAATGAGACTGCCAGTTATATGTCTGTGTAGTATAACATGTGTGTGTGTGTAACATATTTAAAGGAACTCTAACTACTTTTCACTGAAAAGCTAACAGTGTTCTGAAGACATCTTCTTATGAATAAAATCCTGGGACCATTTAAAATGGTCCCTGAGTCAGGAAGCTCTACATGCTTCCCAGGAGACTGTTGCAGTGGTCATTCCACACTGCTGGGCTCAGAGATCCCAACTCTCCAAAACAACCAGACACCCCATCACAGAGTAAACACAGATGTCATTGGAGGGACTATCTACGCTACTGTGATGTAATGAGTTCTTACCTTCTGGAAGCCACACCAAAGGCTGTTCAATTAAGCACCCATACCTCCCACTGTATCTATTAGCCAATGTAGCAGTAACAGGTGCATTACTCCCAAACTCAAGGCTAAAACAATAAATCATGTAACTTATAAATGTGTGACTGACAACTTAGGCAGGGCTCAGCTGAACAGTGTTTCTGGGCTTGGCTGAGCACCCAGTTAGGATCTGAAGAACAACTGGCTGTGGGCTGTCTAGAGTGGCCTCGTCTGGGATAAAGAGAAGTCCTGCCAGCAGTCTGGGTCAGGCACACTCCCGTGGCAATCACGCAGCAGCAAGGGCAGGAGTTGAAACAGGAAAGCATCTTCTCAACCTCTGCTTCCCTCATAAGCTGTGAAACAAATTGGTCAAAGTAATGTCAGTTTCCTACATATTATATCACAAGAGATTATACATATATCATCTGTATTTATGTGTATACACTTATTACATATGTATTTTATATAATGCACATATACATAATATATATGTATCCTACAATAGCAAGAACTGTCAAAGTAAGAATAATATGATATGACATAATGATATATGTTATTATATAGCAAAGTATCTACATGGGTTTTTACATATTTATTATATTATATATTATAAAATAAATTCAGTCACTCTTTACTTTTTATGTTTTCCAACCTCTCCCTATTTCTAATACCCACCCATGTCTTCTTGCAATTACTTTTCTATTCTGTTACTCTGAGTTCAAATTTTTTCTAAGAGTTTACATAGAAATGATATTATAGAGTTACTTCAATTTGAAAACCATAAAAATATAAATGAATAATCTTTCTAGCTATCATACATCCCTGTTCTTAACAAAACTATTTTTAACAACATAAGTCAACAAGTTGGAGAGCTTTGCTTCTCTTCAGAGAAATTTAAAATAATCTATAAATTATTCCACCCAGATATAATGTTCTGTTACAAAGGACATTCTCCACTCTGATTGCATTCTACTTCTCCAATCTCACATCTGTGTCTGAAAGGAAGCTGTAGTGTGGAAACAGAGCCATAGCTTCTTTCTCTGCAATTCTAAGGTTACAAAAAAGTCATGCCAACAGTGGGACTGCTACCTACAACCTCATTCTTATTTTTGATCAAGCTCTTCATACTGCAACACTCAGATTTCAGTCATTCCCATAGGTAATGCTGTATATTCTTTTCTTATTTGATATATTTGGGATGCAGCATTGGTAAAGAGCTATTTTCTGCAATTGACCTAGCATCTTATATCAGGACTTCAGGTGCCAGAGCCTAAGGGCTCAACCATAAAAGACTTCCAACCAACCACACTCTACATACCATTTTTAATTCTAGGAAGTTACCTGCGCTTCTGACCCACCAGCTACAAATCAGAGGTTACAACAATCATATCTCCATGGTGGTTACCTGAACTTCTGACCCACTGTTTTTTTTTAATATTTTATTCATTTATTTATTTTTAGAGAGAGGGGAAGGGAGGGAGAAGAGAGAGAGAAACATCAATGTGTGATTGCTTCTCACATGGCCCCCACTGGGGACCTGGCCTGCAACCCAGGCATGTGCCCTGACTGGGAATCAAACCAGCGACCCTTTGGTTCACAGCCCGTGCTCAATCCACTGAGCTACACCAGCCAGGGCTGACCCACTGGTTTTAAGTCATTGGTTCCCACAAACCCCTCCTTGGGTTTAATTAATTGTTTTTAAAATGGATGCGGAGTGACCAACAGAAGTCAAAATACAACCAGCAGAACACAAAACAGTTCCCTCCCTCTTACTGACTAGGAGTAAGGTATCTTGATTATGAAGTATGATTTACAATTATGTTGTGTTTTGCAATATTCTTACAGTTCACACAGAAAGCTGACAAAGATCCTGCATTCCTGATAGCAGTACCTCAATTTTACATACAATGAAAGATGAACACAGCTCCAATCCTACTAGGATAGACAAAGTGTGAAAGAGTGTTGCTTCCTTCCACCTTAACATGTAAATCTAGAAAAGTAGCAAACTCATAACTTTGCTTTAAGCCTAACAGAGGCTTGAGGTCACAGGACAAAGAAGGAGGCTGGATTCCCATGAGAAACAGGCTCCTCCAAGGAGAGACAGGCATATGGACTGGCACAACTTTAGCATAGCATGGGTGAAAAGGGTGCTGGCTGCCAGACAAGTAAAAAGGAAATCAGCTACAGGAAAAAAAGAAAGGAAAAAATGGAAGGAAAAAAGGAAGGGAGGAAGGAAGAAAAAGAAAGAAAATGAGCATGAAAATGAGTGAGTAAGGGATCTTGTGACAGTATAGAATTGCTCAGAGTAACAGACCCAAAAGGAATTTGCACTCATCGGTAGGGCCATCTTCACAGACCTTTACCACTTGTTCACTAAAATCACTGGGACCAGGGTGAGTGACAGAGGGAGCCCCACCAGAGATGTAAGTCTGTGGGACATGACCAGCTGTGACTATAGGAAGGCACAAATCCCTCCAGCTTGCCTAGATCAGTCTCTCACATGAAGGAAAAACCTAAAGAAGTTGAAGATCATATAAAGAGCTGATAGCAAACTCT
This sequence comes from Phyllostomus discolor, assembly GCF_004126475.2. Taxonomy (NCBI): domain Eukaryota; kingdom Metazoa; phylum Chordata; class Mammalia; order Chiroptera; family Phyllostomidae; genus Phyllostomus; species Phyllostomus discolor. Next base: position 144,693,499 of record NC_040903.2, on the reverse strand, counting down.
GTCACCCCTCCCCACACAGGGCACAGGTAGAGGTCCATTGTAGCAGAGAGAAGGGACAAGGAAAAAAAACCACTACTCTTGGATCAGGGGCAGGACACCATTCTCAGCTGAATGTCCTACAGCAACACTGGTGTAATTCTGCTATGAATGAGGGAGAGTCAGGGTTCTATCCCCCAAATCCCACCGAGAAACACGGCAAGGGTTAGCTGCCTTGGAGAGGAGAGTGTGATTGCTGAGAAAATCCTAAATCTGAGATCAGGCCCATGGGAGAAGCTGAGATGAAAGCTGGACCATGTCAACAGAGTATTGGGCACCTACCCACACAGTCATCAGAGCCAGCCCTAAATGACAAACTTAGCTATGTATGGTGTCACATAGGTATGACATTTATGGAAACAATTACTTGGTAAGTTATTCCAGATCTGTCCTGTAAGTATTCAGTAATGAGTATGAAAAATAGAGATATTTATTAAAGAAGATACAAGATACAAGAAACACTGTACATAAGACAATGACACCACACTCCCCTTCAAAGTAGGAACCTTGGGACCTTACACAGTTTTCCCAACTGCAGCACTATGTTCCTTCTGCCCTGATAGCAGAAGTAGTGAAACAAATTTTGCCATGACATGTTTCATGCGAAGATCCTGCATCAAAATCTCTGATGCCATAGTTCTGGAATCCCCAGATCAGCTTCTGGTTCTCACACTGTCAGTCGCCAGTCTTGTTTATTGCAGGCCTTGCACATTCAACATTCTCAGGTGCTCTGCTTGTTGCAGGCCTTCCAGAACATGGATCCTTTTCGATAGATTCTTGACTACCTTTGAAACGTTTGTGCCATACTTTTATTTGAGCTGAACTAATTGCATTGTCCCTATAAGCCTTCTGAATCTTCCAGACAGTCTCAGTGAGAGAATGTTCAAGCTTAGCACAAAATTTGATTTAGATTCATTGCTCTACTTGCTCAGTCATTTTGAATGTGACTGCCCACAGTACCCATGCTCAGGGAATAGGCTACTACCGCCTGTTCTTCACTGACTGCAGTGAATGCATCATTGTTCACACATGTGCATTCTAGTCCACTCTCCTTGGCTGTCAGGTTACATCTATGTCTCACAAACCATTCTGATTATATTAACAATGGCTGGACTGTTCCTGGAGTGACCTTGTATAACAGTCTAATCACTGAGGTGTACTCCCGAAATGAATATAAAATTGTATGTCAACTGCAGTAGAAAAATAAGAAAGGCCCTGGCTGGTGTAGCTCAGTGGACTGAGCACGGGCTGCGAACCAGGCATTGCAGGTTCGATTCCCAGTCAGGCCTAGGTTGCAGGCCATGGCCCCCAGCAACTGCACATTGATGTTTCTCTCTCTCTCTCTCTCTCTGTTCTCTCTCTCTCTCTCCCTTCCCTCTCTAAAAGTAAAATAAATAAAATCTTTTAAAATTAATTAATTAATTAATTAAAGATTAAAAACACAGAAAAAATTCCAACCCAGTATCCACCAACAGGAGAATAGACAAATAAATTGTAGTATATTTTTACAAAAAAAAGCATAAAAATGAATAAATTACAGCTACTAAAATAAAAAAGATGGTCAACATTATAAGCTATTATAGAAAAGCAAATTAAATGTCAAGATGCCCCTGCATCCTCATTGAAATGTCTAAAATTAAAAAGACTGACCACACCAAGGCTTTCTAAGGATCGAGACAACTAGAACTCTCTCACACTGCTGGTGAGTATGTTCAGTATACCAAATCGGTGATTTGGTGTATAGTTTACAGCTTTTTAAAAATTTAATAAAATGTACCACATTTTAAAAGCATTCCATTCTTAGGTATTTCCCCCAGCTTGTAGAGAATGTTCAGAGAAGATTTACTTGTAATAGCCTCAAAGTCTGTCCACAAGTACGAGCACATAAACTTCTCCAACTAACAATACAAAGTAGCCATGATATCAACTTGACCAATGAGCATTCATGATCTTTATGAGCTCCCAAGTGTGTTCTCTGTTTACCAGGAGATTCTTCTGATTATTTTTTCACTTGATCCCTAATATGTGTCTCAGGCTCCAATACGAGAGATTCCACTGGAAGGAAATAGACATTGTGCCTTCCCTCGGGAAGCATGTGATACTGTGGAATACATAACAAAACAGTGTCATCAAAACTATCACACGAGAAAAGTAAACTCTGGCCACTTAACAGAGGTATCCAAACTGGATACAGAATATAAGGGAAGGCCACCTAAAAGAGGTGATATCTAGGTTAAGACTCATAAAGAAATTAATCAAAAATAAGGACAGGGAAAAAGTATTATAGAAAAAGAGAAACAAAATATACAAAGGTATAATGTCAAGATTTACTTTAGGAAAATGACCTTAAACTCATTCGGAATGGCTGGAGCATTTACTCAAAATGGGCAGCAGAAAACTTAAGACTGGAGCAAAATGCAGACACCACTTTGTGAAAATAATTATGAACCATTATAATTTGTACATTTTTTAGAAGGCACTAAGGAGCATTGAAAATGATCTGAGGAACCAAACTGTATAATGAAATGTTACTATTTGAAATATGACTGCTTTGATTCATGCATATGTATTTATAGATATAATTTTATATTTAATTTTCCCTTGATTTTTGTTTTTCTCTTAATCCTGGAGTAATTTTCTCTCTATCACAGTATATCCATAGATTTTTCTTATACTAAAACCTTAAAAAATAAAAGACTTACTGGATGTAAATTTATTCAAGTCCAAATCCACATTTTCATCATTTCTTAGCCTGGCCAGAGGGGGGCACTGTGTTAAAAGTATTCTGGATATACAGAATTCTCTGTAAAAGATGAAATGCTGCAATGTGTCTCTGATTGGTTGTCCCCCTAGTTTCAGTATTCTAGAAACAGCTGCAACAGAGCTGCACTGCTCTGAGCTCAAGGGAACTCCTGCTGAGAAGCCCATTCAGAATCTGGCCAGGTCCACTGGGTTTGCTGGGGAGCCAAGGGATGGAGACTCTCCTGAAAGTGCTTTCAGGTGCTCTGCTGTGGCAATTGGCTTGTGAGTACACGGTTCAGTCTAAGAGAGGCTTGCCATGGTGGCCGCACCCTGAGAGCAGAAATTGGGCTGTCTTTCTGACCCGGGAGGGCCCTATGGGAACCCCTCATGTTCTATAATTAAGTGGTGATGTGTATGTTTTGAGACTAAGCATCTCCTGAGGGTTTCCCTGTGTCCTTCTATTGTTTTCTGATCAGGTGTGAGAAGCCAAGAAGTGCAGCAGAGTCCTCAGTCCTTGATCATCCAAGAAGGGGAAAATGTTACTGTCTGGTGCAATTCCTCAAAGACTTTATATTCCTTACACTGGTACTGGCAGAAGCCTTGTGAAGGGCCCATCTTCCTGATGTTGTTAAGAAGAGAAGGAAAAGAGATTCATGACAAAATAGCAGCCATGTTGGATAAAGAAAAGAAGCACAGCTCCCTCTGCATCACGGGCTCCCAGATCAGTCACTCAGGCACTTACTTCTGTGGAGAGAAGCACAGTGACACCCAGGCCTCCAAAGGCTGTGCTGTAACCTGACACAGGGCCACAGATGCTCTCCTAGCACAGGGTTCCCAGTGGGGAACCTACCCAGCAGGCTCATCCTTAAAAAAGAGAGAGGTTTGAGGGAATTTCAATTGCTATCACATCAAATGCAAAAATTCAGCCATATTTTAAGATCAAATCTAATTCAACACTATTTTCTTGATAATTATATAAATGCTGGGTAGGTAATTACTGCAATTACTTGGTAGGTGGCTTACAGTAAGAAATGAATTACATAAATTTCAGTTTCAAATACCAGAATGGATTATGATATGACTTAAACTATGCATGTGAACTACTTTTGTGGATGTGTTCCTGTCTAAAAATGAAAAAAAAAAATCTCCTTCTTTTGTGCAAGATAGCCACAGCTCATTGTGAGGGAGTTATGAGAAAATAAAACAAAAATAAGCCTTTTGTTTATTACATTGTTGAGTATCAGGATTTAACATAGTATGTGGATAGTGTCACTTACCTGGAGGGGTCACTAGCAGTACTTTTCCAGTATCCAATATGCGTTTGGGAGAAATGTAATCGAAAAACACTTGCATTTTTAAACTAACCTCCACTTCCCTTCTCACCGTACTTTAGTCTGACTGATTTTCAGATCGTTCCTCAGGGGTCTCCTACATGAAACCCAGCACAACACTGGCATGGAGCAAGTGCTCAATGAGGGTTGACTGATTAACTTATTTAAAAGAATGTAGAATGACAAAGGGAAAATATGTCCTGATTTATTAGTGAAGTTTCAAATCACAAATGGAATAATAGTCATTGGTCTTTATCGTGCAACCAAAAATTCTTAGGAAAATATGATTCATAGTTAAGAAAAAAGCAAATAGAAACTGACTCTTGGATGCCTCAACTTACATAATTTAGCAGACAACTATTTGAAAGCACCTGTAATAAATAAATATGTGCAAAAACTAAATACAATATTTTCAAAAATTTAAGAAAAATATTTGTACATAAATGAAAAGAAATCTCAGCACAGAAATGAAAACCACACCAGAAAAAGTGGGAATCATAGAAATAAAGAGAAAAACTCATTGATGTGAGCTTTAGCAGATTGGGGATGGCAGAAAAAAAATCTATAAATGAATCATGAAACTGGTGTATTCATAATATTCACTACTACTCAGCAGCAAAAAAGCCCAACTTGTTCATCTATTAATATGGATACATTTTCAAATGTTCTGAAATAAAGAAACTAGATACAAAGGGTACCTACTAAATTATTTATATAAATAAAATTTCAGAAGGGTCACATGTAATCTATGGGCAACACCATTCAGGTCATGGTTGGCAGGGATTGGGTAGACAGGAAACATGGACTGTGGTGGATCACAAGAAAACCTATACAGTGATACAATTTTCGTATCAATCCATGTCAGGGTTACCTGGGTATATGCTTTTGTCAAATACTTTATTTCTTTTAAAAAAATATTGTATTTGAATTTACTTTTGTGGGGGAGGCAAAAAGAGAGAGAGAGAAACATCATTGTGCCAGAAAAACGTCTATTGGTTCCTCCTCACACGCCCCTGAACCAGGGACCTGGCCTGCAACCCAGGCGTGTGTCTTGACTGGGAAGTGAAGCTAGAGACCTGTCTGTATGCAGGGTGATGCCCCATCCACTGAGCCACACCAGTCAGAGAAAGTTTGTCAAATATTTAAATGTTACACTTGAAATGTTACACATTTCACCACAGACTGTATCAATTCCCATGCAAATAATGAATAACAGTGGGCTTACATGTTTCATTTTTAGATTCCAAAGCTTATTAATTTTTCTTTCTTTTAACCTGATAATACCTCATGTACCTATTCCAAAGGCATTCCCTGAAAACTTTATCACATGGAATTCCTTCATTTTGAAGATTGTAAGGGAAATGCAAATTAAAAAGAGGGAAAAATAAACTTTAATTATTCCTTGTATAAAAAGGGAAAGACAAAATATCTGAAGAATAACTGAACACCTTGATTAGGAGGAAAGACTAATTATACGAATCCAGTGGCTCAATATAGTCTAGGCAATTGTGAGCAGGACATGACCTGATGACTCACCCACCTGCCCCACTGCACCAACCTCCTGCTCTGAGACAGCTGCCCTGCCCATCTCCAACAACTCTAAGTGCAGCTTTACACAACTGAGTGAGACGGATCCCAAACCCAGAGCAGGAACTTTGTTCTTAGAGACAGAGATGCCAAAGTGACTCTTCTCAGCATATCATGGGCACTGATGGCCTCTGTCTTCCCTGATAGAAACAGTTGTTGGTAATGAGACTGAGGACACCCCAGAATTCAGGGGAGATGGTGGGGAGGGGCTGAGGGGATGAACAAGGACAACTGTGACTAACACTCCAGGAAAATGAGAAAGAAGGGGAAAGGAATCAGATTTTGAGTTTTCTGCCTTGACTTAAAATTTAATTCCTACCTAGATGTTCTAAGAAATTGTCTTAAGGTCAGCTCCAGGGGTCCATCTTGTTATTTGTTATGTCAACAGGATCTAGCAGATCCCAGAAGGTTAAATCCCACCCAACAGCATTTAGGCAGGAAGGTGAGATTGTGGAACCAGACTATTTAATCCACACAAGGGTTGGGTGTTTATGAGTGGTAGTGGTGCAAAATATCATGTATGACATTGGTACAAAAGGCTTCCCAGTGGTGAGGTGATTTTCCTCATTTCTTAGCACAAAAGTACAGAAACAAGTGTAACACAGGGTCAATATTCTGTGAACTCCCAGAAAAAACTAATTCTATCAAGTTCATCACATCACCATCACAGCTAGAAGACTGGGCAACATATTTCTGATGTCTCAGATGGGCCAGGAAAGAAAAAGATAGATGACCTTCACAAGCAAACTAACTGACATGACTCATCCTGAGACAGTTGTGTATTTCCATATTCTAACAGAATAATTACAAACCTTACCTAGATATTAGTTAGCAGCTAGTGATTGAAGTGTGTAAGTTAAGATCTAGAAAGGCAGCTGTTGAGTTTATTCTAGGAAGCACTCACTCACAGCTGCCTCCGACACCATGTAGAACTACATGTAAAAGCCATGCACTTCAGATAACATCACATTTCTCGCTGTGGAGTATGACATAAAAAAGCAACATATGAAGGACAGTATTTGAACAATATACTTCATAATTCCAGATGTTATACCTGCTCAATTCAATCTTTTGGAAAACACAGTTCTTTTGGGATACTGGACCCAGTTTCAGCATATGTATAAAGGGGTGGAACAGAGGCTTTCTCTGTAGACCAACTAATTCTTTGAACAACAGTGGGTGTCCTGCAAGTCAACACAACTCTGATATTATCTACCTGCAGAAAGCATCAGATACCACAAGTTTATGGCACAGTCTTACAACACGGCTTCCCACTCCCACTTAGATACCACTTGTAAGCCTAGATTGTTACCTGTGCTTCTGACCCACCAGCTACCACTGGGAGGTTGCAACAATGCCCTTCAACTCAGGATGCCAATCAGTCATCCAGGTGGTTACCAGAACTTGTGACCGACTGACTATTAATCCCACAAAACACTCCTTGGGCTTAATTAATTGTTTTAAAAATGGGGGTTAGCAACCAATAGAAGTCAAACTACAAACAGCAAAATAAAAAACAGTTCCCACCCTCTTACTGACTAGGAGTAAGGTATTTCAATTATGAAGTGTGATTTACAATTATATTGTGTTTTGCAATATTCTTACAGTTCACACAGAAGCTGACAAAGATCCTGCATTCCTGATAGCAGTACCTCAATTTTACATACAATGAAAGATGAACACAGCTCCAATCCTACTAGGATAGACAAAGTGTGAAAGAGCATTTCTTCCTTCCACCTTAACATGTAAATCTGGAAAAGTAGCAAATTCATAACTTTGCTTTAGTCTAAGAGAGACCTGAGGTCACAGGACAAACAAGGAGGCTGGATTCTCATGAGAAACAGGCTTCTCCAAGGAGAGACAGGCACATGGACTGGCACAACTTTAGCAGAGTGTGGGTGAAAGAGGTGCTGGCTGTCAGACAAATAGAAAAGAAATCAGCTACAGAAGGGAGGGAGAAAGAGAGGGAGGGAGAAAGGGAGGGAGAGAGGGAAGGAGGGAGGGAGGGAGGAAGGAAGAAAGGGAGGGAGGGCCTGGAGAATGAGTGACTGAGGGTTCTTATCACAACATAGAACTGCGGAGAGTAACAGACACTAAGGGAATTTGCACTCATCAGTACAGCCATCTCCACAGGTGGTTACCACTTGTTCACTAAAATCACTGGGACCAGGGTGGGTGACAGAGGGTCCCCACCAGAGATATAGGTCTATGGGACATGACCAGCTGTGACTGTGGAAAATCTCAAACCCCTCCAAGCTTGCCTAGATCAGCCTCGCACATGATCAAAGAGTATGAAGATGCTGAGGATCAAATGAAGAGCTGACAGAGAATTCTGTCACCCCTCCCCCATAGGACACAGGTTCAGGTTCCTCTGTAGCAGAGAGAAGGGACAAGGAAAAAACCCTGTATCTTTAGGTAAGGGGTAGGAAACCATTTTCAGCTGAATGTCCCATAGTAATACTGGTATATTTCTGCTACAAATGTGGAAGAGGCAGAAAATTGTATCCCCCGAGTCCCACTCTGAAACATGGCAGGTTCTGGTTGCCTTGGGGAGGAGAGACAGGATTGCTGAGAAAATCCTAAATCTGAGATCCAGGTACATGGGAGAAGCTGAGATGAAAGCTAGACCACACCAACAGAGTACTAGGCACCTACCCCCACAGTTATCAGAGCAAGCACTAAATGACAAATAGCTATGTATGGTGTCACATGGGTATGATTTATCAGGATAATCAGTAACTTATCTAATCAGTACCGTGTACACCTGATATTAATATAATATTGGATGTCAACTGTTTTTGAAAATTCAAAAAAATGATTAAAATCAGCAAAATATTCCCACCCAACAACCATCAACAGGAGAATAGACAAATAAGTTCTGGTATATTTGTACAATGAGATCAAATACAGCATAAAAATGAACTACAGATACTAAAACTTAAAATGATGATCAACAGTATAAGCTATTACAGAAAAACAAATTAACTACACGAGATGCCCCTACATTCTCACTGAATGGGTAAAACTAAAAAGACTGACAGCACCAAACTTGTCAATGATGTGAAACAACTAGAACTCCCACATGCAACAAATCAATTAGTGATTTTAAATATACTCTGACACCATTTTAAAAAGTTAAATAAAACATGCCACATTTTTAAAGTATTCCATTCCTAGTTATTTGCCCCAAGAGAAGAGGAAATATACGCACACACAAAGACTTGTACAGAATGTTTATAGATTTATTTGTAACAGACCCTAACTGGAAACAATGCCAGGACATATGTGATGAACTTCTACTCAACAATAAAAGAGAAGAAACTGTTGGTTTGTGCAACAACTCAGTTGAATCTCAACATAATTATGATGAATGAAAAGGACATGAAGTAAGTTCTCATAGGATTCAATTGAAATAAAATATTAAAAAACAAATTTATATAAAAATATTTGAAAATACACACTGACAGCAGTTTAGTGATTGCTTGGGACTGGCTGTGGGGATGTTTTACAAAGGGTCACAAAGAAGTTCCAGAAATGACTATGTTCACCATCTTCACTGTCGTGATGGCCTTAGGGGCGTATACATATGTCAAAGCTCATAAAACTATACTTTAAAAATGAGCAGTTTATTCATGTCAATTGTATATCCATAAACATAAAAGAAAAAAAGAAGCTTTAATCAATTAAAGGAAGCCTTAATAAATTTCAAAGGAGTCAAATCATTCAGAATACAGTCCCTGATCACAAGAAAATCAAGCAACAATTCAATAACAAAAACTCAATTAAATGCCACATACCTGACCAGATACAATAGCCATTTTCAAATGTATTGTTACAGAAAATCATGTAGGCACACAGAGGATTGGGGAGGGGTAGACGTGTCAGTCTCTGAACAGAGCAAATGTAACCTTCTGCTCATGAACTGCACTTCCTGTTTAGGGGCAGATACATCTAACCCAGATCTCAGCACTCAAGCACTCAGAGAAGGGCTGGTCTCTGATGAAAAATGAGAACAAGGGAGACTTCACCCAGAAGACTTTCCTCCATGCTCTGTCCAGGCCTGCTGTGGGCACTCACGGTCTTCTTTAGCTTCAGTACGTGTGGCCCTAGACATGGGGCTTCAGCGTCCCTCTTAGAGACAAGGATGGGATTTGAAAGTTATAACTGGTGGGGTATTTAAACGGATAAAGGCAAGGAAATAAAACACCATGTCATTTTTTCCTTTGTTCTTGGGTCATAAAGTAATATGTTCCTCATAACCCACCTGAGACATTTCAGAGGACCAACCCTGTTTTCTCCTTTTTTTTATACAGGGTACATCAAGACTCAGAAAGTCACTCAAGTTCAGACTATAGTACCAGGGCAAGAAGGAGAACCTGTGACAATGGAGTGCAGATATGAAACCACATGGAGTTATTATTCTTTGTATTGGTACAAGCAGCTTCCCAGTGGAGAGATGGTTTTCCTTATTTATCAAGATGCTTCGAAGGCAAATGCAAATGAGAATCATGAGGATCGCTACTCTGTGAACTTTCAAAAGGCAAACAAATTCATCAGCCTCACCATCTCTTCCTTACAACTGGCCGACTCAGCAAAGTACTTCTGTGCTTTCCTGGAACCCACAGTAATAGAAGTGATGGTGGAAGCTTAGCAAAAACCTTTGGCTCCTTGAAGACACCACCTGCACAGAGGCTGGGAAAACCCAGGAACCACAGGCAGGAAGAAGGCAGGCCCTGTGTGTGGTGGCACAGTTGAGACCTTCTAACGTCAACTTTCTATAAACAATGCCCCATAATGAGCTCAGTGTATAAAACAGCATTGTCTCAAGATTCCTAGCTATTATGTTTATATATTGGGTTAAAACACATCACAAAGTGCTTTCCAAATTGTTCCCAAACACTGAGATAAATGAACCCATTTATTGCAGGAAAATCAGGAGTAGTTTTCTAATCCTCCTCTTCAATTGTTTGATTTTCAGATCTGAATAGTGCTAAAACCACCCATTTTTCTCTTCCAGTGTCACGCTGATATTAACAGTTCTTACAATATAATAATTAATTTTATTATTTTCTATATTTTTGTATACATGAATAGAATAAAAACAAAACATATAAATACATAAATTTATTTTAATGTTTTTCATAGTCTAATCTGACACTTATTTCCACATTCCAAATAAAATTGGGACTCTGCTCATTGGGGAACTCTAAGAACCACACTGTCAGGAGCCTGTGTTCGGGACATAGCCTTTCCCATAAGTCACCTGGGCAACTGTTCACTTAGCTGCCTGCTGAGCAGCCTGGAACCAAGGAATAGACCAGAGTCACATACAGTGACTATGCTACTCACTCACCTTTTATTGAATGTAGTTTCACTCAAAGTAGAACATCAACATACATTAATATCCTACTCACACCCTAACAGTCTAAGAGAAATATAACACACAGACACACACACAGCAATCAGTGGGGGATAATGAACCTGAGTCCCAGAGTCTCAGTCCTCAGGTCTGGGAGACAGCACGGTGGGCCAGGCGGCTGTCAGGGTCTTGTGGAGAAAGATCTCTGGAGCCCAGTGGTCAGCAGGGCAGACGAAGCCCTCAGTCCAGCTGGGCACATGCCAAGGGACATAAGTGTGGTGTGGAGCAGCAGAGTGGTATGAGGAGCTTGGCTATCTCAGCACTGGTCTGAAGCCTGCCTCAGCTATTCCTTGAAAGTGGTGTACTCCACATTTCTGGGTCTTTTGATAAATGTCTTGGCATCTCTGATGGCAAGTGAGGAGTTTGCCCAGGAGCCTACCTGTGGGTGGTCCCGCTCTGCAGATATGGCTGTTCTGGCCGTGTGTGTAGATATCTTGGGTTTGTCCCTTTGCCAGATGTGTCTAGTGTGACTTAGATGGTTTCCCTCTTGAACCAAGTGTCATGACTAGATGGCATCCATCCTGGTTGACAAGAGTGACTCCATTTTGTTTTATAAAGTTGATGTTTTCTTTACTGGAATGATGCCATTTTATAGGTCCTGTTCTCCACACACACTGACGTGTGGACAATGTCTGCAAGGGTGGAAAGTTTTGACACTTCAACTGCCATCAGGTTCACAACAACTTCAGCAGGAGAAGGAGTTTCTCCTTCCTGTCCTAGAACTGGTTGTTGTGAAGGACAAAGGTCAGGGGACAGGGGTGCTGCTGAAGGAGTCAGGTGAGCATCAGTCCAACCAACACTGACCTCAGCAACAGGGTCTGGGTCCTCCTGGTCAGTCTTCTGTTGTGAACAACGTGGTCACAGCCAGACTGGCTTGCAATACAGTTTTCATACATAAATACATGATTCTTACTGAAATCAAGTAGATAAGGAGATGACTAATTTTTTGAACGTTCTCTACAGTCAAAGGCAGTTTTGACTAAAACACACCATGATCATTAGAGATTCAAAATAATTCTTGGCTCTTACCAAACCCAGGCAGAGCATGGGCTGAGAGAACTATCTTCCAGGAGAGGCATAGCCCTTAACATGTGGCCAGAGAAGATCATGGAAGAAGACTCTCCCAGAAGGCTGAGGCAGAGAATGGGAGATGTGCTGAGCAGGAGAGCTCCCTGCAGAAAGCCTCTCATCAAATCAGGGTGAGGAACCCATAAGCAGTGCCCCCTGGGGCCTGCATCAGACCAACACTGTTGTCTCTCTTCACTCTCAGTTGTGGGGGACTTTTCAGAACACAATCTTGTAACTGTTCCATGATTATGTATTGAGTGTGTGGAGGAAACAGTTTACTTCTTCTTGTTTGTTTTCTGCCTATTTGTTTCTTCACAGTGCTTCAAAGGAGTCACATCAAGACCTGAGGAACAGTATAGGATATCCATCAGAGTCCCTGCCTCTGATCAGAAAGAGTCACTGAAAGGGGATCTAACTTGTCTCCCTGCCTCCCACAGGGGAAGAAGAGAGGAAATGAATTCTCAGTTATGGGTGGATGGAGTACACAGCGACTGCGCATTAATATCTGGTTCCCACTCCTTCCAGCAACCCAGAAGGACAGCATGTCTCCTGAAGATTGACATTGTCACAGGCCTGCATGGGCTAAAGAAATGTGGGTAGAAATGGCCTGTTTCACGTCTTGGGAGAGGCATTTAATTAGCTTAACTTTCAATCTCTACTTTTTCTGACTGTGCTGACTGTTGAATTGTTCATTAATATGAAGTTTCAATTGTTAGTCATCACACACAATATAACTGACCTGGGAGATCACCTTGACTCTAAATGAGCTACCATGTACGTGCAACAAATGAACCACTGTTTTTCTAACCACTGAGATTTTAAGGATGATTTTTATGACAGCATCACCTATTACACATAACATGACTGATGCCCCAAACTTAATAAATACAGGGAAGAAAGAAAGAAAACACATTTTACAAGGACAGAATAACCTCTCTTTAAAATTTTGTACTGATTGATTTTAGCATGAGAGAGAGAGGAAAGAGAGAGAGAGAGAAACATCCATTTTGTCCCCCTTATTTACACAGTGCCTGGTTGCTACTTGCATGAGCCCTGAGCAGGGACAGAGTCTACAGTCTTGACTTATCTGGACAGCACTCCAGCCAGTGGAGCCACCAACCAGGGCAGGACCGAATGTTCCTGATACTAAAACCTGAATAGAGCAACTTTTAAAATATAGGATAACCTCACTCAATGAACATAAATTCAAAACTTCTAAATACTAGGAAAATTTGGCAGAAATTATAAAAGGAGAATATGTTATAACTAAGCTGGCTTTCATGTGATGTTTAACATTTTAAATCAGTCAAAATAATAACCCAAATTAATAAAAACATCATTTACAACATACACAAAGTTACAATGTATGCTAAATATTCATCCATAATAAATAAATAAATTGTTAAAAAATCAGAAATAAGACAAAAATTTCCTCATTCTGGTAAAGCGTACATGCTATAAACACCACTTGTCCATGAAAACCACAGGAAAATACTACTCCACCAATATTCATGACTTAAACAAAAAAGACAGAATGTAAAAGAATTGGTGAGAATATAAAGAAATAAACCCCTTCTTAGTCTTTTACCCGTGTGTAACATGGTGCAACTGCAAGAGAAAGTGGCCTGAAGTTCTTCAAACCATGAAACATAGAATTATTACATGGCTCAGCAATTCCAGTCATATGTATGGGCTCAAGAGAAATAAAAATATCTGTGCACACACAATCCTGTCCAAAAACATTCATCCCACATGTGCATCATTGATAAATGAAATATGGTATAGCCAGACAATGGAGTATTATTAGGCAACAAAAAGCAATGCAGTACTCAAACATTCGACAACATAGATGAATAAATCCAGGAAATATTATGTGGGAGGAAAAAAGTCAGTTCCAAGAGCCCACATGTTGTATAATTCCATTTAGAAGGACTATGCAGGATGGTAAAGTCTATACAGGCTGCCATGCTCTCAATGTTTGTGTACCCTCCAAATAATTGTTAATAATAATTAATTGTGCCCTAAACCTGAAAAATAATGGTATTAAAAATCTAGGCCTTTAGGATTAGTGCTCTTACAAAAGCACCATCTATGAACCAGAAAGCAGCCTTGACAAGACACGAAACCTGCCAGTGCTTTGATCTTGGAGTTCCCAGTCTCCAGAACTATGAGAAATGAATTTCTGTTGTTTATAAGCTACCCAATCAGTGGTGATCTGTTATAGCAGCACAGGTGGACTGAGACAGAGACAAGTAGATCTGTGGCTGCCTGCAAGGAGTTTCATGGGGTAAAGGGTGAGTGACTGCTACTTGGTACAGGTTCCTTTTGACATCATGAAATGTTCTAAAAGTGATTGTGGTGATGATTATACACCTTTGTGAATATAGTAAAACCACTCTATTGTACACTTTAAAAGGGTGAACTGTATATGAATTATATATCAGTGAGGCTGTTATATAAAAACAAATGAACAAAACCAAAAGTTCCACAGTGTTCATTTTTAGATGGGACCTATTCTGGATTGTTCATACCATTGAAATCCTGCAGTAATGAACACTAAATAAAAATTTGTAATATTGAATTTAGCATTATATACCTACAGACGTAATGACCCTCACCTTCCACATTTCTCAACACTCCCAGTACTTCTTTGATGCACATATTTATACCAGCCTTGATTACTGCTATTCCTTTAAGCTGGTATGACCACATGACACTGTGCACAGGCTGCCACATTCTCTTAACCCGGCTCCCCTGAACCAGGTCATCAGTTTTTCTTATTTTGAAGGATGGAGGGGTGAGAGTTGGTACGCTGTCTATTCTAATGTGGCCCACAAATCTAATTTTGCACTTATCTTTACTGCTGGATATCTTTGTTCTATTTGTTGTACAGAAAATTAAAAATTTTATTTAGAATAATTTTGAATCATTCCGTTTCTCTCCCAACAAATATTAATTAATACATTCACCCAACAACAGTTTATTAAGTGCTTAGTTTCTGCCAAATCCTATGCTAAACAATAAATAATGTGCCCTCAGAACAGCTGTCATATATGGAAAAACAAGATACTAAAAAAAGTAAAACAATTTGATTAAGGAAGGATTATAAACAATTTCTGTAAAGAAAAGATCACAGGAATTATTCTAAAATCTCCATTAACTGAAAATAATTGAGTCTCTTGAGAAACAATTTTTGATCTTTTTCATCTCACACCTCACATAAGCTAATTACTATAATTCTGGGGCACACCAAAAATAGATATAATTTTCAGTCATTGACACCATAGGGCTATTGTGGTGCTGGCTCTTGTCATTTTATATTTGACAGTCTAAGGGAAAAGTTATCAGTGAACCTGACTAAATAGTCAGTAATTGCAAGTCTATTTAGGATAGTTCCTTTTACCTAGTGCATCATATCTAGACTATCAGGAAAAAATTACAAGGGATACCAAATGGAAAAAAAATTGAAGAGACAGAGCAAGCATCAGAACCAGACAGGCAGGGATGTCGGAATTACTAGAGAAGGAATTTAAAATAACTAGGATTAATATGCTCAGAGCTTTAACAGATAAAATAGACAACATGCAAAAAAGATAGTCTAGGGAAGCAGGAAGATGGAAATACTGAAAGAAAATCAAAAAGGAATGAGGGAAGAAAAAGGCACTGTTAGGCATGAAGAATTACTTTGATGGGCTTAATAGAGGTTTGGACACAATTGAGGGAAAATATTTGAGCTTGTAATAGAACCCCTGAAAATTGAAAAACAAAAAGAAAAAAGACTGAAGAAAAAGGAACAGGATAGCCAAACAACTGTTTGACAACTACAAAGGTGTAACACACACATAACAGTAATACTAGAAGTAGAAGAAAGAGAGAAAAGAATAGAAGAAAAGATCTGAGCTATCCATGAGTCAAAAAGAAAAAAATAGAAAGAAAACAAAACTATTTAACAAATACCATAAAACTCTATGATTTAAAAAAGCTAGTGTAACTAATTAATTAGTTTGGCAAAGTTGTAAGTTACAGGCTCAGAACACAAAATTACACAGTGTTTCTATATATCAGCAATAAACAATCAGAATTAAAATTTTAACATATAGACATACAAATTATAATAGCACCAACAGTTATGATGATAATCTTGCCAACTGTGATTAAATGAATGAACCTGAAGGAAAATATGCTAAGTGAAAAAGCCAAACACAGAAGAACAATGTTACATGATCCCTTCATGAAGAATGTGAAATAGCCAAACTCAAGAGGCAGAGGATAGAATGGTGGTTACTGAGGGCCAGGGGGCAGGAGAGGTGGTAGGTACTGGTTGAGGGCACAATAATGGGCCCAGCAGGATGACCATATCTTAGAGATCCACTGTCCAGCATAGTGCAATAGTTAACAATATGGTACTGCCTACTTAACATGTGCTAAGAGAGTGGATTGTATGTTGTGTTCCTATCACAAAAATAAATGAATAAAAATTTAAAATAAAGAGAGTGAGAGGAAACTTCTGGAGGTGATAAATCAGATTATAGCATTGATTGTAGTGATGTTTTCACAAATGTATACTTGTCTCCCAACTCTCACCCAGCTGTACTCATTAAGTAAGTCAGCTTTTTGTATGTCAGTATACCTCAATAAAGTGTTTTTTAATTTCAATACACAACTTCCTAATATTAACAATATTTGCTGTTTAAAAGATGAAGTTAGGAACATAGTAAGTATGAGACAGGGTCTAGAAGAAAATCTTTGCAAAATATATATTTAACAAAAGACTTGTATTTAGAATATATATGTATTTAAAACTCTTACAATTTAATAAATAAGACAAACACTCAATTTTTTTAAATGGACCAAAGATTTGAAAAGACACTTCTCCAAACCTATGTATGGTAAATAGCACATGAAAAAAAGTCTCAGTGCCATTAATCATAAGGGAAATGTACCCTAAAACAAGTTACCACTGCATACCTGCTAGAAAGGCTAAAATAAAGATGACTTACCATACCAAGCATTGGCAAGGTTTTGGAGCCAGTGGAATTCTCATACACAACTGTTAGGAATATAAATGTTGCAATCACTTAGAAAATTAAAGATGTACTTATAATAAAACCCTGCCTAGGTATTAACCCCAAACAAATAAAAGTTTATGTCCATACTAACACTTACAAATGAATTTTCATAGTAGCTTAGAAAATAGTAATTGGGAGAAAAGTAAACCAAAATTCCATGAACAGGTGAGTGGATAAATAGTGGTATAGATATATTGAACAATGGAATACTACTCAGCAATGAAAAGGAACAAACTATTGATAAATGCAATAACATGGATAAATCTCAGAATAAATATGATGAAAGAAACCAGATGAGAGAGAATATGCTCTGTAATTCTGTTCACATAGAACTCCAAAGAATGCACACTAATCTACAGTGAGAGAAGGCAGCCCAGTGACCGCCTGGCACTGCCCAAGGGTTGGAGGGACGGTAGGAAGGCACACAGAGGGATGAAAGGAGCACAAGGAGTGGGGCCAGGAGGGCACCTTGTGGGTGGTACACATGCTCAGTGTCTTCATTGTGACGATGATTCCACATGTGAACGTCCTTGTCAAAATGATCATGTTGTACATTTTAAATGTGTGCAATTTATTATCACATATTTCTTAGGAAATTCATTTTTCAAAAGATTCAAATTCAAAGCAGACAGAATTAAATGTTGTAAAACAATGACTGTAATACAAAGAGTAGAATTTTTCACTTTCTTCTAATTATAAAGGGGAAAGTAATTCAAGCATGCAACACTAACAGGATATTTTCTGTATTTCATAATAATAGTGTAATTTGTTATAATAGATAGATATATCTCATATATAAATGGATTCTACAAAAATCATCCATTCTTCAATATTTCTTAGTCAAGCCAGAGTTGCCATTGTTTAAAAAGTATTTGAGTTTGGGGATTCCAGCCAAAATAGAGGAGTAGGTAGAAACCCTTTGCTTCCTTGCACAACTAAAAGGAGGATAACAACCAATCTAAAATCAATAAACAACCAGAAGTGCCAGAAAATCAAACTGCATGGAGTTCCAACAACCGAGGAGTTAAAGAAACAGTCAACCAGAACAACCAGACCAGTGCACCAAGACAAAGAAATATGGCCCAAATGAAAGAACAGAGCAAAGTTTCAGAAAGAGAGCTAAGTGATGAGAAGTTAGCCAACCTATCTGATGGAGAATTTAAAGCCTTGGTAATCAAAATGCTCACAGAATTGATTGAGCTTGGTCAAAAAATGAAAAAACAAATGAAAGATACCCAAAATGAAATAAAGCAAAATATTCATGGAACCCACAGTGATAGGAAGGAAACCAGGACTCAAGGCAATGATTTGGAACAAAAGGAAGAAATAAACATCCACCTGCATCAGAATGAAGAAACAAGAATTCAAAAACATGAAGAGAGGCTAAGGAATCATTCAGAAAACTTGAAGTGTTCCAGTATCCAAATTACAGGGGTGTCAGAAGGAGAGAACAACAGGAAGAAATTGAAAACTTATTTGAACAAATAATGAAAGAAAACTTTCCCAATCTAGAGAAAGAAATAGACTTCCAGGAAGCCCAGAGAGTCCAAAAGAAGTTGGTCCCAAAAAGGAGCACACCAAGGCATATCACCATTAAGTTACCCAAGATTAAAGATACAGAAACAATCCTAAAAGCAGCAAGAGGAAAGGAGAGAGTTACCTACAAAGGAGTGCTCATAATATGTCAGCTGATTGCTCAAAAGAAACCTTGCAGACAAGAAAAGGCTGGAAAGAAGTATTTGAAGTCATGAAAGGCTAGGATCTACATCCAAGATTACTGTGTCCAGCAAAGCTTTTGATAGGGGGGCTTAAGACTTGGAAAATTTTAGCTTAAGGTAAATAGCCGTAAATCTAGCAAGTAATGTGTATGTTAAGTTTTTGTTTCAGAAACTACAGATAAGGCCCATCTAGCACCTGAGAAAAAGTGGCTGACCTTCTGGGGTGCTGGCTAGAGATTACTGCCTGGAGACATCCATACCAGGCGACTACCCCTCCCCCTTGGAGACAACTGTTGAATTTCAAGGCTTTCGATGCCTACTCCTGTTTGTCCTCCCCCAAACCCCTTATAAGAGATCTGGCCAGGAAAGAAAGGGGAAGATGGTTTGTTAGGGTATGAACCCACCATCTTCTCGGATCGACGGCCATCCAAGCCTATAAAGTGCCTATAAAAGATTCAATCACTGTCATTGCTCATTGGATTTGTTAGTGACAGGCAGCCCGAATGCCGGTGTCTTTTCCAGTTACACTTTCATTTAGAATGGAAAAGTAGATAAAGTGCTTCCCAGATAAGGTCAAGTTAAAGGAGTTCACCATCACCAAGCCATTATTATGTGAAATGTTAAAAGGACTTATCTAAGAAAAAGAAGATAAAAAATATGAACACTAAAATGGCAACAAAGTCACAGCTATCAACAAATGAACCTAAAAGAATAGACAAACAATGAAAACAAAAACTAAGCAAACAACTAGAACAGGAACAGAATCAGAGAAATGGACATCACATGGAGAGATTCAGTGGGGAGGGGGAAGGGAGGAATACGGGGCAAAATGTCCAGGGAAGAAGAAGCATAATTGGTAGGCATGAAATAGATGGGGAAAGGTCAAAAATGATATAGGAAACAAAACTCAAAGAAGTTATTTGTACAACCCATAGACATGAAGTAAGTGGGGGGAATGCTGGAAGGTGAGGGGTGCAGATGGAGGAGGGATAAAGGGGGAGAAATTGGGGAAACTGTAATAACATAATCAATAAAATATACTTTTAAAAAAGTACTTGAGTTTGGTTCCTGAAGTGCTGCATAAATAGGAAACCAGGTCTGACCTCTGATTGGTGCACAATGAGAGACCACTGAGCTAGAGTAAACTCTGTTGGGGCTGCCCCTTCAAGAAAACCTGATTTGGCTTTTAATTATTTATTTACATATTTTAGAGAAAGAGAAAGGAGGATAGAGAGAGAGATTGATTTGTTGTTCCACTTATTTGTGCATTCATTGGTTGCCTCTCGCATGTGTCCTGTCCAGGGATGGAACCTGCCAGCTTGGCACATCAGAATGACACTGCAACCATCTGAGATACCCAGCCAGGCCCCTGAGAAGGCCTTTTTGAAAGGCAGATACATGTTGAAATAATTGACAACATTCTATGTGGATGTGATAATGTTGCTGACTGGGGGAAGTGAGAAAAGGGAGAGAAAAATCATTCCTACTACAAGCATAAACACCTTACAGGTGTCTCCCATGTGTGTGTGTGTGTGTGTGTGTGTGTATGTGTGCTTTACATTTGATAGGGGAGTCAAACCTTGGAAAATTTTAGCTTAAGGTAAAAAGCTGTAAGTCTAGCAAGTAATGTGTATGTTAAGCTTTTGTTTCAGAAACTACAGATAAGGCCCATCCTGGCTCCTGAGAAAAGCAGCCAACCTCCCAGGGGCACTGGCTGGAGATCACTACCTGGGGACATGTTGGAGGCATCTGGGCCTTTTGTGTGACCACCCCCCACCCCTTGGGAACAGCTAACTGCCAAGAACAGGAAGGCTACAGCTTTGCTCACCTAATCCTCCCTGAATTTCAAAGCCCTCACCACACCTTCTTTGTCCTCCCCCACCCCCCTATCTGGCCAGGCAAGAGAAGGCAAGATGGTTTGTTAGGGTATGAACCCGCCATCTTCTGGGATCGCCAGCCATCTGAATAAAGCGCCCATACAAGATTCAATCACTGTCATTGCTTATTGGATTTGGTAGTGACAGGCAGCCCGAACGCTGGTGTCTTTTCTGGTTACACATTGTCTTTTGGAACTGGGGAATCAGCAGCCAAGAAGTGGAGGAGAGCCTCAGTCCCTGAACATCCAAATCACCCAAGAGGGAAAAGATGTCGCCATTTCACCCAAGACTGCATATGCCTTCCACTGATACAGGCAAAACTATAGTGAAGGTCCCATCTCCTTGATGAAATGTTATAGAAAAGCAGGGAAGAAAACAGTCATGGAAAAATGACTGCCAGGTTGGATGATAAAAGCAGCACACTGTCCTGCACATCACAGCCTCCCAGACCAGCCCCAGGTGTCTACCTCTGTGGAGTCCATCCACAGGGAGCTCCAATCTGTCCCCAGATGTGCAGCTGGGCCACAGGTCTCTCCTGACACAGGACTCTTGATGGGGGGCTGGGATACTTGCCAAGAGAAACCTAAAAAACAGATCATTGTCTCATTGCAAGAAAGGTGTCTCAGAACCCGGTTTGTGGAGTCCACAGCATTGTGGCTGAAACGAAAGAAATTCACACGGACTACCAAATCCTGTGGAACAAAAGGACCAGTGGCTTCTCTCTCAAGGGGAACAAAACCCTGGGCCCTTGCTTGGATGAGCTTTTATTGTCTTACTGGGCATATTACAAGAAAGTGCTCATTAACTATGCACAGGCTTGCTTTAGGTGGTTACCTTATACAGAAGAAAAAGGAGAGGATGCTGGTAATCACATCACTGGAGAGGGATATTTGCAAATGAAAAGGCAAAAGTGGTTGAACCAGTTACACTAGTCCTTGGAAGGTTTAGTATGGTTTTTAGGAAGTTATTTTGTAGCAAATGTTTGCCACTGGGGAGCTGGGCCCACACCACAAAGAATGGTCTCCTACAGAAAGGGGATAGAGGTGAGAACTAGGGGAAGCTATACCTTTACTCCCAAATTTAATTTGTCCTGGGTAATTATTACTTTTGAGTAGGGAGGACTTCAAACTACCAGGATGTGCATGGCATACATTTCAGTGATTTATGTAATAACTGTGCACTAATTCTGTGTTTCTGTTGTTCCAAAGAAACTCTCTTCTGCTACTCACTCATCTTGTTAATAGAAATTTTAAGTCATTAATTAAGTTCCTGGTTGCCCATTAAGACTGCACCATGAGTATTGGAACAGAAATATTGCACACTGGAAGGAGGAGGCAGGGGCGATAGTGTTCTCTAAGTTTACAAACATAGAATATACAAAGTGGACAGAAAGAAAAAGAGAAAGGGAGGGACAGGGAGGGAAGAAGGAATGGAGGGAGGAGAGAGAGGAGGAAGGTGAGAGAGGACTCGCACTAATGCAGACTAAGACTGGTCCTTCACTTCTCCAACAACATGGACTCTCCTGTTCTCACGGCCCACAGGCTGTACCCACACCCAGCTGGCCATCACCCCTACAGAGCTTCAAATTAAAACAAAACTGTACTCACTCCCTGTGGCAAAGTTCTTCTTTCAGTCTTTATTTTTCACTTGCTTTATTGTGCTTGATAAAAGACCTGGACCTGAGGGCCAAATCTGGTGGAATTGGGATTTGTAGACTTTGTCTTAGTGCTTCACCATCCCTGCACATTTATTTGTCTCCCTCCTGTCTGCTGCTCCTGCTTGTTACCCAAACTCAAAGGCACTCTGACCATTTAATACCCCTTTGCTCACCCAAAGCCTAATGTTTCTAGCTCACTGAATTGCTTTCCTAAACCTCTCTCTTCATTGATCCATCTCCATTTCCCAATTTGGTCTCTGCAGTGCAGTGTTTCCTAACCTAACTGACATTTGAGGTGACATTCTAGGTTAGCCCTCCCGGGATTGTTTGTACTGAAAGGGAATGTTACAGGAGATTCAGAGGAAGTCACCTCAAAAGGTGCATCTTCAGGTACTGTGACAGTTGCAAGGGAAGGACGTTGCCAGGTAAAAATGCTGCTTCTCACACTTGTCCCCATAGTGTAGGCCATCTTCCAGTGTGTAGGGCAGTTCCAACAGGCAAGGGTCCAAGCACCACAGCGTAAGAATTTTTTCTAAATATACATTAGTATTCAAATTTTAACAGAAGTGTACTATTATTAAGAAAGGAAAAAGGATAAAAAGTCTATTGCTTAACACTGCACAGTAATTTGCAACATCTACTCTCTAAGATAGAGACCTTTACATAACATCATGGTCGTAAAGATGTACAATACACAACATTTAAAGAACCATCTCCATTTAGATTTATTAGAGCAAAAGGCAATAGAATGGCAGTTATTATAATCGTCACCTTACTGATGAGAACACTGAAGCCAGAAAATATTCCCAGTCATGGAATGCCTTTGAGAACTTGAATTCTGGGGAAGCTCTTTGGAGGCCACAGATACTCCTGAGACATGGAGGCCACTCGCCTACCATGTGGCAAACCCTCACCTCTGCTCACTTCCTGTCAGTAGGGGCCACTGAACACATTTCCTCATGACCACTGTTCACTGACCCAGAGTCTGGAGGCATTGCTTTGCTCCCACTGTTACAGAACAAACAAGGGGGGCCTGGGACAATATACTATTATTGAAAAAAAAAAAAGCCCCCAGGTCCGTTATGTCCGCCGCCAGAGGAAAGACATCTCTCAATGCCAGAGATTTGTGAAAAGGAAAGGAAATGTTTATTTAATGCTATACAAACTTAAAGTAGTGACATAATGTCTTTATCAGAAATCCTAAAGTCCCTGAAAACACCCACAAACAGACACAGTCCTTCTTTCCTTCCCCCTTTGCCCAGTCCAGAGTACCGTATCTCAGGAAAGGAAATAGAAGTCCATGGTTCAGGCAGTCCTCTGGTTATTCCCAGTTAGTACTCCATCTCGACTGGGAGACCTCCCTGGGTTCCCAGCACCCTCAGCTGAGTTGCCAGGATCTCTGCTAAAACCAGGTGGTGGTTCCCCTTTCTAAAGCTGCAGGGATCCCCACTCTGGCAAAGGCATGTGGTCCTCTCTCCCAGGGCCATGGGAGTCCCCACTCAGCCAAAACCACGTGCTTCACCCTCCTACAAAGCTGTGGGAAGGAGGAGTCCCCACTCTGCCAAAGCCATGCGTGGTTCTCCCCTCAATGGCTGCCATGTCTGGGTTTAAATCCCCACGCCAATCTTCCTCTGCAGCCCCATTTCCGACTCCTCCTACACTTGGGCATACTTGCCCTCAATCTGCTGTCTTCTTCAGCTTTTCTGGTCACCATCGTGGGTCTGGGCAGGTGTGATCCCATGTCATGGAGCCAATCTTCTCCGAGCTCCCACGCAGGTGCTGTAACTCGGGGGACCTGCCCCCCCCCAGTCACATCTTGGGGAGAGGTCCCTTTCCATCCCCCTGGCCTTGAGCATGGCCATAGCTATTTAGCATATCTAAGTGACCAGCCAAAGGCTATAGGTATGTTAAATGACCATGCCATGGATTAGCTGCAAAGCTGCCCTGCATGTTCTTGCTCTGTGTGTCCCTTCCCCCAACTCACACCTGTGGGGGAAGGGGTGAAGACACCTTAAAATCTCCTGGACACCTTGAGTTCTGGACCCCATTTCAAATGCCTATTTGGGGTCCCCCCTCTTGGCTGCACCCTGTAACATCACTTGTACAAAATCCACATCAGAACATGATGGGAATTGGGTCACTCTGCTCCTGACCCCAGCAGGTACTGAGCCAGACCTTTCAGATCCCCGATGTCTCTCCTGGGACAACATGTGCAGCCCTGGAGTCCTGCCAGTTCTCTGCACTTCCAAGTGGTGCCCACCCCACAGTCACTTCTTTGTTTTACAGGAGTTTCTGGTGGGTATCTTTCCTTTTTTTACAACTTTAAGTAGAAATAATCCATCCTGTAATCACAGTATTATCTCTCTGCACATGCTCACCAGAGCTGTTTGCTACCCTTGATTCTCTGGCAGAGCAGTTCCCATTAGAAATCATCTGAGCAATTAAATCAGAACACACAGCAACTGTATTTCCTAGTTTGTAGACTTAAGGCATACATGAGTCACGTTAGTAACTTCAGTGTATTTTCATTTTCAATTTCCCTGCAAATTACTGCTTAACAACCTAGGAGAGTAAGGCTCTCTTCTGTAATATATTCTTATTTATATCAAAATAGAAAACAGTTCAAATGTACTTCAATATACAAAAAATTATTTCAATTGATGATCTAATATGTGTGCCATGGCTGTCCCAGGGCTTAATGTCACCCTTTGTACATTTGGCCTCTTCTCCTGTGGGGCTGGAAATGTATTGCCAGAAGTCTCAAGGGAAGGAAGGTGCTGTCAAGGCTGAGCAAAGTCTCAGGGAGAACAGGGCTACGGTCTCAGCATTGCTGAGACAGCAGCAGTAACCATGAGGACCAGGAGGAGCTAACAGGTGCAGTGAGAAACTCCTCACCTGTCATCTCTGTGCCTCCCATAGTTCACTGAGGGATAAACGGATTAATGCAAATTTGTTTTCATCTAAATGAAGATGTTTTGATTTTTTGTCGTATTCTGTTTGTTCTTTTAAAAAATGCCTTTCTCTAATAAGACATTACACAGCGATTTGCAAAAAGAAATGTAAGACTATCGGTATTTTTCTCAGTAGTGTACAGTCAGTGGGTCCATGTTAAGAAACATACTACACAGTGGGGATAGTGAAAAATGGGATGCCTGGGTTGCCGCTAGGTCCCCAGTGGGGGGCGTGCGGGAGGTAACCACACATTGATGTTTCCCTCTCCTTCCCCCTCCCTTCCCCTCTTCCTAAAAATAAATACAGTAAAATCTTTTTTAAAAAACATACTCACCACATTAGTGGGAATAGAGAAAAAGTGGGGCAGACAGACACATACAGGTCAATCTCAGCAAGCCTAGACATGAAACTAGTGTTGATACTAGATGGAGAAAGGGACACTCAGGAACACACACAGCTTTCCCTGCTCTCTTGAATCAGGGGAGCACAGGGGATATGAAACAGATCCTCTGGTCTGTCCATGGTGGAAGCTCATCACTTAAATCAGTACTGAAGCTACAGGCATTTCTCAGGCACTCAGCCAGATCTTAAGTATTTGAAGCCAAACTCACCCAAATTCAAAACAAAACACCATTTTTCAAAAATGAGGTTTTGCTATTATTCAAAATATTATTTGCTTCTTTATGGAAAAGCAATGTTCACATTTTGTGCTACTAATTAAGTAACAATAACTTTCTTCCTGCATTGTCTCAGTCAGGATTCTTTTCTCTTTCTGTTTTTCTCTTTGCTTTTCATGTTAATGGTATTTTTTGTATTCAAATATCTGGTGATCTGAATGCTCATTCATACTTAATGGGATATAAATCTGAGATCTGAGTAAGGAAGATGGCTCTAGATCCTCTATTTTAAATGTTTGCTTCACTTCACTCTGAACTAAGTCTGGTATCAAAGGTTCTTATTCCTCTTTACTAAGTATTGTCAGGAAAAATAGTCAGTTTCTTCCAGGAAAGCAGTTGGGAAGGAGTGGATGGCTGACTTTTTCAGGTCAGGGTGGGAGATCTGACACTATAACTCCATCTCAGACAATTGTACTTTCTACCTGATACACTGTGTTTCAAGTCCTGTTACGCCCAGGCCACACTCAAGTCTTCTGAGGGATCAGGTGCTTTAACCCTTGAGACTTTCCGGGCACCTGGATTTTTGTTGCCATTTCCCTCTATAGACCCTTAGGTTTCAATTTTCTTCCATCAGCCAGACACTTGTCAATTCACTCTCAATTTGTAAAAACTACCTCATCTCCTGTCACCCATCACCTGCTCTGTACGTCCTTTGGGGTTTATAACTTTCAAAAAACATTTAGTGTCATGTCAGAGCGTTCTCAGAGAGGAAAATAGAACAAATATGTCTTCAATTCACCATAACTCTAGTGTTCACTGATTTTCCCCGGAGACATTATAAGGTGCCCAGGGACAGAGTCCCTGTCTCTCTCATTCATATTTCTCCATATCTTCCTAGCAGATAGTGAGTTCTCATGAGTGCTCATCCAATGATAAGGAGAAACAGGATTAGTAACAAAACACAAAAAAACAAGAAACAAACAACCGAAGCAACTCAGTGGCTGCAAATGACAACAATCTAGCTACTAGCCAGAGGGGGGCAGTGTTTCTATTCACAGTTAACCTGCAAGGTTAGCTCAAAACAGAAGAGCCTCCTGTTAGAGATCAGAGTGGATGACACACAACAGATATCGAAAACCCACGATGACATTTATAGTGCTGCTATAAGCCCAGGGGAGTTCCTGGGGCGAGAGCCCATTTAGTAAATATTCGTTGTAGAAAGACTTCTGATGGGGATGTTCCTTGAAGGTTTATTAATAATCCTGTGGAGGCAGCTGACATGTGAGTCTTGGGGCTTTCTAAATCTTGCACAGAGGACTCTAAAGGTGTGGAGATTCTGTGAGGGCAGGAGATGAGGTCTATGAAAACAAGGAAACAAGGAGAAAAGCAAGAGAGTCGGGGGAGGAAAGGAAAAAGCACCAATGTAAGGCTGGGGAATTAGGAAATAGAGTGTTCATCACAGTTGTGAGAAAGGTGATGTAAAATGATCTTGAATACTTTTTTGTCTTTCTAAACAGGGGTGAGTAGCCAACAGCTGGCTCAGAGTCCTCAGTCTGTGTACATCCAGGAAGGAGAGGGTATCTCCATGAGCTGCAGCTCCTCAAACATGCTTAACACCTTGCAATGGTACAAGCAGGATACTGGAGAAGGCCTTGTCCTCTTGCTAACCTTATATAAAGGTGGTGAATTGAGCAGCAAAGGGGAACTGATGGCTTATTTTGATGGAAAAAGAAAGGAGAGTTTCCTGAACATGTCAACCTCTGAGCCTGCCCATTCAGGCACCTACTTCTGCGCTGGGTGGCACAGTGCTCCCTTAGCACCTGCAGCCTGCACTCAAACTTGCAGCCAGAACCCCAGTCCTCTGCTGCCTCTAGCTGCTGGTCCTCTTGGCATGAAATGTGGTTGTGCATACAATCCCTGTCCCCTGTCCTTTCCTTACTGTGAATTCTCATGTATTCAGGGCTTTGTCTTCCAAACAAGAATATAAGAACCTAATAATCTA
The DNA here is from genome assembly GCF_004126475.2 of Phyllostomus discolor. Classification (NCBI taxonomy): domain Eukaryota; kingdom Metazoa; phylum Chordata; class Mammalia; order Chiroptera; family Phyllostomidae; genus Phyllostomus; species Phyllostomus discolor. The sequence continues at coordinate 144,665,424 of NC_040903.2, read as the reverse complement.
TGCTATGTCGATAAATGTTAATGTGTACAGTAAATGATTAACTTTCTAGGAAAATGTTCATGCTGAACTGTACTGAGATAAAAATTAAATAGGCCAATGACATGAAGTCAAAGTAATCAAAAATGACACCAAGATTGGAGAAATTAATAGCTGAAATTTATAAGATTTTCTAGTAACAGATGACTTCTATATTGCTTGAAATGTTCCAGAACAAAGAGAAAGCTAAAAATATCAAGCTCATTCCAAAAGGTTAGTATTAACTTGACATGGAAACCTACTTGCCTGGGAATCTCCAAGCCTAGCACATGTAGCAGCCATCTCAGATGGCTCTATAGCTCAGGCAGTGTTGCCCTGGTCTAAACACATGTGGGGGCTGATCTTGGCCTACACCACCTGGGAAACTCCTGGGCCTGTGCCCCCATGGGCAGCTACAGACCACATCCGAGTACCACAACCCTGCCCCTGCACAGCTGAACTTCATCAGAGGGTGGAGGTTGGTGGTTAGTGATCACAGCCAGTCTTTGCAGCTGACTGCCCTGGGTTAATCACTCCCATTGACTTGCCCTCAGCAACCAAGCCTCAACTACAAGAGGAGAGAGTACTCAGCCCACCTCAAATACCCAGTTTAGGTGATTTGGGGGTTGTGCCAGTAGACCCTAGAGGATGCCTACTATATTAGGCCATACTGCCAAGACAGGGTGTCACAGCAGCTCTACCTAATACATAGAAACAAATGGAGGCAGCCAAAATCAGTAGACAAAGAAACATGACCCAACTGAAAGAAGAGATCAAAACTCCAGAAGAAGCCCTGGCTGGTATGGCTCAGTCAATAGAGCACCAGCCTGTGAACCAAGGGGTCTCTGGTTCAATCCCTAGTCAAAGCACACGGCTGGGTTGTGGGCCAGGTTCCCAGTACTGGGCACACGAGAGGCAACCACACATTAATGTTTCTCTCCTTCTCTTTCTCCCACCCTTCCCCTCTGTTTAAAAATAAATAAATAAAATATTTTTTAAAAAACATCAGAAAAAGAGCTAAGCAAAATGGAGATATGCAATCAGATGCAGAGTTTAAAACAGGTTATAAGGATGTTCAAGGAACTTCGTGAGGTCCTAAGTTCCAATCAGAACAAAAGAAAGAAAAAAAATGAGGATAGTATAAACAGCCTCCAGGAAAACTTCAAGTGTTCTGACATTTGCATTATAGAAGTTCCAGAAGGAAAAGAAAAAGTGTAAGAAAATAGGAATCTATTTGCAAAAATAATGAAAGAATACTTCCCTAATTTGGTGAAGGAAATAGGTATGCAAGTCCAGGAAGCACACAAAGTTCCAAACAAGATAGATGCAAAGAGACTCATTCCAAGACACATTATAATTAAAATGTCAGAGGTTAAATATAAAGAGAGAATCTCAAAAGCAAAAGAGAAAAGTAGTTAGTTACCTACAGGGAAACTCCTACAAGACGGTCAGCTGATTTCTCAAAAAAAATGTTGCAGGCTGGAAGAGCCTGGTCAGAAATATTCAAAGTCATGAAAAGCAGGGACCTGTGGCCAAGATTCCTTTAATCAGCAAAGATATCATTTAGATTGAAGGACAGATAAAAAACTACTCAGACAAGAAATAAAAGAGTTCACCGTGACCAAACCATTATTATATGAAATGTTAAAGGCACTTATTTAAAAATAAAGAAGATTATTTTGAATAATAAAATAACAACAAATAAATATCTATCAACAACTGAATCTAAAAAACAAATTAAGGAAAGAAGAAGAACAGGGACAGAATCATGGATACGGAAAGCATTTTGATGGTTGCCAGATGGGATGGGGGTGTGGGGAATAGGAGAAGAGGTGAGGGGATTAGGGAGTATAAATAGGTAGTTACAGGATAGCCATGGGGCTGTAAAGTACAGTATAGAAAACAGGGTAGCCAAGGAGTTATACATATGACCCATGGACATGAATAATGGTGTGGGGATTGCCTGAGGGAGTGGGAATTGCTGGACGGAAGGCAGCAAAGGGAATTGCTGGATGGAAGGGCAGCATAGGTTATTCAATAAAACTGTAATTCATTAAAAGACTACAAAGAATGGCACAAGTGCACATGTGCACACACATACAAATTATATGCTGATTTCAAATATATTGTACACCGGCATCAAAAATCGCAAATAAAATACTAATAAATCAAATTCAGTGTTTAAATGGTATACAAATCAAGTAATTTAAAAAGGATTCAATTTATATAATAAAGGAAAAATATGACCATTTCCATAGGTGAAAAATAAGTACATGATAAATTTTAAACACTTTGTAAGTTAGCAATAGAAGTAAGATGCAGCAATTAATAACATAAGTTGGTCCTAAGGATAGACAAGTAGAACAATGAATATAACAGAGATACAAGAAATAGATCCATATGGGAACTGAAGAAAAAGGTGGAACTACCAAACAGATGGGAGGAAAGAAAAATAAGCCCTTTTCAGTAGGTGCTGGGTCAATTGAATATCTTCCGTCTCCCTCATGTCATAACAATACTTCATTTGAGATGTATTGTATAGAAATATAAAAAGCAAAATTCTAAGATTTCAGAAAGTAATAGTAGTGGTATATGAGAGGGAACACAAAAAATCCTAGAATTTATTTATAAAACATTGTGTATTTGTCTTACTGCTTAAATTTCACTCACCTTCAAAATACTCTCCATTGGATGCAATACACCTCTTGGGACACTTTCCACTGCTCAAAACAGTTTTTGAACTCATCGACGTTAATGCCTTAATATAGTGCTTCTGCTGCTCTTTGTTTCAACTCTTCCAATTGGCAAAACATTATGTTTTGAAGAGTTTTTTCATCCAGAGTAATAAAAAAAAGGCTCTCAGGGCAAGATCAATTGAATAGGATGGGTGGGGAACAGGAGTCATGACCTTTTTGGTCAAAAACTGCTGAACACTCAGCTTGTGGTGCACTCAAAGTACATATTTAAATAGAATGAAAAGGCAAGCCATAAATGGAGAAATACTTTTCAATAGGATTAACTAGCAAAAAAGCTAGTTATCCATGTGGAAGTAATGGACTAAGAGCAGGTAAGTATAGTTCATCCCTTCACTCTTCTGCCTGACGCCTGATGTAGTGTGACTGCAAACATCCTCCTGGTGGACATTCCAATGCAATTATTAGAAGGAATATAAATGAGAGGCTTTTAGAGGCTGCTGTGAACTTACTCTGCTATGATACTTTAGAATTGTTGACTGTAATGAAGCCTGATATTTAAGAATTTATGTAATAATTCTTGCAAATAGTGTTTTGCAAGGCATGAAGCTGTCATGAAGAATGGAATTCATCATACATCCCATCTATCTAAGTATCAAGAGAGATATAAGAATTAAAAAATCCCCAAACTAAATAATAATGTCATGTGCTAAGATTCCTCACCTTATGGTCACCATTCACATACATGTAGAAAAAAATAAAGGAAAATTCCTAAATCTAATAAATAACTATAAAATAAAACCTCACAATAAACATGATACTGAGCAGAGAAACTAGAATATATGTATTAAGCAATCACTAGTGGTTAAATAATTGCATACCTATACTACATAGTACTGTTCAGCTATTAAAGAAAAATAAGGTATATCTGCATGTAATGATTTGAAAATATATTTAAGTAGACTATTCAAGTGGAAAAAGTCACAGAAGAATATAATATAAAATAAATTTTCTTTGAAAATGAAAATTTCTTTAAAAAGCATCACTGAATGTGAACACCCATTCTCCCTTGATCTCTAAATCTAGCTCTTTTATCTCCTTTTGCTCTCATTCAGCTCAGTAGGGGTGGGGTCATGACAGGTAATAACCTTGTCTTATAGGGATTGTAAATATCTCGTCTTCACCAGAACTGAAGAAAATAGACTCCACATTCCTATTGCTAAATCAAGAAGTTCCAATTTGAATAGAGCACAGAGGCTCTTCTAAGAGAAACAAATAAATGAAAAAGAGGATAATGAGACTTTTGATGTGAAGGAATAAAGAGAAACTTGAAGGAAAGCCAAGGAATGCTGAAGTGTCAGAAAGGAGGCAGATATGCAATGCGAAGGCCCTTGATGAAAAAAGGGATTAAGAAGGAAAGTGGTAGGAGGGGGCTGCTGCTAAGGACACAGTTTAAGTGCCCAAGAGCCAGAGTAGGTCATGGCCTTCCCCACCCTCTAGCCCCACCTCCAGGAGAATCTCCAGAATGCTGAATAACAACTCATGAAGCCTGTGCCACATAAATTTCCAGACTTCATGCAAGTTACCATGCTGCAGCCAGAGCCCCTTCAGTCCACAGCCCAGTTTGAATATACCTTGCAGTGCCTTCAGAAAGCTCAGGGTCAGATAATGTCCTGGGCACTTAGGATGGTTAGGAGTTTCTCTAGCAACCATTCACCCAGAAGGGCAGGTGGAGTGGACACCTGACTTGAGTGCATTAAAAGGTCATGAGTCATCCTCCTCAGCACTGCTACAGTTTACAGTGTTGCTGAAAAATTTTCCCAGAAAATGAAAAAAGACACAAACTTATTTTTGGACAAACATGATATATTTTGTTAATAAAATAAAAGGAAATCCAGGTGGTGGCATGTCAGAGATATAGGGGTTATCGTTATGGATGATTTGTATTTGCTTCACAGTGCTTTTCTGTATTTTACAAATGTTCTGCAATGTCAGTGTATTTCTTCTATAATCAGAAAAACACTATTTGCAAAGAATAAGCAGAATTCAATTTCCTTTAGCTTAAAAAGAAGAGAAACTCACATCACAATTCTATACAGGAATACTTCCCCAAACACATGTGAATGAGAACACCTCAGTAATGTCTACTGCAAATGTGTTCCCAAGTTGATTAGTTACATTCTGGAAAGAACATAAATTTAGTACAAATATTTAAAGAAAATAGAAGTCCATAGAATGGATAAAGGGAATAAGCAATGGATCCTTAGGTGGAAAACACTAATCGGATATGCTTACTAGGAGGGGAGGGTCTCAATGGATTTAGAATTTAGGGTACTGGGGAGATGTTTTGCTTTTTAAAAAAAATTTATTGTTGTTCCAGTACAGTTGTCTGATGCTTTTTGTTTTAACCAAGTCATGATGTACCAGGAAAGAAAACTCTTCAACATCTGCATTTCACCCAAATATACCCTGTGAATTAACAGAGACCCACGGTTTATCAGAAACACTGATTTCTAAATATATGGTCCAAAATAATGAGCTCAATAGTGAACCTTCAAAGGAGGTTTTGGAAAGCTCTCTTCCCACCTTTTCCCTCATTCCAACTCCCACAGTGCTTCAGCCCTTCACTCACAGTGCAGGTTCCAGCTTACACCGACTGACTTCCCAGTGTACTGCTCCTCTCTGCCAGCACTGAGCCATGGACCCAGTTAGAGCTGTGAGAAATGTGTCCTTCAAGGGTGAGACAATTTCAGAAGCTTCTATCAACATTAATAAGACAATTGGACCCAAACTTTCAGCTTTCCTGCACCTGCTCACAAGATGGCAGTGCTCTTGTTCATATCACTCCACTGAGTGCTTGAGTGGGAGGGACTTGAGTTTGAATGAGAACCCAATGAAACGTGGTTTCCTGGTTGGCTGAAGAGCCAAATTACCCTTTCTGGGAGTTTGTGTGTCTGTGTGTGTATTTGTGCACATGCTGAGGAAACACAAGAGTGTTGGTTTAAAAAAGAAGAAAAGCTTGAGGCAGTGAATCCCACTTTACCCAGGGAAAAAAAAATCCCAAGAACTGAAGGATGGAGAAGTGGCCACAAGCTTCACTGGTGATCTTATGGCTTCAGCTGAGCTGTGAGTAGCTCCACTACAAAGGGTCAGAGACAACCAGGAAACTGAGGATTGTTGCTCAGAACATTCAGAGGGAAAAGGACTCATTCTGACTTATCTGAGATCACTTATGGTTTTAATGAAGAATAATCATGATCTCTGAGAAGACTTGACCTGATATCACTTTCTCTGGCTAACTTTTATGTGCTGCTTTTTCCTAAACAGGGGTGTACAGTGATGACAAGGTGATGCAGAGCCCCCCATCTCTGCTTGTCCACGAGGGAGAAAATGCAACTCTCAGCTGCCATTATGAGGTGACTACCTTCCAAAGCCTACTGTGGTATAAACAGGAAGACAAACTTCCCATACTTCTGTTTAGGCTAATTACAAGTGACATTGACAATGGAAGAATAAGAGGCACCTTAGATAAGAAAGAACGTCTCAGCACCCTGCACATCACAGCCACCCATTCTGGGGACTCAGCCACTTACCTCTGTGCAGTGCCAGCACAGTGCTCTGCAGTCACCTGCAGCCTGTACATAAAAGCTACAGCTGAGGATCCTGCCACTGTTAGATGGAGAACTTCCTAAAATGGGTGTGCCCTCAAAAATAAGCTGTAAAGAAAAGATACTCTTGTTCAATATCCTCATGCCCCTTTTGACAATTACTTGTGCAGTTTACTGAGTCCTAACTCAAACTGAGTAATGCCACTGCATTCACCACCTTTTCTGTGCTTTTCTATGGGACTCAGCACAGCTAAGTTTGTAGAGGGTCACCCATGTGATGCCAACTCCATTACCAGCCATGATGGGGTATGGAAAGCCCTTTTACCAGGATTGTACCAGCACCTGGTATGTGCACCACCCAACTTGGACTCACCTGACAGCATGGAGGCATGAAAAGTCCTGTTTATTTTTGGTTTTATCTTCCCACCTAGAATAGACACATATAAGTAGACTTATGCCTGTAACTTTTATTGCTGGACCTATTAGCCAGGGATGGGGGGCACAAAAGGAAGATATCATTACTTGATTCAAACAAAAGTTTGTCTTCCCCACTTGCAGTATTCTTCCTCTCATCCTTTTAGGCTCATTGTCTCCTCTAGGTGCCTCATGAGAGTGGTGGCATAATTTTCTCAAGATCTTACACACAATTTAAGCACCTATTACTTGAGTAGTCTCCTAAAAGAAAGGGATTAGCTAAGGTAAGTTATGCAAACCTAAAACATAATTGACTTAGTTATCTTATAGTATATTCTTTCAGTTACATATATATTCATATATGTTGTATATCATCACACTGAATTTTCAAAATAACTCTGATGGATCATTGTTCTTGTTCTCAATTAATAGATTAGAAAATGCAAACTCAGAAAGATTAAGATTCCCCTCACCCCAGACAAATACCTAATAAAATGTACCACCCTGTATGGCACCCAGCTCAGAAATTGGTAATTGCTGCTCTGGAGAAGTTATGCGCTGCCTATGAGTGACCCTTGATCACTAAAAGTGATCAGGGAACACATGTTACTGGGGCCTTGGTACAACAGTGGGCTCAAGACCTGCAGATGGACTGGAAATTACATGTGACCTATCACCCCCACACGGCTGGAATGATTGAACATTACAATGGTCTCTTAAAGCAGAGCCTGCCAGCTGCAGCTGCCACCCCTATGCTGAGGAGCTGGATGAAACACTTATAGACTGTACTCTGGACTCTAAATAAGAGGAGTTAGAGGGGGTCCCAACTCCAGTGGAGCCTTGCTCCACCGACTGCCACTCTAATTCAGTTACAGGTACAGACTAAAGATGCTTTGCTGAAACCAGCCATAGGAGAACAAGAAAATATCCTCTTGCCTGCATCCGAGGGCCTGGAGCAAGGGCAAACAGTCATGTGTATGTGGCCTTAGGAAATAAAAGCTCCCCACATGCACTGGATGGCTCTTGTTGCCCCTTGGGTACAAGGGTTGGAGAGAAACTTGCAAATAGTGCCCTCAGTGATTGGGACATGGCTCCTAATATTCCAAGTAATGTACCCAAGGCCAGCAAACCACTATATGCTTCTCCATGGCACCTTTGTGATGTCCTTATGGCCCATCATGAGTTCTCCCCATTGTTGCAAGTAGATGCTGAACGCCTAGTTGAGGCATGAAAGGTACAGTATTTACACCCTAGCAGGCCCCCTCTGCCAGCCACTGTCTTATCAACTGACCAGGAAACTTGCTTGTTTATTGCCTGAGGGTCATAATTTACCATTGTTAATGCCTATAACAGCTTTGTCATTTCATCTCTAGGGTGTAAAGTAACACTATAGTGCACCGGGTACATACCTATGCCTCAGTAGTTAACCAGTCAGTGTGCTGTGTCTGCACTGAACTGCCCTTGAGCACATCCATGTTTGCCAGCCTCACATGGTGCATTCTTCCAGCTTCTGTCTCAAATTGGAGTTGGTTACAGCACCAGTGAAACAGTGCACATCCCTTGTGGGATGCAAGCTGGACCAGCATCTGCACTGGTGCAAAGCAGTGGTGTGACCAGCCCTGGCCATTGGTCAGCTACACCATGTGGGGTTGCTCAGGATTAGCTCACTGCTGGGACCATGGGGTTGGCAGGGCCAGCCTCCCTCAGTGTTAAGAGCCTTAAGGAAGAGGCCAGGGTGGACTGGACTCCTATAGGTCTGAATCAGACTCATACTCTAAAGCACCTTTGGGAAGCACAGAATAATGTGTGGGTTGCAGTTCCAACTGGGGCCCTCTGGGTGTGTGACTCACGTGGGTGGCCTTACTTGTACAGGAAGTGGACTGGCCATTGTACCTAAGGGTGGCCTTATTTGTTGCTTGCTGTTGCAGCATCTACAGCCACTGTGGTACCTAGGTGCAGGACTCTGCCCTTCTCACCAAGGGACCTTCACAGAAGACATCCTTGCTTAGATTGTATGGTGAGGAACCCCGATGGGGTGGATAGTGGGGTAAATAAGTAAGTCAGGCTCCCTCACCTGGATATTGGGCAACTAAGAGAAGCAGTACTCCCATAACCTTGAAAACGGGCCCGCATGTGCAGAAACACATTTTGTTACATGTTATTTTGGCACCTTACCAGCTTTGTGTGCATTTAGTATATAAAAGGGTTGGGACTTACTGCTGGTGTGACACATGGCATGTATGGATCACCCCACCCTTGAATAAGGCATGTCAGACACCCTGACAACTCCGCAGATACTCGTCCATCTGCCCAAATCCCGTGTGAACTTGTCCAGCCTTGAAGAGTCACAACACACTATAAAATTCAGGTTTTCATCCTAAGTCTTTTAACCTTGGACAATATCAATTTCTATGCAAATAATAAATAATTAATAATTTCTATACAATTAATAATTAGGCTTACATTTTTTCATTTTCAGATTCTAAAGGTTATTAATTTTTCTTGTTTTTAAGCGCATATCACCCTATTTCCTACTCTAAAGGTATTCCCTGAAAATTTTGTCACACAAAACTCCTTCATTTTGAAGATTGTAAGGACAAACATAAGTTGAAAATGAGAAAAAATAAATTTTAATTCTTTCTGGTATAAAAGGAGAAAGACACATTCCCTCTCCCTTTTTTCAGAGTATTTATGTTAGAAAACCTGTGACCATAAATTCTTTCTCTGTCCTTTTGATATGTATGTAAATCTTTTAGAAAGGTAAAGAAGCCTCTTGCCAGGTTTACAATCCAGCAATTTTTTTCTCAAGCACCTAGGAGCTGTCTCTTTGATATGCAATCAAGAATATATACAAGGTTTCTGTGGGTAGTAGGAGCCTAAATTCACCTGACACCTTGTCCAAGTTGCAGATTAGCCACCCTTCATAAACACAGGAGAATTTTTCCCTTCAAGTAAAGGCAGTTCACAAACACAGGTAAAGACCCCAATTACCAGGAGATTGAGGAGGACCCATGACTAATGGTTCTGTCAAGTCCCCTTATCTGAGGACTGGTTATAAATTTATCTGGATGTAATGTATATAATGTGTTGTATCTTTTGGCTACATAAACGAGGAAAATTTCTTGCTGTCTTTGCAATCATTTTAACAGATTACCTGTGATGTGCATTATATTTTGGTTTAATGCACATTCAACAGTAAACCTATATTTCTTCCTTTTCTTGTTTTGTGAAGAGGAGTTCTGGATTGGCAAGAGATTTTCTTTTTATTTCCCCAGGAGATCGCCCAGTGTCTTTCCATAATCACTGTTCTTACTGCTCTCTTTCACTAGAAAGTGACATGATGCTGTGAGAAGAGCAAGTTTCTATGGCTCTGCCACTTCCTGGGCCTGTAACCTTGGCCATTTCATATTAACTTTGCGACCATCATTTTCCTTATGAGTACTTTGGAAGTAAGCACAATACTTACTCTGCAGCATCACTGTGAGGATTAACAATGTTTTGTGAGTTGCCTAGACCAATGGATTAAAGAATTGAACACTTAAAAGTAGGAAGCACAGCAGTGATCAGGCACCCTGAAACCTTCATTTGTGTCCTGATATATGTTGTATACAGGGAATATGTAAATGACGCAGTTAGCTTTCAGGGAACTCACTCTCTGTCCTCTAACTCCCATGCTGTCATTCTCCAGGGCCAGTAACTGAAGAATTTTCTGACTTACAACTTCCATTCAGGGTAAAAATATCTTAGGGCAACTTGGAGCACCCATGCTCCTGAAGCATTCTAAAATGAATGGAAACTTGCTGTTGGTGGCTAAGGCCACCCTCTAAAGCCCTGGGTTGGGCAGCTGCATTGCTGTATAGGAAGTGGTGTCTGCACGGGGAGCTCATTCACCAAGTGACACTCTAACCTGAGAAAAGATTCTTCAGGCTTTCAAGATTAATTGCTGTATGAAGAATAAAAATCTCTGACATAGGAAGAGGGCTAATAATTTAGGCTATGACAGAGAAGTGGGAGCAAGAGAACAAGCAGTCCAGAAAATTGTTAACACACACGATCCTGATTTCTGATCACCAACTCTCCTTTCTCATTGCCAAGAGTCAAAATGAAGCCTGAAATTAAAGCAACAGAATTTGTTTTATTTTTCTGTACTTTTGCAGTTTTATGAATCTATATTTCTTAATATTAGAAAATAATATGAGCTTTTATTTTAATTTTTCCAGAAATACTTCCCAGCCTCTGATTATTGTTCTTCTCTAAATTGTGCCAATATCTCATATAAGATCAGAAACTCAAAGTTAAGAAAAATAAAAGCCAAAGTATATGTGGAAAGAAGGGGTGGATAAATAATAGGTAAAAGAAAATGGCAGAGGGTTGTTTGAACTGAAATTATTGTCTATATGAGTTTCCCAGAAGCAGCATTAACACTGGGGCCAGATCATTTCTCTGCGGGGAGATTCTTTTCTGTGTGTCCTGGGGTATTTAACAACATCCCTGGCTTCTGCTCCCTGGATGCCAGTGGCGCCGCCTGCTTTATCTAGAGTAAGAATCAAAAATGTCTCCAGACACTCACTGTCTGATGTCCCCTGGGTGACAATAGACCCTGGATGAAAAACAGTGGTCTACATGTTAAATTGATAGAGTAGAAAATCTTTGATTAGATAGATGATAGACTAGATAATTAAACAGAGAGTTAATACTATATTTATATCCTAACATTCACTTCTTCAGTTTCGTATATATATAAATATGAAATATATGTGAAAGAAACTGATGAAGTAAATATTTTTCTTTCTACTACTATAACACAGTTTTTATTTCTATAGTGTTTATGTGATCCCTGACTATTATTGTATTATTTGATTTTAACAATTTCAACTTATATGATACATGAGATTTAAAAATGAAATTTCATTATATATGTATTATTTATATACACAGTTGTATTATATACAATGCATGTATAATATCTATATTTGTAGTATATAAATATGCACTAAATATATTTGTCGTAAACCCTAAAAAATAATCATTCCATTACCCCCAACACAATTCACACACAACACACACCACAGTGTGTAGAAGGTGAACTAAGCCACAGGAAGGTGGAGCTTCCCACTACAAAGCTGAGCAACAGAGCTGTAGAGTGGCTGTACAGAATCTATCCTCATTAAATTGATGGGTTACAGGAACAAAATTAGGTCCACATTCAAGATGTCATTTGCACTAATATTTAAAGGGATTCGACATCAAGGTATGTCCCTACAACATAAGAGGATGGATTCATAAAAGCACAAATGGGAGTCTTGCTGGTCCTCCTGTGGATACAGACTTGCTGTGAGTTAAGAACATTCCAGAGGGGTCTTGCAAGAATGTCACAGCTGAATTTGGAAAGGAGCAAGGGAGGACAAGAACAATGGAGGAAGGAAGAGAACACTAGTCTCTTGGACTGTGTCCTTTCCATAGGAGTGGAAACTAGAGAAAATTTTCCTACACTTGGAAACACTTACTGTCATGTTGCAGTGACCCTCAGCTGTGCCTAATTTTCTTCCTCAACCAGGGTAAGATTGCAGATGAAGGTGGAGCAGTGCCCTGGGGTCCTGATCCTCCAAGAAGGGAGAGATCATTTCTCACATGCTCTTTTTAAAAAACTTATTTTGGAAAGACAGGAAGCAGGGGGAGACAGAGAGAGAGAAGATCAATTTGTTCTTTATGCATTCATTGGATGATTCATATCCTTCTTTTATGTGCCCTGACTAGAGACTGAACCCACAACCTCGACATATGGTGATGATGCTATAACCAACTGAGCAACCCAGCCAGGACTCACTTGCATTTCTCCTATCTCTAAATCAATGTGCAGTGATTTCAACAAAATCCTGGAGGACTTCTTATAGTTTCTGAAGTGCAGCAAAAGGAAGATGAAACTCCACAGTCAATATCAACAAACACAGCCGCCTCTACATCAGAGATTCTCATCCTGGGGACTCAGCCACTTACTTCATGTGCTGTGCATGTGCAGTAGACTCCAGACACCTAGCTGCCTGTATTGAAAACTATAGCTGAGGACCAAACCCAAACCTCAGAGTGGGAACAGGGGCTCAATGTGATTAGAATTGCATTCCTATTGCCTTGCATCTCCTGATCCATGCAGAAAGCACTTCTAAATGAGTTACAACTTGACCCTACAATACAAGCTCATACATGGTCCATCCAGAGGTCTCTGTGGGATAGCACTATTAGGTAAAATCTAGAGATTGATCAATTCTCCCATACCTGGTTCTGTCTTTGTGGAAATGAGTGAAGAACAAACTCAATGTAAAGCAGAGTTCTCAGCCCCTTCCTCTCTAAGAGCAAAAAAGCACACATCTTACCTTTACTATTTTGTATGTTTTTAAAGATTACATTGCAACAGACAAAAACCTAGGAAAAGCTCCATGATTCTTTTTCTAATATAGTTAAGAGGGGAAGAAAAGGAGATAAAAACTGAAAGTCCACTGTAAGTATGAAGGGCTGGCAGAGCTTTCTTTATCCCAGACCAGAGACTCAGCCACCTGACCACTGTATTGTGGAGGAACCATGCTTCCCAGGCACCTGAAGCCTCAACCCAGACATGTGGCTGCAGTCCCAACACCCAGCAACAAGGCAGAGATGTCGGCACATTCTCACTCACATCTAACGTGGTGCTTTAAGTGCACACATGGGAATCAAAGCAATGTCTCTTTCAAAATACTTGGAAATACTGGTAAATTATCATCTACTCACTATACCTATCCTAACCAAAACCATTGCTAACATATGAATCCCCAAGTCAAGGAATCCATGAGTCCACAATTCCACTACAGGATTCCTCAAACCCAGTTATAAGGCTCTGTATTAAAATGGATGTTTTCATCCAGAACGTGGTTTACTTCTTACTCTGTAATATACTCATAGATGAAAGGAAATCATAAAGTCAAACCATACAGTCTCAAAGAAAGATCCATGGTATGCCTCATAATCCTTCACTTACTATTTGGTTCCAACCCCTTCCAGGGCATTTGATTGTTCATTTTGTTTATATTCAGATGTATGTATTTATATAACTTCCCTCTTTGCTACGTTTAGTAATGTCATTGGAAAATGCTAACCTCCTGTTATGAGTGTCCCTATATCAGTGTGAGCAAGTCATGGTCTTTGTACCTCATTTTAGAATCCTCTTCTACGTGAGGATGATATTTTCCATCCACCCCTACTCACAGTTTCACTCATTCATTCATTCAAGAAGTGTTTAGTAACAACCTTTTAGAAGCTGGGTAAAGACCTCCCAATAAATAAAAGTTCCTTCATTTGTTTAATAGACAGTCTAGTGAGGAACACATTTTTTTGAAATCATAGAGTTTTATTAGGAAAGAAAAGGCTATTATATAATCATAGGGGTCAGTCAGAGATAACTTCAGGATATGTGATGCCTCAGTACACAGGTACTGGCAGAGGCATGGTGAAGGTTCCATCTTTTTGATAATGTTAAGAAGAGATGGAAAAAATATTCAAGACCTATGGTCAAGATGGCACCATGCACACACGGCTTCCTTTTTGCTACAACCACATCAAAATTACAACTATATTCACTCAACCAACAGAAACTGAGTTGAATGGAAATCTAATAGCTACAGAATTAAAAAAAACCACACACATCCAGACTTTTAAGACGGGGTCAGACTCAGAACAGGCTGGTCTCTAAACCACATGTGGTGAAAAAAAAATTCAAGAAGGGTATCTCAGGAGAAAGTCCAGACCCACAGCAGCCCCCTCAGCCCAGTGTTCCAATGCCAGGATGATGAGTCCCCACAACCTCTGGCTGCAAAAAACATCAGGAATTGAGTCAGTGAAGAAACTTCTGGAGCTCCAGCAGTTCCTCTTAAAGAACACTTACATGGACTCACCTACTCAGACTCACTCCCTATGAGCTTCAGGCTCTCAGGTGGCACTTTAAAGGGCACCAATGGCATAATGGGAGAGGATGAAGTGTCTGGTTATCAGGGCAAGTGGAGGTCATTGTCCCTTTTCTAAGCCCTCTCCTGTCACAGCCATAGAGCCAAAAGGCTAGTGCCATATGCAACTCCATCAACTTAGCTAATAGTGTTTGACCCACCTTGAAGATCCCCAGAGACTCTGCCCCAGCAAACTTATGGACCCACCCAAGCTGCTTTTCCATATGAATGGCTGGTCTTGCTTCAAGCTTTGCAACTTCCTATTTCCTATCAAACAAGCAACAGTGTGCCTCAGTGAGCTCAAGGGCACGTACTAGCAACAGCCAGATTAGTTTCACAGCTTAGCTTTGCCTAGGACTCTCCAAGCCCAGCAAAAGTAGCAACCTTCTTAGATCACTTTACAGTTCAGGAAGTCTGGTCTTATGCAAAACACAAGTGAGGGCTGACCTAGGCTGGCACTGCCCCAGAAATGCCAGGGCCAGTGCACCCATGGCACATATACAGACCACTCTGAGCACCGCCAATTTGCCGCTGCACAGCTGATCCTCAACAGAGGATGGATTTTGGTGATAAGGGGTTGTAGCCAAGCCCTGAAACTGACTGACCTGGGTAAATCCCTACCATTAATCTGCCAACAGCATCCAAGACTCAACTATAAGAGAAGAGTGTACTCAGCTCACAAAAAGGATGCTCCTTGGATACCCAGTTTAGGTGACAGGGGAGGCTTTGTCACTGGACCCTACAGGACACCTACAACATTAGGACATACTACCAACACATGGAGTCAAAGCAGCTCTAACTGATTCATAGAAACAAACACAGGGAGGCTGCCAAAATGAGGAGACAAAGAGACATGGCCCAAATAAATGAACAGATCAAAACTCCAGACAAAGAGCTAAATGAAATGAAGATAAGCAATCTATCAGATGCAGAGTACAAAACGCTGCTTATAAGGATGCTCAAAGAACTTAGTGAGGACCTCAGCAGCATAAAAAATTTCCAGTCAGGAAGAAAGAGTTCACTAATTGAAATAAAGAACAATTTACAGGGAAACAACAGTAGACTGGATGAAGCCGAGAACCAAATCAATGATTTAGAACATAATTAAACATAAAAAAACAAACCAAACAACAAGAAAAAGAAGAATCTGGCAAAGTGAAGGTAATATAAGCAGCCTCTGGGACAACTTCTAGGTCCAACATGCGCATCATTGGGAGGCAAGAAGAAAGAGAAAAAGAAAGAAAACGGAAATCTCCTTTAAAAAATAATGAAAGAAAACTTTCCTAATTTCGTGAAGGACATGACATGCAAGTACAGGAAGTACAGAGAGTTTCAATCAAATTGGACCCAAAGAAGACCACACCAAGGCACATCATAATTAAAATGCCAAAGGCTAAAGATAAAGAGAGAATCTTACACGCAGCAAGAGAAAAGCAGAGAGTTACCTACAAAGGAGTTCTCATGAGACTGTCAGCTGACTTCTCAAAGGAACTCTGCAGGCAGGAAGGGACTGGCAAGAAGTACTCAAAGTGATGGAAAGCAAGGATCTACAACCAAGATTACCCTATCCCCCAAAGCTATCATTTAGAATGGAAGGGCAGATAAAGTGGTTCCAAGACAAGGTAAACCTAAAGAAATTCATCATCAACAAGCCATTATTACATGAAACATTACAGGGACTTACTTAAGAAAAAGAGAAAGATCAAAACTATGACATTTAAAATGACAACAAACACAACTATCAACAACTGAATTTAAAAAGTGAAAACAAAAGCCAAAAACAAACTAAGCGAAACAACCAGAACAGGAACAGAATCATAGTTATAGGAATCATTTGGAAGGTTATCATCTGGGAGGGACAGCAGGGAGAATGGGGAATATGGTTCAGGAATCAAGGAGTGTAATTAGTAGGAACAAAAGTGGCAGGGGGATGTTGAGAATAGTATAGGAGAGGGAGAAGCCACAGAATTTACAAGTAGGGCCCATGGGCAGTGAACTAGGGGGCAGATTCCTTGAGAGAAGGGTGTTACCAGGTGCAAGGTGCACAGGGAAAATAATTGGGACAACTCTAACAGCGTAATAAATAAAATATAGTTAAAAAACAAAATAAAATAAAGTAAAATACTTGTAAATTATTTTTTTAAAAGAACAGATATTCAGGACAAAATAGCTGCCACATTGGATAAAGAAAAGCAGCACCACTCCCTATACATCAAGGACTCCTGGCCCCAACATGCAAGCACCTACTTTTGTGGAGGAGAAACTACGGAGACACCCAAGCCTCCATAGCCTGTGCTCTAAGGTGAAGCTGGGCCATAGATGCTCTCCTACCACAGCGCTCCCGTGGGGAACTTACCTGAAGGCTCATCCTTAAGAAGAAAGAGGAGAGAGAGAGGAAACTGGTTTCACATTAAAGTCGAAAAGTTGGCCGACTCTTAAGATCATGTCTAATTCAACATTATTCTCTTGATAATTATATAAACAATGGGTCGGTACTTATGTGACTGCATGGCAACAGCTTAGGTTAAGAAGTGAATTACATAAATTTCAGTTTCAAATACCAGAGTGAGTTACTATGTGAGTTAAGCTCTATATGTTAACTACTTTTGTGGGTGTATTCATGTCTAAATACGAAAACAACCCCTCTTTCTTCTGCTAGATGTCCACAATTTAATAGAGAGCTAATGAGAAAACAACAACAATATAAATGAGTCTTTTGATTTGTTCATTGTTGTGTATCAGAATTTAACACGGTGCATGGCTAATGTCAGTTACCTGGAGGGGGCACTAGCAGTATTTGTCCATGGTCTCCAATATCTGTTTTAGAGAAAAGCATTTGCATTTTTAGACTGACCTCCACTTTCCTCCTTACTGTACTTTACTCTGACTGATTTTCGGCTGTTGTCGGGTGCTCTCAGTTATCTACATGATACCTTGCCTTACCAGTTTCCCAGATGTGCTGTGGGCAAGATTGTTCCTCAGTTGTGTTCCTACATGAAGCCCAGCACACTGGTAGGCAATAAGGGCTCAGCAAATGTTCATTAATTTGCTTTTATGAATTTAGAATGACAAACAGGAAAATACCTTCTTTATTTACTAGAGAAGTTAAAATTCACAAATGGAACCATAGTCATTGGTCTTTATTACACAACCAAAAATTATCAGGGAAATATAATTCATAATCAAGAAAAAAACAAATAGAAATGAACTCAGGGATGGCTCAACTTACATAATTTAGCAGACAACTATTTAAAGCAGCTATATTAAAAAATATGGGAAAAAACCTAAATAAAATGTATTCAAAATTGAAGGAAAATATCTTTTAATAAGTGAATAGAAATGAAAAACCACAAAAAATAAGTGGAAATCCTACAACTGAATAGTGTAATGAAGAAAACTCATTGATGTGTTCAACGGCAGACAGGGGGAAGGCAGGAAAGAGTCTGTAAATGAATCTAGAAACTCATATATTAATAATATTGAATACTATATAGCAAAAACTTAACTACTTGTTTATCTATCAATTTGGGTAAAATTTCAATCATTATTCTGAAAGAAAGAAGACAGACAAAATCAGTACTTACTAAATAATTTATATGGATGAAATTTCACAAAGAGGAAATCTAATCTATGGCCAAAAACAAAATCAGGTCATTGTTGCCAAGGGTTGGGGTAGAAGGAAAGCACAGACTGTGGTGGATCACAAGGAAACTTAGAGGATGATAGAAATTATATATCAATTCATGTTGTGGTTACACCTGTACATGAATTTGTCAAATATTTTAAATGTTACACTTGAAATATTATGTAACATTTCATGTAACTTACATCCAATAAAATCTATTTTAAAAATAACAAGGATAAAAATCTTTAGGTTCTAGATCTCATAATAATCTGTAACACTTTTGTTAACAAGGAAGTAATTCTTCTGTTTTAATTTGGAATAAAAATATCAAAAAACACTGGATGCTGACAATGTAGGGGAGAGCTGAGTCCACTTTTTCCTACACCCACCTGGGACACCTAGCCAATCTTCCAAAGAACAGAGTGAGCAGCCAACAGAATTCAAGCTGATATGAAGTTTGGAAGCCAAGAGTTCAGAGGACAATAAAAACACACAGTAAGGAGATTGTGTAGGCCAACGGGAAGGTGCCCTGGCCTTGCTCAGGAGACCACAGCTACCCTCAGAGCACAGGAGGGGAGCCAGGTCAGTGATAGAACCCTAGCAGCTCCACCCCTTCCCACAGCGGGAAGTCTCAGACACACACCAGGAGAGACCTGCACTCTTAAAGTCACTAGAAGGATAAAAAGGCACTAAGTGACCCAAAACTGGCAGCATATCCCCCTCCCCCTGGGGTGGCGGTCATCAGTGAGACAGTACCATACAAATTGGGGGGCTGCCTGACACCTAGAGCAAGGAAAAGAAAGGGAACTGACTGACAGTGATCCTGGTGGACTCTGGAATGCCCAGAGAGTTGGCATGTGTGGAAAGCCAGGCGCTTGTTAGGAGCAGTAGGCAGCACCCAACAGGACTTTTCTCAAAAGATGATCTCAGCTGCTATGCAGGGACATCCCCCTCAGTGGGCCAGCCAAGAGGAAGGAATGAGGGTGTGAGTTGCTCCCACTCAGGGCACCTCACAATTAGTCAAAGGGAGGCAGAAAGGGCTCAGAGAGGCAGCGGACCCCAGCAAAACTTCTTCAATAGGGGAACTGAGCCGCCCTGCAAGGACATCATGTTCACCAAGCAGCCAGGCCACAATCAGTGCACCTCATGGACAACCAAAGGGTTGCAAAATAAGGTGGATATTCAGGAGGCCTGATGCAAATGTGCAGAGTGGACAGTGTGGACCGCACAGTACTAAAGGGTGCAGGCTGGAAACTAGGCACCTGTGAATACTGTAGCCCAGCCTGAGCCTTTATCCTGGAAGAACCACAGAAAAGGAAAAAGCAGAAGACAGCTCCCCTCTGCCTGCAGGATCTGGGAAGACTTGCAAAACCAGATTGGCAGGTATAAAATTAGTACCACTGTTGTGGTTAAATGTATTCTCTCACATACTATGCCAAGTTTCTATTCTTTATTCTCACTATTTCTCCTCCATCTCACCTCGCACAAGTGTTCTTCTTCCTTAAGTCAACTCACACTCTTTGTCCCTTCTAATAAGAGTCTTATTTCTTTTTCACTGTTCATAAATAGTGGCTGGGTTGGTGAAATATCACAGTTATAGCTGTACCATAGGATCTCCTATTTGTTCACTTACCTGTTTGTACTTTAAATCCCATAGAATACTCCCCCACTGTCTTACTTCATTTCACCTTCCTCCACTCCTGATCGGCTGAATAAGGAATTTTATTTCATTGCTTTCTCTCTCCTTTCTTTCTTTCTTTCTCTTTTTTTAATCTCCCCTACTCCCTAACCTGAGCTTTACTCCTCACTCTTATTAGCTTCCTTCCCCATCCTCTCAAAATCATTTTTCTTTTTAAAAAAATATTTTTTTATTTAGTCTTAGAGAGAGGGGAAGGGAAAAGAGAGGCAGAGGAATATCAATGTGTTGCTCCCTCTCATGCAACACCTGCTGGGGACCTGGTCATCAACCCAAGCATGTGCCCTGATTGTGAACTGAACCAGCAACACTTTGGTTCACAGGCCTATACTTAATCCACTCAGCCATGCCAGTCAGATCTCAAAAGTATTTTTCTTTACTGTAAACACCTCATATTTGCTTTTTGTTTTTCTACAATATTCATATTCCTGTTCCACTTTTATTAAACTTCATTCAACTGTAGTTGCTATCGACCCTGTTGTTGTTTTTCTGAAATTTTGCTCCTGTTGACCTAATACCTTTTCAGTTTTACTTCCAGTCTCATAGTATACTCTTCCCTTTTCTTAATCCATTGTTCTGCCTTTTGTGTTTTACTTATGTTGTAAATTTTTCTCTCTCCCTTTCTTCACCTTGGTCCCTATCCCAACTCTTATCAATTCTCCTCCCTCCTACCATACAACAATATTTTCCCTCTTTTCATCATCTCATATTCCCTTTGTCATATCTTATAATACCCATAATATCTCTTCACCTTTATTCATCTTAGTTCAAGTGCAGTTCAGACTGCTGATGTGACAGGAGGGTCCTTTTTGCTGATGGAGGTTTGGTTGACTGGTAATACTGCCTTGTTAACCAACACCTGTACAACAGCATACAAGACAAGGTGGGAGTTAAGAATACCTAGTAAACCCACTGGAGGGGAGAACCCACCAACAAAGGGGCCACCAACAGGTAAAACCTAAATACAACAAAAAAGCAAACACAAATGGAAAAAATGGCAACCCTAGAGCATCCAGACAAGGAGATAAAAGAGACCACACCACTGAGTCCCACAGAACCCCAATCACAGAAGTTCACCCTACAAAGACAGGTAGCAAAGCAGAGAATCTAGAATTGTAGAAACAAACAAAAGAGTCACCTAAAATGGGGAGACAAAGAAAGAACTCACAATCACAAGTAATGGAAGATTCCCCACTAAAAAGTTAAATGAACTTGAGGCAAGAAAATTAGAAGATACAGAATTCAAAAGAATGGTTATAAGGATGCTTAAGGAACTCACTAACACCTATAAGGAACTGAGTTGGAACTACACCAGTATGAAAAAGGAAATAGAAACTATAAACAAGAACCAGGAAGAAATGAAGAATACAATACCTCAGAAAATACACTAGAAGGAATTACAAAGAGCCTCTATAAAGCAAAGGTCCAAATTAGTGAGCTGGAAGACAAGGTAGAAAGAAATACCCAGGTAGAGCAGCTGTGCAAAAAAAAAAAAAAAGACTAAAAAAATATGAAGAAAGCTTAAGAGAACTGCAAGACAACATGAAATGCAACAACATTTGAACATAGGAATACCAGAAGGAGAAAGAGGAACAAGGGATAGAAAACCTATGTGAAAAAATGACAGGAAATTTTCTTAACCTGGAGAGGGGAAAAGTCACACAAGTTCAGGAAGCATAGACGGTCCCAATCAAGATGAGCCCATAGAGGCCTACTCCAAAAGAAACCATAATTAAATGCCAAACTATAAAGACAAAGAGTAAATATTAAACACAACAAAGGAGAAACAGGAAGTAACAAACAAGGGAGCCCCAATAAGACTAGCAGCTGACTTTTCAATGGAAATGCTCCAAGCCAGAAGGGAGTGGTGAGGAATATTCCAAGTAATGAAAACCAGAGGTATGCAACCAAGACTACTCTATCCAACAAGGCTCTCAATGAGAATAGAAGATCAAATAAGGAGCTTCCCAGACAAAAGAAGGCTGAAAGAATACACCACCACCAAACCAGCACTGCAAGAGATGCTGAAAGGACTGCCTTAAGAAAATAAAGGAAAAGAATGAGAGAGAAACACAGGCACAAAGAGGGAAGATGGCAATGAATAAGTACCTATCAATAATAACCTTAAATGTAAATGGATTAAATGCTCCAATCCAAAGACATAGGATATCTGAATGGATAAGAAAACATAACCTACACATATGCTGCCTACTAGATACCCATTTCAGAAGAAAAGACCTACACAGACTGAAAGTAAAGGGATGGAAAAAAGATTCCAAGAAAATGGACATGAAAAAAAATGTGAGGTAGCAATACTTACATCATACAAAAAGATTTCAAACAAAGGCAATAAAAAGAGAACCAGAAGGACACTTCATAATACTCAAAGGAAGAATCCAACAAGAAGTCATAAAGATTGTAAATATACATGTACCCAACATAGGAGCACCCAAATATAGAGGGAAAATCTTGGAGGACTTCAAGAAAGAGTTAGACAACGCACTTATAGTAGGGAATTTCAGTATCCTACTGTCAAAAATGGACATATTGTCCTAACAAAATATCAAAAAGGATATTGCAGCATTGAATAATGTCCTAGATCAACGGATGTACATAGAAGCTTTCATCCCCCCAAAACAAAATATACATTCTTTGCAAATGCACATGGAACATTTTCAAAGATAGACCACATGATAGGACACAAAACAAGCCTCAACAAATTCAAGAAACTTGAAATCATATCAAACATTTTCTTGGACCACAAGGTCCTGAAGCTAGAAACTAATCTCAGGGAAAAAACTCAAAAACATTCAAATTCATAGAGACTGAATAACATGCTATTAAACTAATGGTTGGATGAATAACGAAATCAAGGAAGAAACCAAAAAGTTCTGGACACAAGAGAAAAGGAACACACAATAGTCCAAAACCTATGGGACACAGCAAAGGCAGTCCTGAAAGAGAAGTTCATAGCAATACAGGCCTGCCTAAAATGGATAGAAACATTTCAAATAAACAACCTAACCCTACATCTAAAGAACTGGAGGAAAACAACAAACAAAGCTCAGAGTGAGCAGAAGAAAAGAAATAACCAAGATCAGAGCAGAATTAAATGACATAAAGAGAAAAAAAAACAATTCTAAGGATCAATAAATACAGGAGCTGATTCTTTGAAAAGATAAAAGAAATTAACAAGCCTTTAACCACACTAATGAAGAAAAAAGAGAGAGGAACCAAATAAATAAAATCAGAAATAAAGAGGAGAGATTACAACTGACACCATAGACATACAAAGAATTGTAAAAAATTACTACAAACAACCATATGCCAAGAAATTTGAAAATGTGAAGAAAATGGATGAATTTCTAAAAAATATAATCTTCTAAAACAGAAGCAAGAAGAAAAAGAAAGCCTGAACAGACCAATAATAGCCAGTGAAGTTGAAGCAGTAATCAGAAAACTCCCAGCACACAAAAGCCCTGGACCAGACTGCTTCAAAGGAGAATTTCACAAAACATTTAAGGACAAACTAACCCCTATCATTGTCAAACTATTCCAGAAAGTCCCAGAAAAGGAAAGACTCCAAAATTCTTTTTATGATACCAGTATCATCTTAATCTGAAAACCAGTTAAAACACAGAAGGAAAGAAAACCACAGACCAATATCACTGATGAACACAGACACTAAAATCCTTAACAAAATATTGGCAAACCGCATCCAGCAAATACGTTAAAACTTCATACACCATCATCAAGTGGGATTCATCACAGGGATGCAAGGATTGTACAATATTCCCAAATCATAAACATAATAAATCACATAAATAAAAGAAAGACATTAATCACATGATCATATCAATAGATGCTGGAAAAGCATTTGATAAAGTACAGCACCCATTTATGATAACACTTAGCAAAGTGGGAGTAGAGGGAGCATACCTCAACATAATAAAGGCCATACACAAGAAAGTGACAGCCAACATCATACTCAAAGGACAAAACCTAAAACCTTTCCACCTAAGATCAGGAACAAGACAAGAGTATCTACATTCACCACTTCTATTCAACATAGTATTGGAAGTTCTAGCCACAGTCATCAGCCAAGAAAAACAAATACAAGGCATCCAAATTGGAAAGGAGGAAGTAAAACTGTCATTATTTGCAGATGACATAATAGTGTACATGGAAAACCTTATAGACTCCACCAAAAATCTGTTTGACCTAATAAGTGAATTTGGCAAAACAGCAGTATACAAAATCAATATTCAGAAATTGAAGGCATTTTTGTACACCAAAAAATGAAAAACCAAACAGAGACATTAGGGAAAAAGTCTCATCTGATACAGCAATGAGAAAAGTAAAGGACACAGGAATAAACCTAACCAAGAAAGTAAAAGACCTGTACTCAGAAAACTACACATCACTGAAGAAAGAAATTAAGGAAGACACAAATAAATGGAAGCATATACTATGTTCACAGGTTGGAAGAATTAACATCATTCAAATGTCCACTATGCCCAAAGCAATCTATAGATTCAACCCAATCCCTATTAAAATACCAATGACATATTTCACAGATATAGAACAAACATTTCAAAACTTTATATGGAACCATAAATGACCCTAAATAGCCACAGCAATATTGAGAAAGAAGAACAAAAAAGGAGGGATCACAGTACCTGATATCAAACTATATTATAAGGCCATTGTAATCAAAACAGTCTGGTACTGGCATGAGAAAAGATGCATAGGTCAATGGAACAGAATAAAGAGCCCAGAAATAACCCTATGTTTCTATGGTCAATTAATATTTGACAAGAGGGGCAGAAGCATAAAATGGAGTAAAAATAGCCTCTTCGACAAATGATGTTGGGACATTTGGACAGCTACATGCAAAAAAAATGAAACTCGACCAACAACTTATACCATACACAAAAATAAACTCAAGATGGATAAAAGACTTAAATATAAGTTGCAACGCCATAAAAGTCCTAGAGGAGAACATTCACAGGAAAATCTCAGATATTCCATGCAGCAATATTTTCACTGATATGTCTTCTAGAACAAGGGACATAAAGAATAAACAAATGGGACTTCATCTAAATAAGCAGCTTCTGCACAGCTAAAGAAAAAACTAGCAAAATGAAAAGGGAATCAACCATAGGTGAAAATATATTTGCCAATGATACCTCAGACAAGGGTTTGACCCTCAAAATATATACTCACATGACTCCACTCCAGGAAGATAAGCAATCCAATAAAAAATGGGTAAAGGACCTGGACAGGCACTTCTCCAAGAGGGCCTACAGAAGTTCCAGAGACATATGAAAGGATGCTAAGCATCACTAGCCATCAGAGAGATACAAATTAAAACCATGATCAGATACCACTTCACACCGTTCATAATGGCCATTATAATCATAAACAAATCAAGAAACAAGCACTGGCAAGGCTGTGGAGAATAAAAGAACCTTAGCAAACTATTGGTGGGAATGTAGACTGGTGCAGCCACTGTATGGAAACAGTATGGAATTTCCTCAAAAAACTAAAACAGGAACTGCCTTTCGACCTGGCAATTCCACTGCTGGGATTATACTGAAACACCAATTCAAAAAAACCTATGCACCCCAATGTTCATTACAGCCCAATTTACAATAGTCAAGTGCTGGAAACAGCCTAAATACCATCAGTAAATGAGTGGATCAAAAACCTATGGTACATTTACACAACAGATACTATGCAGCAGAAAGAAAGGAGCTCCTACCCTTTGCAACAGCATGGATACAACTGGAGAGCACTATGCTAAGTGAAATAAGCCAAGCAGTGAAAGAAAAATTTCATATGATTTTACCTATTAGTGGAACCTAACCAACAAAACAAACTAGCAAGCCAAATATAACCAGAGACATTGAAATAAAGGAAAACCTAACAGTAACCAGATGGCCTGGGGAGAGGGGTAACGGGGTAAAGAAGGGGGAAGGTCATCAAGGAACAAGTATAAAGGACCTGTGGACAAAGCCTAAGGGTCATAGGATTGAGGGTGAGAGGTGGTGGTGACAGGGGCTATGGAGGTTGGTGGCAAAGGAGAGACAACTCTGCTTGAACAACAATAAAAAAATAATTTGGAATAAAAATATCAAAGAAGGAGAAGCAGAATGTCAGAGAGGATAGTAAGAGATAGTATGTAGTGATTCAATGTCACTACCCTAAATTAGAGAGCCATTACATTCCTGGTCCTCTATTTACTACCTGTGAGATCTTGAGGGGTAATAATTTCTCACAAGATTCACCTTTAATGCAGGATGAAGATTAGGTAGATTATGAGCATGAAGTTTTAGGACATAGGTGTTCAGTGAATTGTAGGTAATGTCTTTATTATTAACCTATAAGTTGTCTATTCAAGAGTGCTTGGCTTCTCTAAATAAAATTGTGGGAGATGATTAAACAAGTATGGTGGCTCTAGGATTTTTTCTTTTCATTGCGCAGCATGATGGACTGGATGTGAGAGTTGAGAAAAAGGATAATTTTCTCCTAACAGACTGGGTAGTGACCTGAAATCATAGGAAATAATATCTTGTCATAGAAATGGTCTTTTATTATAGCTGAGTCCAAGTCAACTAACACTGAACAGAAGGGAAATTTTATTTTCTCCCAGTGAAATGTTTCCTATCGAACAAGCAGACTAAATAACTGGAAAAGAGACTAGACCTTAAATAAATTGTTTGAAAATATACTCAGAGGGTAGAGAGACAGATAAGAACACATGGGTTCCAGTATTACCATGCACAATGTTGTGTGTAAGAATTTACATCTATTCCCATACAAGGATACAGAGCCCTACCTGCATTATAATTAAAATAGCTTTTCTTTCCTTGTGAAGAAAGTCAGAGGAGTTCAGTTTTATATGTAAATTTGAATCTGGAAATAAACTGACAGGGACAACACTTCTGGAGCTAATTAAACAACCTTGATTAGGGGATAAGGCTAACTTAAACAAATCCAGTGGCTCAACATACTCTAGGCAATTCTGAGCAGGACATGACCTCATGACTGGCCCCACCCACCCCACCGCACCAAGCTCCTGCTCTGGGACAGCTGCACTGCCCATCTCCAACAACTCTAATTGGAGCTTTACACAACTGAGTGAGACTGGTCCCAAACCCAGAGCAGGAACCATTTTCTTAGGAACACAGGCACCAAACTAACATTTCTCATCATATTATGAGCACTCATGGTCTCTGTCTTCCTTGGTAGAAACAATAGCATACCAATTGTTGGTAATGAGACTGAGGACACCCCAGGATTCAGGGGAGATTGGTGGGGAGGGGCTGAGGGGATGAACAAGGCTACCTGTGACCTACACTCCAGGAAAATGAGAAAGAAGGGGAAAGGAACCAGAGTTTGAGTCTTTCTTCCTTGACTTAAGATTCAACTCATGCCTAGAAGTTCTTGGCAATTTTCTTAAAGTCAACTCTGGGATCAAACTTTTTATTTCTTATGTTGAAAGAATCTAGCACATCCCAGAAGGTCTTTCAATCCCATCCAACAGCATCTAGGCAGGAAGGTGAGACTGTGGAACCAGACTGTTAAATGACACCAAGGTTTGGGTGTAATCTATGCTGTTGGTACAAAATATAATGTATGATATTGATACAAAGGCTTCCCAGTGGTGAGGTGATTTTCCACAATTCTTAGCACAAAAGTACAGAAACAGTGCAACACAGGGTCAATAATCTATGAACTTCCAGAAAGCAACTAAATCTACCAAGCTCATTGTGTCACCATCATAGCTAGAAATCTCTGCAACATCTTTCAGTTGTCTCAGAGAGCACACTAAAAAAATAAAAATAAAAATAAATTTTAAAAGATAGGTGAGCTTCACAAACAAATGTACAAGAGAACTCAACCTGAGGCAATTGTCTATTCCCATATTCTAAGGGAAGAACTACAACACTTACCTAGACATTTGTTAGCAGCTAGTGGTTGAAATGTGCAAGACAGGATCTAGAATTGAAACTGTTGAATTTATTCAAGGAGGCACTCACAGCTGGCTCACATACTACATAAGACCATGAGGTAAAGACATACCCTTCATAACATCGTATTTCTTCCAATGGCAGTACTCCATTAAAAAAAAAACATATGCAGGACAATATTTGAACAATATATTTGATTATTCCAGATTTTATATCTGCTCAGCTCAATCTTTTAGGAAAGGCAGGTTTTTTGTGTGTGTTACTGGACCCAATTTCAACATGTGTGTGAAGGAGTATGGAAGAAGCCTTCCCTGTACACCAAGTAATTCTTTAGGCAACAGCTGGTTGTCCTACAAGTCATCTCAATCTGACTTATCTAAGTGAAGGTCACATCACTTCCCACATGTTTAGGGCTCAGTCCTACAAATCTACCTCCCTCTGCCAATTCAGATGCCGTTCTCAAGCCTCAATTGTTACCTGTGCTTGACCCCCCAGCTACAAATGGGAGGTTGCAACAATGCCCTTCAACTCAGATTGCCAATCATATATCCAGGTGGTTACCTGAACGTCGAACCCACTGGATATAAATCATTGGTCCTCACGAACCCCTCTTTGGGTTTAATGGTTTTAAAAATGGGAGCTTAGTGATCAATAGAAGTCAAAATTCAATGAGCAAAATAAAACAGTGCCTTCCCTCCTACTGACTAGGAGTAAAGTATTTCAATTATGAAATGTGATTTACAATAATATTGTGTTTTGCAATGATTGTTACAGTTCAAAGAGAATGCTGACAAAGATTCTGCATTCCTGATAGCAGTACCTCAATTTCATGTACAATGAAAGATGAACACACCCCCAATCCTACTAGGATATATAAAGTGTGAAAGAGCATTGCTTCCTTCCACCTTAACAAGTAAAACTAGAAAATCAACAAAGTCATAACTTTGTTTTAACCTAATAGAGACCTGAGGTCACTGGACAAACAAGTAAGCTGGATTCAGGCACATGAACTGGCACAACTTTAGCAGAGTATGGGTGAAAGAGGTGCTAGCTGTCAGAAAAACAGAAAAGAAATCAGCTACGAAAAGAAGGAAGGAAGGAAGGAAGGAAGGAAGGAAGGAAGGAAGGAAGGAAGGAAGGAAGGAAGGAAGGAAGGAAGGAAGGAAGGAGGGAGGGAGGGAGGGAGGGAGGGAGGACATGAGCTAGAGAATGAGTGAGTGAGGAGTGAGGGTTATTACCACAACACAGAACTGAGAGTAACAGACACAAGGAGAACTGGGCACTCATAGGTAGGGCCATCTCCACAGACCTTTCCCATGTGTTGACTAAAAGGACTAGGGGACAAGATGGGTGACAGATGACAACCAACAGAGATGTGGGTCTGCAGGACATGACTCGTTCTGCTGCAGGAAGGCACAAACCCAAAGAGCTTGCCAAGATCAATCTCAAACATGAAGGAAAAGCCCAAAGAGTTTGGAAATCAAATAAAGAGCTGAGAGCAAATTCTGTTAGTCCTCCCCTCAAAGGACACAATTTAAGGTTCGTTGTAGCAGAGAGAAGAGTCAAGGAAAAAACCCTCTACCTTTGGGTCAAGGGCAGGAAACCATCCTCAGCTGGACGCCCTGCAGCAATACTGGTAAAATTCTGCAACCAGTGAGGAACAGGCAGAAAATTGTATTCCACAAGTCCGACCAAGAAACATGGCAGGTTCTGGCTGCCTTGGGGAGAAGAGGCAGGATTACTGAGAAAATCCTAAATCTGAGCCAGGCACATGGGAGAAGCTGAGATAAAAGCTGGACCAAGACAACAGAGTACTGGGCACCTACCCACACAGTCATCAGAGCCAGCCCTAAATGACAAAAAATAGCTATGTGTGGTGTCACATTGGTATGACATTTAATGGGATGATCACTTAGTAACTTGTCTAATCATTGGGGTGTCCATCTGAAAATAACTGTAATTGAAAATAAAAAATGATTTAAAAAACAACAAAAATTTCAACCCAATATCTATCAACAGGGTAAGAGACAAATAAATTGTGATATATTTGTACAATAAAAAGGAGCAGAGCATAAAATCAATTAATTAAAGCTACTATAAATTTTAAAAGATGATCAACATTATAAGACTATTATAGAAAAGTAAATTAAATTCATGAGATGCCCCTACATTCTCATTGGAATGGATAAAATTTAAAAGGCTGACTGTACCAAACTTGTCAAGGATGTGAGATACCTAGAACTCTCTCACACTGCTGGTGGGATTTACAACACACCAAAATCAGCTGGTGATTTTGGATACAGTTTGGCAGCACTTTAAAATGTTATACAAATCATACCACATTTTTAAAGTGTTCCATTCTAGGTATATTCCCCAAAACAAAAGGAAATATATGCATACACAAATACTTGTACAGAATGTTCACAGATTTATTTGTAACAGACCCAGACTGGAAATAATGCCAGTGCATATGTGATGAAATTCTACTCAACAATCAAAAGAAGAAATCATTGATATGTGGAACAACTCAGTGGCATCTCAAGACATTTATGATGAATGAGAAAAAGGCAGAAGAGTTCTTGTATGATTCCATTTAAGTAAAATTTTAGAAAATACAAAACAAATCTTATGTGAAATTTTACAAAATGCAAAGTGACAGAAAGCAGTGTAGTGATTGCTTGGGACTGGCAGTGGGGATGGTTTACAAAATGTCACAGAGAAGTTCTAGGAATGATGGCTATGTTCATAATCTAGACTGTGGTGGCATATACTTAGGAACGCATACATATGTCAAAGCTCATGAAATTACACTTTGATTATGAGCAGTTTATTCCTGTCAATTATAAATCAATAAACCTGTAAGAAACAAGAAGCCTTAGTCAAACAAATCTTGATAAATTTCAAAGGATTTAAATCATTCATAATACAGTCTCTGATCACAAGAAAATCAAGCAACAATTCAACGACACAAAGATAATTAAACACCATATACATGCTCTGATATAATAGCCATTTCCAAATGTATTGCTACAGAAAATCACATAGGCACATGGAGGACTGGGGAGGGGTAGATGTGTCAGTCTCTGAACAGAGCAAATGTAACATTCTGCTCATGAACTGCACTTCCTGTTTAGGGGCAGATAAATGTAACTCAGATCTCAGCACTCAGGCACTCAGAGAAGGGCTGGTCTCTGGAGAAAATGAGAACAAGGGAGACTTCACCCAGAAGACTTTCCTCCATGCTCTGTCCAGGCCTGCTGTGGGCACTCACGGTCTTCTTTAGCTTCAGTACGTGTGGCCCTAGACATGGGGCTTCAGTGTCCTCTTAGAGACAAGGATGGGATTTGAAAGTTGTAACTGGTGGGGTATTCAAAGGGATAGAGGCAAGGAAATGAAACTACCATGTCATTTTGTCCTTTGTTCTTGGGTCATAAAGTAATATGTTCCTCATAACCCATCTGAGACGTTTCAGAGGAGCAATCCTGCTTTCTCCCTTTTTTTCCAGGAATCATCAGGACTCAGAAAGTCACTCCACGTTCAGACTACTGTAACAAGGAGGGCAGGACAAGCTGTGACAATGACTGCAAATATGAAACTACATCAAGTATTTATGCTTTGTATTGGTACAAACAGCCTCCCAGTGGAGAGATGATATTCCTTATTTCTCAGTACTCTTCTGATCCGAAATGCAATACAGGGTCGCTACTGCTGTGAATTTTCAAAAGGCAAACAAATTCATCAGCCTCACCATCTCTTCCTTACAACTGGCCGACTCAGCAAAATACTTCTGTGCTCTCCTGGAACCCACAGTAATAGAAGTGATGGTGGCAAGCTTAGCAAAAACCTTTGGCTCCATGAAGACACCACCTGCTCAGAGGCTGCGAAAACCCAGGAACCACAGGCAGGAAGAAGGCAGGGCCCTGTGTGTGGTGGCACAGTTGAGACCTTCTAACGTCAACTTTCTATAAACAATGCCCATAGTGAGCTCAGTGTATGAAGCAGCATTGTTCCCAAGATTCCTAGCTATTATGTTTGAATAGAGGGATTAAAATATATCTCAAAGTGCTTTTCAAATTGTTCCTAAACAGTTAGATGAATGAACCTAATTATTACAGGAAATTCTTTCTTTTTTTTTAATAGTTCTTCAAGTGCAGTTGTCTGCATTTTCCCCATACCACTCCTCTCCCCTCAGCCATGTCCACCTGAAACACAAATTCCAAAGAACCTGTGCACCCCAGTGTTCACAGCTGTACAATTTACAATAGCCAAGTGCTGGAAGCAACCCAAGTGCCCATCAGTAAATGAGTGGATCAAAAAAAAAAAAACTATGGTACATTTACACAGGGAGTAATTTTCTAATGCTCCTCTTGAATTGTTGGAATTCATATGTGAGCACTAGAAGCCATCTATTTTCTCTTCCAATATCATACTGATTTTAACAGTTCTTAAAAATATAATAATGCATTTTGTTATTTTTATATATTTTATATACAAGAATTGAATAAAAATAAAATGTATAAGTACATAAATGTGTTTTTATGTTATGTTCATAGTCTAATATGACATTTATATCCACATTCCAAATAAAATTTTGACTCTGCTCTTCAGGGAACTCTAAGAACCACAATGACTTGTGGCCAGTGTCTGAAAGGCTGAAAGTTTTGAAAACTTTAAGGACCACCAAGTTCCAGCACATCTTGACTAGTGCCCTAAGCCTCCTGGTTGTTGTGAAGGACAAAGGTCAGGGGACAGGAGTGCTGCAGAAAGAGTCAGGTGAGCATCAGTCCGACCAACACTGACCTCAGCAGCAGGGTCTGGGTCCTCCTGGTCAGTCTTCTATTGTGAATAATGTGGTCACAGCCAGACTGGCTTGCAAAACAGTTTTCATACATAAATACATGACTCTTACTGAAATCAAGTAGATAAGGAGATGACTGACATTTTGAACATTCTCTACAGCTCAACGGCAATTTTGACTAAAACACACCATGATCATTAGAGATTCAAAATAATTCTTGGCTCTTACCAAACCCAGGCAGAGACTGGGCTGAGAGAACTATCTTCCAGGAGAGGCATAGCCCTTAACATGTGGCCAGAGAAGATCATGGAAGAAGACTCTCCCAGAAGGCTGAGGCAGAGAATGGGAGATGCAGTGAGCAGGAGAGCTCCCTGCAGAAAGCATCTCATCAAATCAGGGTCAGGAACCCATAAGCAGTGCCCCCTGGGGCCTGCTGCAGACCAACACTGTTGTCTCTCTTCACTCTCAGTTGTGGGGGACTTTGCAGAACACAATCCTGTAACTGTTCCATGATTGTGTATTGAGTGTGTGGAGGAAACAGTTGACTTCTTGTTGTTTGTTTTCTGCCTATTTGTTTCTTCAAAGGAGTCACAACAAGACCTGAGGAGGGACTACAGGATATCAATCAGAGTCCCTGCCATCAATCAGTATCCACTGAAAGGGGATCTAACTTGTCTCCCTGCCTCCCACAGGGGAAGAAGAGAGGAAATGAATTCTCAGTTACAGGTGGATGGAGTACACAGTGACTGCACATTAATATCTGGTTCCCTCTCCTTCCAGCAACCTGGAAGGTACAGCATGTCTCCTGAAGACTGACATTGTCACAGGACTGCATGGGCTAAAGAAACGTGGGTAGAAATGGCCTGTTCCACTTCATGAAAGAGCATTTAATTAGCTTAACTTTCAATCTCTACTTTTTCTGACTGTGCTGACTGTTGAATTGTTCATTGATATGAAGGTTCAATTGTTAATCATCACACACAATATAACTGACCTGGGGGATGACCTTGACTCTAAATGAGCTACCATGTATGTGCAACAAATGAACCACTGTTTTTTAACCACTGAGATTTTAAGGCTGATTTTTATGACAGCATCACCTATTACACATAACATGACTGATGCCCAAACTTAATAAATACAGAAAAGAATGAGAAAAAACATTTTACAAGGACAGAATAACCTCTTTTTAAAATTTTGTATTGATTTTAGATCAAGAAAGAGAGAGAGGAAAGGAGAGAGAGAGAGAAAAATCCATTTTGTCCCCCTTATTTACACGGTGCCCGGTTGCTTCTTGCATGTGCCCTGAGCAGGAATGGAAGTCTGAAGCCTTGACTTATCCAGACAGCACTCCAGCCAGCAGAGTCACCAGGCAGGGCAGGACTGAATGTTCCTGATACAGAAACCTGATATAGAGCCATTCTAAAATATAGGATAACCTCGCTCAATGAACTTAAATTCAAAACTTCTAAATAGTAGGAAAATTGGCAGAAGTAATAAAAGAATAATATATTATAAAAAAGCTGGTTTTCATGTGATGTGTGACATTTTAAATCAATCAAAGTAATAATCCACATGAATAAAACATCATTTAAACATCTGAAGAGGAACACAAAATTATAATGTATGCTAAATACTCACCCATAATAAAGAAATAAATAGTTAACAAATTAGAAATAAAAGATAAACTTCCTCATTCTGGTAAAAGGTATATGCAATAAATGCCATTTGTCCATGAAAACCACAGGAAAATACCACTTCACCAAAATAGCCACTTACATGGCTTAAATTAAAAAAAAGATAGAAAATAAAAGAATTGGTGAGGATATAAGAGATAAACCCCTTCTTAGTCTTTTACCAGTGTGTAACATGGTGCAGCCTCAAGGGAAAATGGCCTGAAGTTCTTCCAACCATGAAACACCAGAGTTATTACATGGCTCAGCAATTGCAGTCATACGTATGTGCTCAAGAGAAATGAAAATATCTGTGCACACAGAATCTTGTCCAAAAACATTCATCCCACATGTGCATCATTGATAAATGAAATATGGTACAGCTAGACAATGGAATATTACTAGGCAACAAAAAGCAATGCAGTACTCAAACATTCTACAACATAGATGAATAAGCCCAGGAAATATCACCCTAGAGGAAAAAAGCCAGTTCCAAGAGCC